>NW_018742770.1:2386838-2760652 GCF_001683475.1 Chenopodium quinoa
TTCATACCCGGATGGGTAGCTTCCATTATAGGCTCCTATTTTATATGCTCATTTGAAAGCAAGTTTAAGAAGAACGAGAAGTTAAGGGAAGCCAAGAATAAGATGTTTGAGTGTAAAAGAAGGTAATGTTTTCATTGTAGTAGCAAATTAGGTTTTAGGAGAGTCAATTGGGAAAGCGTTAGCGGAATGAGGATCTATATCTAGTAATTAAGAAGAAATTGAAATCCTTTATGGTGTTAGGATATTCTAAAAATGATGAAAACCTTGTCAATTACAAAGAAACTAATGTTAAGGAAAAACAAGTTGCTTGACAGACAAAGACAAGGGTCTACATCAAGAGGTTTATAATATAGTGGGCTAAAGGGAAGAAGAAAACATCTCTTTACGATATCTTTGAAAAGACAAATGTTTTATGAAGGATCATCATATGGTGAAGTTTATGATGGGTATAAATCTTAGGATTCTAATCCAAAGGAGATCAATTATAGATGACAAATTGTTTAAGGGAAGTCAAGTGGATGTTTTATTGTGGATCACGAGATTAGTCAATTGGGTTGCTGTTTGCAGAATTCTGAATTTGAGGTGGAGAATTCTGAATAGAATTAATTTATAGAACGCATGTGAGAGTGAGGGATGTTAGAGCTTCCTTCCCAATTCAAGAGATCTTGGGATCGATTCTCATCCAGTCACCCCCGCTCCGCCCTTGTGGCTCTCTAAACACCAACTATTTATTTATTTATTTATTTATTTTATAGAAAGCATGTGGCCAAATGTTGAGAAAGATTGAAAGAGTACCTTGATCCCAATTTATAAGAAGAACAAATATGCGTTGCTCAGCTAATGGTGCAATTATTATAGGGCGTGGAGTCAAGGATAAAGGTTTTGAACATGGATTTCATGATCGCGTTGTCCATCTAGTCCATAGAACATTATGACTAGGTGGACAAGGTGTTCATGATTTTAGTTCTTGCTTGTGATCACGTTTGGGATTTGGGAATCGCTTTCTTGGGAAATGCGGACTGTTTTTGTTGCTCTTAAAACAGTTGTAGTATTACAATGCGGTCATGATGCGTTGTTGAGATTTAGTACCATTGTGTCAAGAGATGTGCTTTGATGGCAATGACAACATGGTATCCTATGTAATATTGACTTAATTGGGTATATTTATGAAGATGTAAGGACAAATGTGAGTAATTTTGGGAGAGTATCAAATGATTTTTCTATCACGATTGGACTACATCACTTTGACCTTTTATATTCACAATCAATGTATAAAAAGGTGCGCCTAAAGCGCTAGGTGATTAGGTTCTTGTTATGTATAGACTATGTTAATTCATCTAGCATTTAAAGAGACGAACCTGAGGTGCATTAGGCACATGTAAGCAAATTTCTCTAGCTGTCTTATTTTGTGTGCCTGTTCCTTGAGCTTTTTTCATACATTGTTCACAATAATGTTAGATGAACTAACATAGTCTATATAGGACAAGACACCATGTTTGCAATGATATTGGAGTTGTGGACAAGACATGAGTTGAGGTTATGCTGGATTAGTGTGATGGAGATAGAAGCTAATATCTCTAGGGTTTAGTCTAAGTAGGAGCCAAACCTACTACATGAAGTGTTGATTGTAGTACTGAAAAGGAGTCCAACGAGGATTTAGTAACATTAGATGGCAATGAGTTGCCCAGAATAAAAGTTCTTTGGGTCAATCAATCTTTAAAAGGAGTGGAAATATTGAAGATGTGGTTAACGGAATTAAGTCTGAGTGGCTTAAATGGAGAGCATGTGTATTGCGTAAAGTTAAAGGGTAAATTCTTCAAGACAGATTAGCAATGATGTATAGGTCAAATTGCTGGTCATTTAGGAAGAATTATGTTTTGAAGCTGTATGTACAGAGATGTGTTTTTTGGGACACCTTAAAGAATAGAATGTATTTGAAATAAATTTGGAATCGCAGATGTTAGTTGGAACTTGGGGGAAAAAAAGTCACTTAGATACGTGAACAATGTGAAAGTCAATATGGAATGTTAGGAAAGCACAGTGAGTAGTTTTTAATTAGAACTTAAGGATTGGAATTTTTGAATTTTATGTCTGATACCTATTCTTGGAAAGTCGAAGTGGTCTTCTACTTGGAAGAATTTTTTCATGATGCTGGGGTTGGACAATTGTGGAGTTTTTTCCTCTGTTGATTGCTTAAAGGAGTAGAAGGTTGAGCCTTAATGGACAGGGTTATTTTGGTTAAGCAGCTACTTCAAAGATTGTTTGAAGATGAATTTTAGTTGCCATTTTTTTTTTTTTTTACTCTAGGTCCTTAAGTAGTTTCTTGTGTTTGGGGTCTGCTGGGTTAATCTGATATTAAGTCATTTGGAGAAGTAAAATGAACAAAGACTAGATTACCATCACCATTTTGTAGTTGCTGGATCCCTTTGCAATTTTTAGTGCATGGGAATTTCCTCACTTTGACACTGATTTGATTTTTCCTTGTCCATACAATTTAGCCACCAGTGCTGTTTTGATGGAATAGTTTTCTTTTTAATTGATTTTTTTAACAGTTTTTGTATAGCTGTAGCCAATTGATTTTGAGTGTGCTGCATTTGCTGCTGTAAAGATTTTCACGATTTTGTAGCTGTATAATTTCTGTAGACCCTGTATCTGCAAAGTTTTTTCTTACAATTGTTTATGTTAACTGTTAAGGTTCTGTATATTGTATCTTGTTTTTGCATTTATGGATCAACTCTGAGACGCATGGAAGCGTTCAGCAGCTTAAGTCGTGGACCTTTTTTTTAAAAAAATTGATTATGGATTTCTATGTTTCTGCTAAGCAGGAAACAAAGCCTCTGCTACAATTCAGCCATATCTCTTGCTTCATCTTGATATTTTTCCTGAGGCTGTCCACACGATTGAGGATGCACTTCGCCAATTTTGTGCACAAGAAGCACTTGAAGGTTACCGAGCTTCAAACACTGGGAAGGTACATAAACTGTCTTCTTATACCAAGTTAATGATCTTAATTTGGGTTGTCCAGATGATGTTTTCGACGGTCATTCTGTTCTGTTAATTTTTGTATGGATCTTCATCCCTTGTGTTATCATTTTACTGAAATGTGGTATTCTGTTTCTCTTTTACTTCGTATATCCTTACATGTTTGAAGGCCATTGACGCAATGCCACTTTAATCAAATATCTTGACAATTTGTGCGATTCACCTGCTATAGCCCTATAAGCCACCCTCCAGTGTTTTAGTAATGATAATTCTATTATTATTGATGTCGGATTGTCTGTATCTTTAACAAGTCTTCCATAAAGAAGTATAGAGTGCAATCGACCATATTGTAGGAACTTGTTTACTTAGCTCCCTTTTATTATAGTAAATGATTATAGTTCATACAATTTCATTTCTGCGGAAAGCTCTTATTATTGCCAGTGAATGGCAGATTTGGGCAAATTTTGCAATTTAATATTGGAGTTATTATGCCCTCGAATTGTTTGTAGATGTATGACTACCATCATAATTCCCTAGGGGCCTAGGGGACTCTTAGAGATCAAAGATTTTGTTTTGTTGTGAAATTGGGAATGATCATATCTTTACCCTACAACCTAATGGACCTGGCAATATGAAAAAGAACATGACAGTCCTGGCAAGTCTAGCATGGAACCTAGATCTAAGGTTCATGGAGTATACCTTAGATTTGAAATTCAAAGATGTAATTCACCGAATTACGATCTAAAACTGTGAGGCTTTCGTTATTCATGTCAGGTTGAAGCAGCAGACGCTTTATTTTGAGCACTAGTGGCTCCAGTGACCTTTCTGCTGATTGCTCTGAGTGTTTTTGGGTGGCTGCCCCATTTCTTTTCTTCTCTTGTAAATTATTATGGGTTCAAGAATGCCCCCCCCCCTCTTTCGTTCTGATTGTCTCTTGTCACCAAATGAACTTTGGGTGGGATGAAGTCGTATGGTACTCGTGACTTTTTAAAATGTTATGGCTCCTTTTTGCATTTCTCTGTGCAGCCCTTTTATTTTATTTATGATGAGTTACTGATACTAATTCCCTGATTATACTGAGCTTGAGCATGCTGTTTGCAAAGATTTGGCTTGTTGAGGAACGTAACTTGGTAGAAATATGATTGCATGTTTAAGATTGTTTTTGTATTTTCATCTTTATTGCAAAATACTGGTTAAACACTTACGTGTACAATGAATTGTTTAGGCTGGATTGGTGACAGCTAGCAAATCTGTCAAAATACAAACCCTGTCTAAGATTATGATATTGCACCTGATGCGCTTCAGCTATGGGAGTCAAGGGAGTACGAAGTTGCACAAGCCCGTTCATTTTCCCCTTGAGTTTGTGTTAATCTCACAACTCCTTGTGTCACCTACAACTGAGGTAAGCTCAATTTATCCTTTAATTCGAATTCCCTAATCACTCACCTATCTAGCCTACATGATCCCCTCCCCTATTTACTTCTCCTAATGTGGCTAAAAAATGATCACCTTTGGTGAGACCTACCTGAACACTAATTAACGCGTAATTTGATTTTCCAATGGTTTATAGTCTAAACAATTGATTGATTGTAACAATGTTTTCAGTACTTGGACTTAATTACAACTATATTGTTGCCAGTATTTTTAATGAAGCTATTGACTAAACTGACATTAGACTGATTCATAAACATTGACTGTATATACAAGGGTTGCCGGCACAGTTGTGTGTGAAACTCTTTGCTTTAGACTTCAATATTGAACCTACAATTCAAGTTCTATAAGAAGATTTTATGAGATTCCATTGTTAAAAATCCATTTTTTTTTAATAACAAGTGCTGGATGAAAGCATGCAGTTTTTGTTGAATGTCTACAAGTATATACATCATATACTTGTAGATTTCCAACAGTACATGTATTCCTATAAGTTGATAGAATTATAGAAATGCTAAAATTCCCTCGTGTTAAAATAATGCTATTCGTGGAATTCAAATTCTCCTTGTGTATCTTTTCCCTCGAGATTTTAGAGCTTGCTGAAAAATAAGCCTCGTTCTTTCTTTAGTTAGCACACTTTCTTATCTCTTCAAAATGGAGTTTGTGAATCATTATTTTGGTGATATTGTATTATCATTATTGGAGTTAGCCAGCTTGAAGCTGAATTTATTTTGTGGCATTTCATTGTGCAGGGTAGGAAATATAAACTTGTGGCTACAATTACTCACCATGGAAGAGACCCGTCGAAGGGGCATTATACAGCCGATGCTTGTTATCCTGATGGGCAATGGATACGATTTGACGATGCATCTGTCACTCCAGTACCAACTAGCAAGGTTTTACATGACCAGGCCTATGTACTTTTCTACAAGCAAGTATAGATCACAAGTTCATATAAATTAACCCTTGGCGAAGTCTGAAATTACTTGATCTCGGCTTGGACCATCTGGTGTGGAATGTGAAGCTGTTTTGCCTACGCTGTTGAGGTTAGATTAGTTACTTTCTTCCGTGCATCTGTTTTGTCCTCACCTCCATGCAACACAGAGGGGGTACTAATTTACATGAAATAATTTTTTTTATCTCAATATCAATAGTGATAGCTTTGTCAGAAAAGTGGGTGATGACGAAATTAAGAGAGAGAGAAAGAAGAGAGAGAATGGAGGGGAGGGGAGAGGAGCGGGGAAGGGGATGGTTGGTTTGCAACAATTGATCTAGCATGCTAATAGAGAAATAGGGTTTCGTATTTCTGTATCTTGTGAAGAATGCTACTTGTAATTCTGTGGCAATTTATGATGAGAAGTTCTGAAAGGCTTGAAATAGGTTTGCTTTTTTTTTTTTTTTTTTTTTTTTAAATTCAGAGAATTTTTATTTTGGCAAGGATTAGTCAGCTGTAGGCCTAAATACTATTCAATAAAAATAGTTTTTGTTAGCCAAAAATCTAGTAGACTGAAAATCGGTAGGAATTCCTTATTTTTATTGGTTCGAATAAGCCACAAGAGCATCTCTTTAAAATGGTCAGGGGACGTACTTAGTCACTCAGTGATTGCAATTAGGCCAATACCTCATTGGTACAGTATTATGGAACTGCTATCACCGTAATCCACAACAACAATGAAATCTTGTATGATAAATTTGTTTTCTATATTTCATTGCTACTTGATACCTACTAGCGAGTAGAAATAACAGAGAAAGCATTGAACATCAGTGCAAACCTCCATCCTATTCTAGTAATGTTAATTATTAACACTTCCCAAAAGTCATTAGTGTATAAAACTTCGTATTAGTATCTCAATCCACAAACATGATCTGTCACTAAAAAATTCCCTTTGCCGAAAGCTGGCTTGTCCAATTGTCACGAGTCATCTCTCACACCAACCATGGGCGTTATTTGGGTAACTGGGCAGCAAGGCATACTCGTGGCTACTAGGCTTGCTCTTGGTGCCCAGCACTCCAACAACACACTTTTTCCTATAGAGCTTTATTTTGTATGTCTTAAAAAACTAATGAACACCCACTTGATAGTAATACAATAATAGGCCATTTGGGTCCCAAAAAAGTCCAAATGAGCCCAAGTTAGAGATCTATCATATTTTGGGCCAAGGAATGCCACGGTGGTGTTGGTTTTCCAATATGAGGTCCCAAAGTACAAGTTTTGGAAATTTGTAGATCGGAAAATGCATAAAGCTTCTAGAAGGTTGCGGGCTATTCTAAGAGGTTCTTTAGAAGACTATTCTAGAGGGTATGTCTCTAGAATGGTCAAGGAGAGAAGTCTTCTAGGTTCTTCTGTGTATGTAAATGAGGGTCTGTTTACTTTAGCTTAATTTCATTTCAGTTCAGTTTAGCTCCAATCAATTTAGTTCAGCTTCTAATTTCCTTCTCTCATAAAATATTCATTTCAGCTCTATTCAGTTCAGCTTAGCTCCAATTAGTTCAACTCAGTTCAGGAAATGTGAACAGACCCTAAGTATGTACTTCCTCCGTTTTTAAATACTTGCTCCATTTCTATTTTTTGTGATTTATACATAAGAAAAAATATAGTCTTATGGGTACTTTTTGGAATCATCTCAATGAATAGATTATTAATTTTCAATTGTTAGAATTTGTACTTATTGATAATTAAAGATATAAGTGATCAAAGATTAGCATCGGCATGCGTGTCCAAAAGAAATGGAGCAAGTATTTAAAAACGGAGGGAGTAATGTTTTAGGGTTCTCTTTTGCATTTTCGGCATTGATGTATGTAGAAAACTTCATGTATCTAGGTTTCTTTGGAGGTTGGTACACTCTAGAAGGATATAGTCTAGAACCCTACCTCCATTTTTTAGGAGGTTAGAAAGTTTCTAGAATTTTTTTTTAAAGTAGGATGGAACACTATTAATAGGCTCCAAGCTTATTTGTACAAACTTAGTTAAGAGTTCAATTCAAGAAGCTAGCATGCTTAAGCACTCGTGTTACAACTTAATCTCTTCATGCAAACACTTAGAGTCTGTGAGGAAAACTAAGGCACGAGGGTGTTAGGAGAGTGTTGGGCATACTAGCAAGGGGTGATAACATGTGTGCTCAATTGTCGACACTAAGTTGTAAATTCGGACTAACGTATTAAGGGTGAGTGCTTAGTTCAACCTAGGGACTTTGCTTAGGCACGACGTATTATAAGCAAGTGACACATAATGCATGACTAGGTTAAAATAGTCAGCACGTATGAGCATAACATCATTTGTAACATTAAATCCTCACAGTCGCAATTATAATTTGGCAACATTAACTAAACTTTAACTATATCATGCTCACTAAAGGTTGTACGAACTTTGTCTATCCCTAAGTTATTGGGATATGTTATACTAACCTTTCTTAGAGATTATATTGTATTCATTGGTTATCTCTTCATAAGATTGTACCAATATTACCAACTTTTGTTAGTGAACACTCATTTCCTACGGGTCATGTCGAAATTTCATTGAATATTTCATAGTATGAACTTGTATAGGTATAACTTTAAAGTGATATTCCAACTTGAATATGGTTATGTTTGGATCACGTATAACCATTCTTATGGAACCAGGGATTTCAAGACCTTATTATTCCGCATAAAATAGAGGAGAATTTGAGCCTTTATCTATCTTCTCAATAGAGTGATTTCGCTAGCAAAAACTTATCTACTCCAAGTCTGTTGTTGACCGTGAGTTTGCTAGCAAAAACTTATCTACTCCTCAATCTGTTACAAGTAGAATGAACTTATTAAAGGCGAAATCGATATTTATGAATGTATAATATCACTAGATGAAGCCCGTGCGATGCACGGTTTGATTGATTTTTTTTAAATAATGTTTTATTTATTTATTTATGAGCCTAAAATTTGTTATATATTTAGATAAAATTCCTAATATTAAAAGATAATATATAATATTTAATTAATTTAAACTTAAAAATCTCATTCGCAAATTTTGCTTGGCATTTGAATTATTTAATTCTAAAAAGAAATTAATAATCTCTTATTTAATTGGCTACTATTAAGATTTATAATCCTACATGGCGCGCTGAGAAAATTAGATCCTACGTAGATAAAATTTCTAATATTAAAAGATAATATATAATATTTAATTAATTTAAACTTAAAAATCTCATTCGCAAATTTTGCTTACATGGCATTTGAATTATTTAATTTTAAAAAGAAATTAATAATCTCTTATTTAATTGGCTACTATTAAGATTTATAGTCCTACATGGCACGCTGAGAAAATTAGATCCTACGTGGCTCTCTAAAAACTCGAGAAAAAACTCCCCTTTATATTTATATATATATATATATATATATATATATATATATATATATATATATATATATATATATATATATATATATTAGATTAGCAACATTTTATTTGTATAATGGATAGATATTCAATTCAATCTAAGATTTTTAATACCATGTCTTGTGATTCTATACTAGTTACATAGGATTAATTCCTTACAAAAAAAGGAAAAGTAGAATGTCTAAACATTACTTACACATTAAATTGGATATACATTAGCAACTGAAAGTGTATAAAATTTAAAAAGCTCAATTAAAAAAAAAAAAATTGTTTCATGTATGCTCATATTCCCAAAAAGGATAAAGTTGATTTGCCAATCCTCATCCAAACATTATAATGTCATATACCACAAAACCAAAGATTATATAGTACTATTAACCTAGTAAACAAAATAATATTCCATTAGAAAATAATTAAAGAATGGGTAATTCCATATTGTTAACATAATTAAATAATGTAATTTTTCTTGGAAAACGACTCTTTATATCATTAGCTTGATCATTGACACTTGTCCTTGCTTTTTCATACAAAGTACATATTTTACCCAAATTATTAAGACTAATATGACCTTAATTAATTAATTTATTCTCCTTAAGCTACGGTCATGTTTGTCTAACAAGTAAACCTACCAAAAATAATATTAAACAAATACATTATTCGTACAATTTTAAATGGAATCTATTGGTTAATGAAAAAAGCTCACATGGCCTTAACCAATAGGGAACTTCCTTGCCAAACAGCTCCTAAACACTAGAAATTGTGTTTAATTTTTTAATTTTAGATTAGTAAGTGCTTTTTTGGGGTTTGTGCCTTGATCCATCTTTTATGTATGAACTAAACTTTGGAATTAGGAATCTCGGACTATTTGATAGGAGTATTTTTGCAAATGGAGTACTAAGTTTAGTTTATTGTAGTTAATAAACTAATAATAATTTCATAACATAGAAGGTTCTTAGATACATTCTAAGTTTTCAAGAGTTCTTGGAAGTCATATTGTTACTAACAAAGAAGTATGGTATGACTTTGACATATTGTTATGCATAAACGTATTAATTAATTCATGATCAATAGTGAGCTTGATCGATCAATAAGTAGTGAAGTACATATATTAGGGTTTAACAAATTAAGATAGAGACTCCAGTCGACTTGTATCTCAAGTTTAGGCGAATCATGTTATATTATTATTGATATGATTTAATTAGCTGCTAATATTTCTCTAGTATTATTAAACTTGTTAATTGGGAATCACATAATAGTTACTAATTGATTGGGAACAACATTTTAGTGATTTGTTTACTTTTGTATATAGGTAATTAAGAACACAACGTAGTTATATATATGAATGTAGGCATCTGAGTCTTCAATGAGTTTTAAGATTTCAAATGTGTATTGAGATTGAGACACCTGTAAGACTATAATGTATTTAAACTTAAAAGTATCCACCTGTCAGAATGATTGGTTACACATTATAATATAGTCAGAATACCAGCTGTCAGTAAGTAACATAAAAAGGTATAAAAGTTTTATTAATTTTATTTTATATTACTCTTCCGTCATCGTATATCCCTTATTAAATATGCCAATAATCGCGCACAATGTTGCTGTAGGAAAATCAGGCAAAAACCTAGTCAAAAAGGATTGAAAGAGAAAGCATCTTGTTTTCCATTTATTTGATACCGAAGCAACTTGCTTTCATAAATAATTAATTAACCTTATCATGAAGTATTATAATAGATTTACTTACTTTATCAATGATCTTGCTTTAGCATTCGCTATTGTCGTAAATGTTATCACAATGACAATATAATAAAGTAAGTTATAATTCATTATTTGTTCCTAACAATGCATTATCCACGAAAAAGTGTTTAGTAATATGGAGTATGGTACTAATATTATTGGACATTGAAAGATTTACTAAAATTTGGAAGGTAATACAAGTAAATTAATGTAATGGGAATGGAAGTTAGGCCATAAGAACAAGGGATGGGTTGGCAATTGTGCTGACTGCTGAACACTTATTTGTCTCTCGCACGTGACTGAATGACCATCTATGGGATGAAGAGTCAGTCGTGTTTTCTCTTTCTCAAGGTCATATCCTATATCGGCTTGAGCTAGCGAGTGCCATCTCGGACATTTTGAAGGCCTGAGGCGAAAAGTAAGTATTAAAAAATTAAAAAGCCTCCCTAAACAGCTGAGGTGTTATTCATAAGTTAAGCTAGTGCATTTTCATATGTACAAAGTTAAGTTGACTATGTAAGATCTTCTAAGATAGAGGGACCAATTGTCATTTTGTGGTCATCAGATTAAAAAAGATTGTCATTTTTACAATCCTGATATGTAATTGTGTAATGCCTAGGCTATGAGGGTTCTGAAGTCTGAACCACGTGAATAGATCAATGTGCTCAGGGCTTGTTCTCTTCAGATTATTTTCTTTTCAGTTCAGTTCAGCTCTAATAAGTTCAGTTCAGTTAAGTTCTTAATTTCCTTCTCTCGTAAAATATTCTATTCAGTTTAGTTCAGTTCAATTCAGCTCCAATAAGTTCAGTTCAGTTCAGCTCAGTTCAGTTCAATCAGAACAGGCCCTCAGTAGAGATCAGATAATATAACCTTGAGATTGCACTCCTAATTATCATGGATTCATGGTACACAACAATAGATCAGATCAATGAAACTAATATGCAAATCTCTTTGTACCATTTAGTGTTATATATTTTTAGTCATAACTTCTTTCAAATCATTGTTTATAAAGATAATACTAACTTTTAATAGCTTGGTTTAGTAGTTGTAACAACTTGTTTTATGTAATCATACCATCTTTTTGAATATTACTGTTCTATTGATGTAGTAACAATTAAAAATTGAAACATAAAAAGTAATTACTACGTAATTAGTATCAAATCGATTTCAAAGTTTCCTTATAGCAATTGCTAGTTCAGCACACAAAAAAGTGTTTATATATATATATATATATATATATATATATATATATATATATATATATATATATATATATATATATATATATATATATATATATAACCCTAATTCAATGAGAAACAAACTAAGTGAAGCATACATAGAAATTTCTCCATGATTGTAGACCAAAGTTATGAACAAAACATAATGTGGTTGTCTAAAAAGTAGCTAGTAACAAAAATATTAGGAGCAAATTAAATATATGGCCTTATTGATTAGCTGGTATAAATCACAAAATGTTAACCTAAACTCAAGATGTTTAATTTGTGTCTGATAGAAGGGAGAAAGGTGATTGTAACTTTTAAGAATTTGAGTAGCCACCTTTCACAATAACGTGTGTCAGGAGGTAACATGAAAGACCGTACATCTCTACAACACCTAATATGTTGTCTCATCCAAGTCATCAATTACCGAGTGAAGGATATTTTGGTAATTTTGTCATCCTCATTAAGATAAATTCTTTTGGATACATGTCACATCACGAGGTTACAAAAAAAGATAATGTTTTTCGAAATAATATATTCCTTTATATGGTGTGAATAATGTATATCTTGTCCGTCATCTTTGCTAATTATAGTCTATAATATGCTAAAATAAAGACATTATCGCGACAACTTGCATCTTTAATTGAGTAGATCGCAACTTAATCTTAGTATAGTTATTCTTTGGGATAAATTAATTGCAACTTGCTAATATTTAAAAGATTAACATATGTTTTAGATGACAACATGAGCACTAAGTAGAGTGCATGCTTCTTTAATCATTTGTAACCATGCATGTGAGAAGTCATGTTAATAGGCATTGGACAGTACCCACTTTAAGTTAATGTTGGAAAAAGAGGAAAGTGATAATTAAATCCATACAAAATTTGCCAATTGGCCATCAATTTTTGGGTTATTTTTTTGAAGGTACATTCTAATTTGTTTATATTTTTTTCTAATTTTGGAAACCTTAATTACCTGAAAAAGGAAATCTTTCCTAGAAATTGCTCTTAATTTTGGATCTTTTTAAGTGCTGACACGTTCACTATATTTTACCTGAATAAAGTGTCGGCCAACGGTTATGTGATGGCCAGATAATTTCTTGATTTGTCCACAATTTTAGAATAAATACGATTTTTAGAGTTTTCAAGAGTCAAGTATATTTGAAAAAATTATATTATAAAGTTTATTACTTTTGAATGATATATTATATATTCCATAAGAGTACTATCATGTAGAGTCGGAACTTGGGACTTAGTGAATGGCAAAGAACAAGCTTTGATGTCATTCAATTTTTTGAGTTTCCAACTTTGAGTAGTTTTGTTTGGTATTTTGTACTAAAAATTTCCTTTTTGGGATACTCTAGAGTTATTCTATATTTATTTTCGTTGGAGATTACATAAAGTATGTATCTAATGAAATCATAAAAAGGTTGTATCTTATTCTAGAATTGGTTAATACTTTCGGGGAAAAAAAATAAAGGAAGATGACTGCAAATGCAAATGAAATAATGTCGGCTATCTAATTATATTCTGTGTATCAATTTGGATTCAACAACAAGGATAAATGATAATGTAAAAAATTAAAAAGGGCAACCAATCAGGTGTCGTTGAATTGGTAGTAATGCTAGCTGTCATCTCCCAATCTTGAGGTCTCGAGATGGGGACATAAAAAATTCCGAGGAAGGAGAGTTGAGGAGGCATCTGATCTATTGAGGCAGGTGAAATGGACCCCACACATGCTTATTAAATATATAGTGTAAAGAAAAACACAGATTAACAGTACAATCTAGTATACATTTGTCCATAGCTTTTTTCATAATTACACTTTTCATTTATGTTTGCTCCTTTTTGTTTTACACTTATAATTTCTTCTTATTTTGGCAACCACATATAAAATACTCTCATTTGATGAAATAATATACTGTAGAGCTTATTTATTTATATGTATTTATAGAATTTAGAAATTTTTTCAATAGATGATTAAGGAGATTAATATATATAAAATTAATCATAATCAACCCTCAATATAATTTGAGGCATAATATATATTCCCATGGAAAAGAGTTTGGAATAGACTTTAAAGTAAGATTCATTTATCATCAACCTATAATTTTGAAATGTTTTTCAATATCAGTCCTTTAAAAGTGTCATATAATAAATTGTCATGTCACAATTAATTTTTCTAAAGTAGACTTTAGGGAATGGGTAGATATAGAGTTTAGGAAAAATTAGATATTGTAGAGTATATGATAATGAAAGCATATGTATAGAGTTGAGGAAGTTTTTTAAATAACTTAATAAAACACACATTTTTCGAACATGATTCATGCCATTGAGAAAGCAGAATAAGATATCAAAGGAAGAAGTCATTTAAGAATCAATTTAACACATATAGGGCATGTTTGTTGGAATTGATTGTATTAATTGATTTTACAAACTAATTATACAGAAATGTTTGGTAAATAGTTGATTTCTTAATAAAATTGTTTGAGTACACAAAATATATGATCAATAAGGACATTGATTATATTTATTTATAATTTATTTATTTTTATTTTATTTTATTTTTTTTATTTTTTTTTATTTTTTTTTTATTTTTGTAGTTGCTAGTGTTTTGGGTTAAAAGAGGGTTAAAAATGTCACCACATCATCTTAAATTACTTGAATGAGCTGGTGAAAAAGTTCCTCGGAGCATTAGCTTATTAAATATGAGCTAATTTGGTGGAAATAGCTCTTTGACCAATAACAATGGAGGTATTTGCTGGTAAAGTGTTTTTTGGGACAAAATTAGCTTATTTGACCAATAATGTTTTATTATTCATTTTTTTTTGTCTCACATTTCGTACAAATGATTATTATTTGCTGGTAAAGGTTTTTAATTTGGACCCTTATTATATTATTAAATTATTTCACACATAAATATGAGGGTATGAAGGATAAACAAGATACAAACTTGTAATAAGCTAATTCTATTGATACATTATTAAAGGACTAAGCTAACTTTTTCAAATTTAAGTTAATGGTTAAAGCTCATAAATAGGTTTTATACTCTGTTATAATTCTATAACAATCCACTCATATTGTTTTTATTAATTTTTTACTTGTATTTTATACAAATGGCTATATTGCAAGTAAATAAGAAATTTAGAACAAAAGGATGGAGTAAAAAACAAGAGTCAAGGGGTTTTCTTCTCCTTAAACTTGCGAGTAAATGCTAATCGTCTTACAGAAGACCTAGTCTATCTATTTTATAAAATTCAGTATCAAAAAATTTCCAGTTCATACAAAACCATCTTAGCTTAACATAAATGGAATAAGGGCTAATATGTCAACAATGACATGTATGTGCAAAGTTTTAAAATTGGGGCCTTATATTATTATTTCGCATATAGACTGATAGACATGAGAGGTAGATAAGATACGAACTCATAACCTTGTTGTCATGCTGATTCTTAATGTCATGTTAACGGATTAACTCAACCAAAATTTTAAGTTGATAATCGAGATAAATAAGGTTGGAATTAGGTTTTATACTCTTTTTTTTCACTTGTATAAAATTTCATACAAATGGCCATATTATATTACAAGTAGTATGGCCATATTACTCGTAATAAATTTAGATCAAAAGATGTAAACAAAAAGCTACATATTATTCTTTTCCTTAAACGAGTAGAACATAATTATTTCATCTAACAAAGGACCTAGTCCTTTTAAAATTCAGTACTCCATACTTAAAATTTCCCAGTTCATACAACACAATCTTACAAGAGGAGGGAGGTTGATAGAGTATAAAACATATTCCTGGGCCTCAACCATCAGCTTAAACTTTTGGTTGAGTTGGTCCACTAACATGGTATTAGAGCCAGCGTGACACAAAGGTCACGGGTTCGAATCTCATCCACCCCTCCTTTAAAGTGGAATTAATTTGCGCCGGGTATGAGAGGGCAATATGGATTTAAACAGTCGTATTCCGATTATTCTTTATTCACTCTTTCAAAGGGTGGAATGCAGTTGAGTGTCTTAGTTTATGTGGATGATATGATAATTGCAGGAAATAATACAGTTGCATTGGAGAGTTTTAAAGCATACTTGTGTCAATGTTTTAAAATGAAAGATTTGGGTGCCGTGAAATATTTTCTGGGGCTAGAAGTGGCACGTAGTAAACATGGTTTTTATGTGTGTCAGCGTAAGTATGCTTTGGATATTATTTCTGAGACAAGGTTACTAGGAGCAAAGCCGACAGACATTCCAATGGTGCAAAATCATAAACTTGCTTTAGCAGAGGGGAAGGAGCACGCAGATATAGGCGGTTGATTGGTCGTCTGATATACTTGGTAGTCACAAGGCCGGATTTGGCTTATTCGGTGCATATTTTATCACAGTTTATGCAATGTCCAAAAGAGGAACATTGGGAAGCAGCATTGAGAGTAGTAAGATATTTGAAGAAATGTCCGGGTCAAGGCATTCTACTAAGGTCGGATAGTAGTCTTCAGTTGGAAGGTTGGTGTGACTCGGATTGGACAAGTTGTCCCTTGACTCGTAGATCGTTGACAGGTTGGTTTGTATTGCTTGGGTTATCTCCTGTGTCATGGAAGACTAAAAAGCAACCAACAGTTTCTACGAGTTCCACAGAGGCAGAGTATAGGTCAATGACGGGGTTGCAATGTGAGTTAAAACACTTGAAACAAATACTTCGATCCTTGGGTGTAGAACATAAGCAAGGTATGAACATGTACTGTGATAGGAAATCGGCACTTCATATTGCGAACAATCCAGTGTTTCATGAGAGGACAAAACACATTGAGGTAGATTGTCATTTTATTAGGGATGCCATTAAAGAAGGAGTGATTAAGCCATCGTATGTTTCCACGAAGGTTCAATTGGCGGATATTTTTACAAAAGCCTTAGGAAAGGCGCAATTTGAGTTTTTGCTTGGCAAGATGGGCATTCGAGATCTACATGCTCCATCTTGAAGGGGGAGTAATAGAGTATAAAACATATTCCTGTGCCTCAACCACCAGCTTAAGCTTTTGGTTGAGTTGGTCCACTAACATGGTATCGGAGCCAGCGTGACACAAAGGTCACGGGTTCGAATCTCATCCACCCCTCCTTTAAAGTGGAATTATATTAATTCACACCAGGTATGGGTGGGCCAGAGTTGCATCCACATTTCAAGCCCAAAGGGCCTTTCATGTGAGGGGGACTGATAAAGTATAAAACATATTCCTGGGCTTCAACCATCAGCTTAAGCTTTTGGTTGAGTTGGTCCACTAACAGAGGTCAACGCTTGAGAGTAGGGAACTGAATTATCTTAACCCGTGAAAAATGTCGGATTAGTAGAATCCTTTTTTTTTTTGACGGACGGATTAGTAGAATCCTTCATCTTAGAAAAAAAAATACAAATACGGTACAATATACACGCATAGAGAAGTACGAATCTCCCCACGCGTCAGCAACCTATAAGGTGGACGGTGCAAATACAAAAATCCATCCACCAATCACATTTCCATATTCTCACACCTCCAAAATCCACAAAACAATAGCTTCCTTCTTTTGCCCCAGGTTTTCCAAACAGGAAAGAGAAGTGATTGAGAAAATTAAAATACGATTGGTATCATTATCACCTCTTTCTCTCTCTACTTCTATTTTTATTTTAAAATAAAAAAATAAAAAACTTTCCACAAATGGGCATGTGCTACGACTCCAAATTAAACCCCAATTTGCTACCTTACCCATCTTCTCCTCTTCCCCTTTCTATTCTCAGTAAGCGCCTCCCTCTCTCTCCTCCTCTTCCTTAAATCTCTTCTTCTTCGTCTTCGTCTTCGGGTTTTATTATTTTTAATTGTCTCGCTCTTACTTGATCCACCTTTTTCTTCACCGGCTAGCTGTTTTTTATAATTTTGATTTTGATTTTGAATTTGATTTTTCCGACTTAATAATTAGGTGAATTGTTCTTGAGCTTCGGAAGCTAAGTATTTACCTTCGATCACCATCAGAATTTAGAGATTCATTAAAGATTGAAAAAGATGGGAAGAGGTAAGATCGTGATTCGAAGGATCGATAATGTAACGAGCAGACAAGTTACGTTTTCGAAGCGAAGGAATGGATTGTTGAAGAAAGCTAAGGAGTTGGCTATTCTTTGTGACGCCGAAGTCGGAGTTATGATCTTCTCTAGCACTGGAAAACTCTCTGATTTCTCTAACTCCAGGTTCATCTTCTTTCTCTATTTTTTAATTTAATTTTTCTGCATTTTATAGAATTTTTTTTTTTTTTTTTTTTTTTTTTTTTTTTTTAAAGTGCTTTAAAATCCAATTTATATTTATTAGGAATAATTTTAGTAGTCTTTTTTTGCAAGAAATTAGTGAATATATATGCTTACATGAATTTTTGGGTCCCTTTTTTTGGTCACCTAATTAATCATTTACATTATCCTAACATTAGAAAATAGTTGCATTAGTAATCACTAGAAAAAAAATTCATCAAAAAAGTCTTGAAATTAAGGCCCCGTTTGGTTTAATGTAAAACATTTTTAATGGAAAATTAGTTTTCATGGAAAACATATTTTCAAGGAAAAACACAATTGCAAATTAGTTTTCCATTGTTTGGTTGCATACAAGAAAAATAAAAAATAAGAGTGGAAATGTAGGGATGAATGAGAGGGAAGTAAAAAAAGAGTTAAGGAGGAGAGAGGAAAATGTAGCTTCCCTTGTTTTTGGAAGGAAAATGTTTTCCATCATTAAAGATGGAATTTTCCACCCTTGAAAAATTATTTTCCACTCTTTAACAAATTAAACAAAGGAAAATGGGAAAAAAAATGGAAAATTTATTTTCCATGAAAACCTTTTACATCAAATCAAACAGGGCCTAAAAATAAAAACAATATTACATTATCCATTGCTTTTTGCCTAAATTTTGATTTACCATAAAATCACTGTATTCTCATTTCATTTTGAGCTACTAGGGTTTGAGAAATGCCTCTTTAATTAGCTACTATCCTTCTAAACTTAATCAAATTCGATCAAATCCTAGTCCGATCCTATCTATATCTAAATATTTCGTGATTGTGAGATCTAAAAATTAAAACATACAAATAAGCAGTCCTGTAAATATTTGGTAAAGTAGATGGTAAAATAGATTAAAAACGATGAAAGTGATCATAAGTTAAACTTATTAAACATCAGTTAATACTTATAATAAATAGGGAGGTTTAAACATTGAATACGTGAAACAAATTAAAGAGAAAAATGTATATCAAATGTTAAAAATATATCAAAGCAAAATTAAATCGTAACTAGTATAATTAGAACTTCAGAAGTACTAACCTCTTTTTGACTAATTTTTTAACGCGATATAAGCTTGGGATTAAACATCTTGATTAGGCTCATATGTTGCATGCATTATAATAATATCCAAAGTACATACCAAGTACTTGATGTATTACTACTCATTAATTAATTATGTGAGTTATAACGGACAACTTAATTCCTTGATAATAGGGAAAGATATGAAAGATTAACAGCGAACTCAAGTAAAAGTCGAGGAAAAATTCTCTTTTCACAACGAACATTCATAGGGAGCAAGTTAGTCATGAAGAACAATTCAGTAGAAAAATCTTTTTTTTTTTTATTGTATTACCATTCCTCAAACAATATACAAAGTACTTGATAAGCTAAGCTAGTTGAGTTCTATTAGAGATATCATGAGAATATGCTGAATTCTCTTTTTAGCTAAGGATGATAGAAAGGGCGGAGTTCAATTAGGTTGCAACAAAAAGGATGACCATAAACTTTAGCTTAACGA
The DNA here is from genome assembly GCF_001683475.1 of Chenopodium quinoa. Lineage (NCBI taxonomy): Eukaryota > Viridiplantae > Streptophyta > Magnoliopsida > Caryophyllales > Amaranthaceae > Chenopodium > Chenopodium quinoa. The sequence continues at coordinate 2,406,383 of NW_018742770.1, forward strand.
GCATGTGATAAAAAAGCAATGTTCATTTTTGTAAGTATCACAATAAAAATTTATGTTTGATCTTCAATCCGTTTGGAAAAAATTTCGGGTTTTGCCTCTAGTTGATTGGGTAATTGAGAGAACTTGTAAGAAAGAATTGAAGACATCATCTTTGGTTAATCTTCTTCAATCTTTGAAACACAGGCTGTAAAAACCTTTGGTTTCTCATATACAACAATATTTCTCAACACTTAACTCACCAAGTTAACACAATCAACTTCAATTCAAAATTTATTATTCTTACTAGTAAAATTTATGCATATACATGAATATAAATTATTGTATAAGTGATGTAGATTGTGAATGCAGACTTTAGATTAATGCCATGCATATGGTCTGATAATCATATTGATTGGTATTTTTCCTTCTCAAAAGTCAATAAATATAAATGATGATAATTGATAAAATAAATCATGCATCCAAAATACACATTAAAAATACAACAAAAAATATTTTGATTTATAGATTATACCTTGAACATTATTAGACAAGGCATGTGATATAATTCATATGAACATAATCAATTGAAATTTTGAGTCTTTTTTTTTAAAAATAAATAAATAAAATTATGTAAATTTCATTAAAATGTTTACATGCAAATGGGTGTTGTTGAGGAATTCAATTCTTAAGAAGAATATTAATTTATATGGTAAACTTTGAATTAAATCAATTTGATTTTATTTGTTCAAAATCTAATAATAATTAAAGGAGTTTTAACATCTATATTAGATGAAGGTTGAAGGCATATATGCATTGAGTTTGATAACACTATCAAAATAATATTTATATTAAACACTGATATTGAAGCTTAGTTTGCAAGGAGGACTCCATAATCATATAGTTGCACTAGCTGCTACTTGGCAGCTAGCTAAGTCTTTGTGTATCTATATGTCTGTTTCTTCGATCTATCCCATGAACATTTCGATTAAAATTATTTTTCTGACCAACGATATGATAATAACTTCATTTTTTTCACAATCACTCGCCTTAAAAGTTTATCTACTAAACACGGACATAGTAAAATTGTGTCATCACAAATACATAGTAGGGTACTAAGGAGAGATCGAATGAATTATAAGTGGAAAAGAATAGTGTAATATAGCTATAACGAAAATAACTTGATCTTATGGTGTTTTGCATGCATAGATGGTACATGTCTTTAGGATTTAGGAGTATCATTCTATTGAGAGTTTGAGATGTTAAAAGTCCGATATTTATAAGATTTTTATTTTTGTAACCTCGATAGTTTAGTTATGATTCTAAATCAAAACTTACTAAGGCTATTTAACAATCCTTAACTAAAACAAAATTATTCAACATATTTAGAAAATTAATTGCTAATTCTTTAATCAATTATGAATCTGAATAATAATAAGATCTTGATAATGAGAGAACATACTACACACTTACAGACGAGCAGGTGTTTTTGTTGTACATGATATAATGATGGTGATAAATGGAGTGACGTAAATGATAAGATTTTAAAACAATAATCTAAATTATAGAATTAAGTACACATTAATTCGTACAATTATCGTACGTAAGCCACATGAAATTCATGGATATATAGTTGGCCAATGCAGAGATTCAAAATTTAGCATGGGGTGTAATGCTGATCCACTGAATTATGTCAGTCAATCTTGTAAAAATAAAATAATTAAAAAAAATACTTAATCATAAAATATACTCAATTTAGCAATCAAAATCATACAGCACAACAGTCAGCAGATGTGTTCTGATATTACCTTAGACAAGCAAGTCAGTTTGACAGAGTCCACCACTTATTCCATTAGTGTCTTTAAATTAAATTATGGAAAAATAATTTATATTAATTATATTTCGTATTAATTAGTACTGTATTTTATAATGTATATTTCGTATAGTAGTACTATAATTTAAATTTCTACTATAAAAATTTTATTTGATTGATGTTGTGATACATTTTGTTCAATTATGTTTTTAACAGTACATTCTAAGTAATTTATTTCTTTTGTTATCATAATGATTAGTAATTACATACAAGTTATGCCTATAATTAAGGGTAAAATGTTGTCCATTTTGGTCAATACTACTTATGTGATAAATTTTCAACAGTTATACATCTTAACTAAATACATATGATTTTTGGTTAATTTATATATGATCAAAAGCAACACATAATATTTTCTACTGAAAGTAATTATAATAACCATGATCAACAATAGAAGGTGAAAATGGTGGAAGAATGTGTAATTTCATAACTTGCAAGGAAAATTCCCTTTCTTTCTTAACTTGGAGGCAAATTTTATATATGTGTGACAAGTGTTCAACATGCATTGAATTTGTTTCATAAGTGAGACTTTTTTTTAGGGAAACATACTGAGATGTTTCTTGTTTAACACAATCTATCATTAAAAAAAACTTTTCTCTCGTAAAAAAAAAAAGAAAAAAATATACACATTACGTATAATATACATCTTTATTATATTATGAATGTGAGAGAATATATAACAAAATATTTTCTCACATTTGAATGTAAATATAATTTTGAAAAAAATCAGAAAATTACATCTAATATTTTCTTATTGTCCTCCATGGCATACTATTTGTTGTACTTAACTTTGACAGCTACCAATTAATGTGAAACAAATGATAAAAATTCTAAAATATATATATAAATATATAATGCATAGACATAAAAATTGCACCTCATAGTATGTGTGAATGTGTCTCAAGCCTCTAGTTAGCACGCCCACATGCAATGTGAGACATGAAGTACCTATGAATATGATGAGTTAATGGTCTTTCTTTTGAAAATCAAACCTTAAAATTAAAATTGAAGAAGTGTTTTAGGAGAATATAGATGGAGTATTTATTTTCATTGATGAACGTACTCCTCGATTATGTAAGAATTTGACTCCACTTATGTATATGCATGATAATTGTGCTATTTTGTTTGATGAAAAACTTAAGATTTTGATTGATAACCTTCAATCTTAATTGTAACAAGTCTTAATTTTATATATTCTAAACTTAAAGCCTACATAAATAGTTTTTTATTTTTTTAATTATTATTTTTATTTTAAATAGAGCAATAATGAACTTATTGCCAACTTCACTTGTACATATGACGAATTAACCTACACACATGGAGAAGAGCATGATTACTCCTAGCTACTCCACTTAGAGGAGGCGGATCAACTTGTGATGCGCTGGGTTTAATTGAGCACACATGACAAGCTTTAGCTCCCTATCTTTTGTATTTGAATAGATGTTAAATTAAGAAAAAATTCCTATATTTAACAAATTTTGAGTTCAAATTCTTATAACGCGCCTTCTTACTCAAGGATGCATTGTGATTATTTGTGATACTTTCTTTCTACTAGTACTTTTCGTAATCAATATGATTCATTGTATCTTTTTTTGTTATGAATCTCCTATAATGGAATAAACAGAATCTCGAGGAGGAATACTAAATCCTAGTTGGATTAAGTTGTTAAGTATCTTTGCATCCTTAACTTGATGATTAAAGCACCCTTAAGGGTAAAGTTGAGGGGATCTAGCCAAAATTTATTCAATCCAACCTAGTTCTCAATCTTTTTATGGCACTAGGCATGGTTGAGTGTCATCCATAATAGGGTTGTCGAAGTTGTGTTATTTTCTTTACTTGTCAATGAAAGTTATGTTTGTTTAGTTACTGATGTGAGCACCTAGTGCACAGTGAATAAAATATAATCGCTAATAAAAGATAAAACCCTTTGATGAACGAAACCAATTAACATGACATATATAGATCTTGGAAAACAATAGGCTACAATAATTATTATATAGAACAATATTAAATTTCATTTTATCCTTTAAAAAAAACTACAATATTCTATTTGTCCTCAGATTATCTTTACATTTTTCTTTTTGAATGACCTAGATTATATACTTCTTGCACTTTCATATATGTGTCTTATACAATATCTCTTTCTTCCTACAATTAACGTGTCTTATCTTTGTATTTTTTTAAATTATTCTCAATTAATTTAAAAAAATGCAACATTAATTTCTACAACATCTAATTTTTCAATAAAATGACAATTGATAATCAAATTATTTTTTATCACCTAAACTTTATGCAAAATGAGAATAAATAAAAACTTATTAAGAGGGTATGTCCTAAGCATCAACACATGTACATTCATGTACTTATGTTTTCTTCACCTTACTTAAGAATTTTAAAGCATATGCTTATTAGGATGAGACTAGATCAAATCAAATTAGAAAAGTTCGAACCACATCATATATTTTGAAGCGTGTTTGCCTATGGCTAAATATTTAGAATTTCATATTAATAAAAATTATGAAAATGAGATATTTAAAATTACAGATTGAACTTAGATTTGTTCTCTTTTCCTTATTTAAGGTATTCTGATTTGATATCGTCTAAATTTTTTTTGATCTAATTGTACGATTTGACGAGATTTTGACCTTAATTGAACATTAAAATGTATAAGGAAAAAAATTATCAAGTAGGATTTCGTTAGATTCATCTCAACATGTATTTTCAAATATATATTACATATTTATACATATACCAAATAAACTAAAGATATATGACAATAAGAAAACGAAATAAAGATCGGATTTGGTCTGAGATTTGCTGACCTAAAAAAGGCATCCTAAGCAATTGTAATCATCGGGTTCATTGATATTCCTAGTTAGGCTCATTATTTTGCTTTGATTACAATTATATGTAAGGATAAATCCGAGCGACCCCTTATTAAATCCAATCGATCTTTTGATTTGCTCTAATTTAGAAATATAATACTTCTTCTATTTCAAAATAGTTGACCTTTTTTTTTTTTTTTTATAATGTTTGTCATTTATGTTTGCCTATGCATAAATTCAATCGAAAGTTATCTTTAATTGTATTGTTGTAGAACATACTAAAAAATGAATTTTAATTAAGTACAAATTAAAATGGGTTTAATAAGATTTGACATAACAATATTAAATATATAATACACAAATGTTAGTCAAAGTAAAGTTTATAAAATTATATCAAATGTCAAAATGTTTCAATTAATTACAGAGAAAGTAAGTAAAAAGAACAAGGTACAGAAAACAAAGCCTTAATCTAACAACATCCTAATAAAAAAATGATACCCTAATTGATAATGTCTTTTCTTATATATTAGCATACACATATGAACAAGTTAAGTCAGGCCATGAGGTAAAATTAGAATACAAATGAGTAGAAACATTCAAATAATGATAAATTAAACTTTACAAGATTCAAACAATTAAACACTTAATTTTAAGATTAGACGAGAACATAATATAAGTATATACATCCTCCGTTTTATAAAAAGTGCAACACTTTTTCAAAATAAACTCACGAGTTTAGTCAAAGTAATGTACTTTATTTGAAATAGAGGAAATATGAGTTGTTGACCATCACTAAGTGAGCGCAATTCAATCCCCCTTCAATCCTGTCCGCTAATGCCAGCAGAAGTTCAGTCGCGGTTCAAGCAAGAAAAGTCTTAAAGTTGTCCTCCCACTTATTCAAGAGCCACTTTTAATTTAATTCCTGACCTACTACATCCGTCTTTCATGAAAAAGGGTTACATTTGTCATTTTAAACTTTCTCGTTTAAAGTTACATATTAATTATTTTCTAAATAATTTTTGCACACATTTTCCTCCTACATACAAATTCCATCCGCTTCAAAATAATCTTTTCACTTTCTATTTTCCGTGCTTCAAATGATATTTCCACATTCTAATTTAATTCGTCACCTATCCTCATTATTTCTCATATTACCCTCGTTTAATGGTCGCAAACCATATACTACCTCCGTTCTTGAAACTTCGACTCACTTATTATTCATATGGTCAAAATAAAATAACTTTGTCCATATTTTATGATTTACACAATCAAAATAAATTAACAAGTTTGATCTCATTAGATTCCCATTATGATAAAATTTTCAAATATCAAATTTTTATAATTTTTACTTATACATAGTCAAAGATGTTCATTGGAGACCATGCAAATGCAATGTGAGTAGAACTTTTAAGAACTTAGGGAGTATAATAAATGGACCCAATGTACTTTATTCCAAAATAATAAGTGATCTCAATGTATTTTATTCTAAAAATAATTGTTAGAGTATTATATTTGAATGGTCTACATGTACTTTATTTCAAGATTCTTCCCTTGCCTTGATTTACACAAAAGATTCCAAATAAGAAGATAATTTTTAAACATAGAGAGTACTTTCCATGGAACTATCCCCTTTAACTATTCCTATTTACAAGAATATTTACCTAATCCGTATACATATTTTCAAAGTTAATTTAGTGTTTTACTCTTAATACTTGCTATATGTGACATCTAATCATTGCTTTCCGCTTATTTTTCTAATTAATCGAGTAAAATCACCAACAATAACCTTTCGTATTTACCCTATTCAAAACACTTATGAGGCGTTTAATTTGTAGAGTGGTACGGAGTTGAAATAAAAAATGAAAGCATGATGGTATATAAAGATTTGGAACTAGATTCTTAATGCCATTTGTTTAGTTTAATATCTAGAAATATAGAATGATATTGTCATCTCTAATTTAATACTTGAAAATATTGGTATGAATCAAACCCAACTCTCTCCAGGAGTTTAAGGTATGAGTTTAGAATCAAGCAAAGAAATGAATCACGTGATATGGGCTTAGAATCAGTTTAGACCATTCTAAACCATACCTTATAAATTGAATTCATGAAATAAGCAACCTTCTATGCATTGATGGGGAATGACTTAGTTACACTTATTTAAATTACACCTAAAGGCACTACTTTATCTGTTGATACGAGGATTTATAGTAGGATGCAATTGAAAAAAAAAAAAAAGACAAGACAAGATCGACTTATAACCTAGGGTAACTCGAGAGTACAATTATAGACACACATTTGCACCCACTAAAAAGATCAAATATTCCCAACACTATTTAGCTATTTTAAACACTTAGATTACAATATGCCTTTGCCAAAAAAAGCATGAACTTGGTTGTAATAGCACCAACTACAGTCCAGGTGCACAAAATAGTACAACATATTGTGGGTACAAACATCATCACAAACTAGGACCAAAAGTGCACACAATAACATAAACTACATTTCGTGACATATACGGTCTGCTTTCTTAGATATTATTCATGTCAATCGAGGACTACAATGTAAATATGTCGTTGCGTGCACAAGTTAATGTGTGCATTTGAGTTAGGTTATGCCATTGCAACTAATTTTGTCTTAAAAAAAACACTTCAATAATAATACTGAAATGTAACCTATTTTAGAATGGAAAATAATATAGTTAGGGAAGATTTGCTTGATCACCATGTCCCCAATTTCAATATTATAATTTCATGTTGTTTGAGAATGTATGTGACCTTATAATGCCTACTTATGCCTCTTGATACTATAATTTTATTCAAAAATCTTTGTTTTGTTAGGGTCAATCAAACAACACCTTCCTTTCTCCAGAGAAAGAAGGGGGAAGGGGATAAGGAAGTTATGACCCCAGAAATCAGGTTATGTATGGAAATCAGTAATACTAAAATGTTTTTATGTATCAAGCAATTCAATTATAGTCTATTCTATTCCCTTACATTAAAGCCCATTTTTTTAAATTTAATTTCTAATGTAAAGGAGCATGAGTAAAAAACTTATGGGGAAAAAGAGATATACACCATTGAAACAATGTACTCCATTCGTTTCTTAATTTTTAAAGTTTGTCATTTTTTACTTTTAAAAAGGAAATATAACATTATAACCGTGATAGTTTAAAACTAAATAGGTAACAAGGACTCAAAAGAGGGTAAAAAAGAGGGGGGAGGGGAGGGGAACACTTGGTGTACAAAACAACCTTGTACACCAAGCTCCCTATTAGTTAATAGGGAATTTTATTTTGAAGTAGGCTATCCTTCTCTTCCTTTCCCTCTGATCTTGACTGAGTTGGCAACATTTCATTAGTGGTGTATAAGAAAATCTTGTACACTATATATATCCCTACCATCCGAAGACATAGTTTTGTTGACTTTAATGAATTCTTATCTTTACTAGTTTACCCACACTACACACACAAGAGAGAAAAGGAGAGAATCATTAATAATTTAATGGGGGGGGGGAGGGATATTTCCTTTGTCCAGAATAATTGACACAGTCAAACTTTGCACACATAGCGATGCATTAATTTTACCTTATTTATATGAAGAAAAATAATACGAAAATTTCACCAAATGCCTCTGAGTTATTTTTTTATTCGCCAAATACCCATCAAAGCTTTCAAATTCACAATATACCTCTGAATTTAATAAAAATGTCACCACATGCCCAAATGACTAACGGACGTTAACTCCGTTAGTCATTAGAGTTAAGTATGCCACGTGGCATCATCTTATTGGTTGTCTTTTCAATTAATAATAGTTTAAATATTTATTTATTATTTAAATAAAAAAAAAACAACCTCCACCCCTCCACAACCCAGCCCCAACAACCACCCTACTTCCACCACCACCACCCTATCCCCACTGCACCGGCGGCCTAGCCTGAACCACAGCGTTGGTGACCTATCGCAGCCAGCCTGCGCCGTCGAGGCAACCCAGCCACCCTTCCACCGATCCGCAAAACTCCCTTTTCCCTCGAAAATTCCTCTCCTTCCCACCAATGTCGTCCAAACCCCTCTTCTTGCGCCGGAGAACATTGGTCGACCTTCAACCTTCCATCTCCACCCCTTGAGCCACCACGTCGGAACCCTAAAATAGAAAAACCTAAAATCAAAATCTAGGGTTGCGATTTTGGGGTTTAACGATTTCGAGGTTGTGGATTTCGGCTAATTTGGGGAACGAGTTTGGGCTGCCGACGAAGGGGAAGGGGTTTTGGGGTGGTTTCTATTTGAAGAAATGTCCGGGTCAAGGCATACCTGCGACGTTGGGGAACGAGTTTGGGCTGCCGACGAAGGGGTTTGCGTTGTCAGCGAAGGGGTTTTGGGGTGGTTGCTGGTTTTGGCGAAGATGGAAACGTGTGGAAGGTTTTAGGCAAGGTTGATGGGGTATGGTGGTTCAGGGGAAGGGGAAGGGGAAGGGGAAGAGGGTCATGACATTTTTGTAAAACTTAAGTGTATATGGTGAATTTGAAAATTTTCATAAGTATATAGTGAATAAAAAAATAACTCAGGGGCATTTGGTGAAATTTGCGAAAATAATATTACAAAACTTTTTGTTAATATTTATTTAATACTTCCTCTGTCCCATAATATAGTTTCCACTTTTCCTATTTTGGAGATCCAAAATGTTATTCCTGTTTATATTTTTGGAGAGTAGTAAAGTCTATTATACCCTCACTTTTTTTTATAACTTTATACATTGTACTTCCTAATTTACCCTTGAGTTTTGCACATGTTTTGTACTTTTGTCCACTTTCTCTCTCTCTAAATTCTATTTATGATTGTACTTTTCACTTTTATAAATGTAATTCATCTACTTTCTCCTCCCATTTCTTAAATACCGTGAAAAAACACAAACAAAAACTATATTATGAGACTGAGAGAGTAATGTATATTTTATGACAGTGTTTTAGTCAAGTTAAAAAAATATATTTTTATTAAATTTGTAAGAAATTATAGTTAAATATACTAGAGGTGATAAAAATCGGGCCGGGCCGGAACACAATTTCTCGCGCCCAAACCTGTAAAAAAGTAGCGGGCTTATCGGACCAAAATAGGCTTTTCGGGCTGGGTTCGGGCTTTTTAACTAAAAATGTTTTTTTTATGCTTGCCCAAACCCGCCCTATTTTCGGGCCGGATCGGGCCGAGCTAGCGGGCCGAGCCAATGTTGATCACCTCTAAAATAAACCTATGAATAGTGGAAAAAAACCCAACATAAAAAAAAAAAAAAAAAAAAAACCGACCTTGTTAATTTACCTTATAAACTAGAAATGAAAAGTAGGAATAATTTTAAGGAATAAAGGGTTGTAACAAAAATTTGTATGAAAAATAATAAAAACAATACTCAAGCTAAATTGCCTTGTTCCCTCAAAAAAAAAAAAAAAACTAAATTGCCTTGTTAAATTACCTTATAAACTTGTCCATTCAAGTGAATCCTGTCAAATGAGACAAGCTCCTTAAAATATATTTCAAACCCAGGTTCTGTATCCTTTATACTCCATGTTTTGTTTTTTCAGATTTGCTTTTCACACAATTTTCAATTCAATAATATAATTAAAATATCTCAAATCATGTATTATAAACAATACATAAAAATTATATATTTGAAAACTAAAAATCAAGATGAATTGTAAACCAATAAAAAAGAAATGGAAGGAGTATATGAATCTAATAAGCATCCTTTTGCCTTGCTAGACATCATAATATCGTGGAGAGATGAGAGAAAATCCAAATTGCAAATCAAGTGACAATTTTAAACATAAGTCAACAAAATTACACTCTTATAACATGTTTGTTATACACATACCATATAACACATTGAATACTTTTGTTTACTTATGTAGTACAAAATTGTCACTTCTTTGCAATAGCGTTTATCATGAAGATGATCTAGGGCTTGCTCAGAGAATAAAACAATTATATGAATACACATATTGTTTTTAAAGACCCTACAAAACTAGAAAACCTTCACACTAGGCTAGAATATACAAAGAAAGAAGTAAAACTAAGGGTCTGTTCTCATTGACTGAAATGAGCTGAGTTAAACTGAACTTATTTAAGCTGAAGTGAAACTGAACTTATTTAAGCTGAACTGAATTGACTATTTTATAAGAGAAGGAAATTAGGAGCTCAGCTGAATTGAATATTTTATAAGAGAAGGAAATTAGGAACTCAGCTGAATTAACTTAACTTATTAGAGCTGAATTGAACTGAAAATAATCGTATGAGAACATGCCCTTAATCTAACTAAATATTGGTTTGATAGTGACTTAGGTCCTCTTAGATCCACTATCCCTCCAATCTATTTAGATTGTTCCATACCCCTTAGTGACTACAAGTTTATTTCTAGTTTTGTCTTTGGTCATGTTTGGTAATTGGCTTTTTAATAGCTTTTTGGTTAGCTTTTGGCTTTTTAAGGTGGTCAAACAGTCAAAAAATGTGTTTGGTAATTGGCTTTTTAGTCAGCGAAAAAGCTGGCTTTTAAGCCAAAATGAAAAAGCTGCTTTGAGTAGCTTTTTTGTTGGCTTTTGGCTTGTTGGCCCACAAATTATCTAATAAACAGCCAACAGCCAACAACCAACAATTAATTTACCAAACACTTTTATAAACAGCTAGCTTAAACAGCCAATTTCAAAAGCCATTATAAACAGCCAAACATTCCAGCTAGTCAAACAAGCTAAGTGAACCAGCCAACTGCCAACAGCCATTTGCCAAACAAGGCCTTTATGTGGTAGCACACGAATTATTTTTGTAGTATGCAGCAATCTTAGGGCCACTGACTCAGCTGAGTTGAGCTGAACTACACTGAGTTAAAATGAATATTTTATAAGAGAAGAAAATTAGGAGCTGAGCTGAGTTGAACTGAATTTAAACGTATGAGAACAGGCCCTAGTGGGCCAAAAAGAGTAGTTACATTTGAAATTTGTTCATTCAATAATGGATTATGACCATTTTGCATGAGCCAATCCCTTTTTTTCCCTCTTTGATGATTGGTACTATAATGGTGGTAGCTAGGAAAATGTGATCAATTTTTTGAAGTTTCAAGTTACTTGGATTTGAAAATGGGAAAAAGCTTGGCTAAACTAATTTGCTTGACAAAAAGTTAATAGACACTAGCTAATTGCTATCATTTGGGTACAAACTACCTAAAATAGAGTAGCTTAAAATCCTACTTGACATGACAATCTAAGTAGACAATTAGTTTGTTAGTGAAGAATCTCTTAGTTGTTCTTCAGCTTTTATTGTGTATGGTAGATTGGAAGCACAAAGACTACAATTCATTAGAGTTATTATGTTTATCAAAATTATCCTTTAGAAGTTTTACACACAATATATACCTCTCTAAAGATAAATAATTCCTAACTACTCTAGCCAACAAGTTAGAGCTTTTCCCTAAACTTGAACTCGACTGTTTAGAAACCCTCTGCTAGATAAACTAGGCATTACTGTTCAATCAATTTATAATCCCTAGCAGATTCAAAATGCCACATTTGACGTTTCCTCCTAAATAGTTAGCAAAACATCACATGTAACTATGTATTATAGTCTGTATTATAGGCAATTAATCTTGTTAAGAGAGTCTCATGCCATTACGGCATTATGCCAATGCCATGGTTATGCTTGTCCATCCCCAAATATCATCGTTTCATCATATAATTCCGTCATCACTGAGGAAGTGACAATGAAATTATATGAAGAAAAACACATGCTCAGAGACAAAGTTCGATCACCATAATAAACATTGACATGTTAACTTTCTTAACAAAACTATAACTCCTTACCAAACAGGCCTTGAGCCATTTCACAACTTGGGCGTGTCCAAAAAGGCATCTAAGCACACCTGAAAAGTTAGCAGCCATACCTGATTAGTGCATTGAAATTTTAAGTTGGAAAGGGGCTTTACCATCATACACATATAATCACTGGTAAATGGTTTTGAGATATATACATCTAATAGCTTTTAATTACCTTTACAATTCCCTGATTTAATTCCAACTATCCTCATTAATGGACGAGCAAACTTTGTAGTCAGCTTTACAATGAAAAAGGAACTTAATGACTCACCCTTCTCTAGGTTACCAATTAAAGTTTTAGATGTGGCTATGAACAAGAGATGTTGTTTCTATGTCCATGGTCCAAGGATCATGCCAAAAGATCGTTGAAACTCCGCAGTCTGCTGCACTTTAGAAAGATTGTTGAATGTCAGTGTGAAGAAAGATTTTTGTTTGCTTCAATTTGAAGGATAAGGTTCTTGGATGATTCGATCATGTAGGAAATATGCCTATAGTAGTTTAGCTTCTGTAGTTCTGTTGCATCAATAAAACAGTTCCCTACACCAAAATTAAGTGTATAAAGTTAGTTGATACAATCATCTATGAACACAAGCTTCTAACCAGAATTGACATAAGTTGTTTTCTTATATCACCATTCTGCATAGTTTTGATGTCTACCGTTAGATTTTCCGTACAGATATTTAAAATTACGTTACTTCCTATTTTTACAGTATGAAATCAGTGATTGAACGATACAAAAAGACAAAAGAGGAGCATCAACAGCTAGCAAACCCCAACTCAGAGGTCAAGGTATGATTCAGAACCTAAGCATAATAGATCTACAATAAGCTCATTGATGTCATCTCCTTTTAGGGAAGGCAACTTTGTGACGCCAAAAAGAAGCAGAAAGTTACTGGTTTTGTTTGATTCATAGTAGATTTCTTCCGCAATATTTCATATTTACTGAGGTGCAGAATCTAATACGCACACTAATATTATCAGAAACAGAAACATTAGCTAGACCAAAAGTAGATTTCTAAGTAAATAACAGTATACACAAGTGTTATCAGAATGGTAAAATCACATAGTTTATTGTCTGCTAAAACTAAAACCTATACTCAAGCTTCTAACATGGTTTTGTCAAACAGAATCCACAAAGCATACTAATGTTATCAAATATCAACGAAATCATGACGGGGATGGGCCTTTTAATATGCATTGGTGGCAGATTGATGTTGATCATGATGCTAAAAATGCAAATACAACTTAGGCCTATCTTCTTTCAACAGGAAAACACAAATTTTAAAGAGTAAGCATAAAAAATCAAATTAAACACTCTGCTTAAGATACCACCAAATGGTCTTGCAATGTGTCAAATCTCTCCTGCTACCCTCTTCATACATCATTATGAGGAGGGTCTAGTCCCTGCCTTATAGCCTAACTCATGTTGAAAACAAGCATGTCTTTTAACATGTTACTCTGCTAACTACTAGCAGCCTAATCATAAAGTAAAAGGAAATAACACATAAATACCTGAATAATCAACCCTTTGGGTCTAATGTAGAAATAACATACCTAAATCACAAGATCTATGATCCTTGAACAGCTATCAGCCAGTAAGATGAAGGGCAAAATGAGTCACGATTCACCACATACTGCGAACAAAGATGAAGCACATGAGTTAGAAGCAAAAAGCTGTTCGGAACTTGTACCAAGAAGAGGTATAAGAATCCATCAAATACACACATTGAAGAAGTAAAACAAGCCAAGGTGTGAAAGATGCATATTCTGGTAATATTGGACCTTTTGAAGATTAAAGATCTCAGATTGCTCCAATGTCAACTGTCTGGGAAACAAGTCAGTGGAGCTAATTTGTCTCAGGTGTGGTAAATGGATATAACCAGTCACCAAAACCAGAGGATAGGAAACACCAAGTGCTTTAGAGCTTCCCCTCAAAGAAAAAAAAAGTGCTTTAGAGCTTCCACATATTTCATGGAACTTTCTTCAATTGCAACTATCAACTGACAACAGAATCAAACTCAATAAAGGACAGTAGAGTTTGTTTTTGGTGCAAGGATGATAGGGCTGTGCCTCAGTTCATTCATCGGTTTCAACGTTTTGGATAATTTGTAACTCAGGCATATCCAAGTTAGTGGTGATACTACCCTAGTATAGCAAACATTTATCACACTGAGCGGCCACATCATATTAAGGGACTAAGTAGTTACACCAAAATCACTCCTTTGGGAATCAGAATTCAGGCATAGCATAAATTGAAGCTAAAAGATCATATAGGATAGAATGTCCTTCCTCATCAGCCATCCCTTAAAGTCATCAATGCAAAAACTAAGAACTCAAATGATATGCATTGATTGTGTCTACGCTATTTTGGGAAGGGAGCTTGGAATTGAATTGGACAGAAAAGAAAAACACATTTGTTATTTGTATCAGGATTCCAAAGTCCTGAATATAAAACAAGAATCACTATAATGAACCACTTATCCCAGTTGAAATGGAAAATTGGACTTATTGAAGGTGCTGAATGTTATGACTAATGCCATACATCTAAAAGTCTAATGCATCTACTTACCTCTATATGATCTCCTGAATTCTCTTATAAAGAGAGTGCAGTAAAGTTTCGACTCCCTATAAGATGGGGAAAAGGAGAAACTAAAGAGTTTCTAGTTCTCGCAATGGCTCTCATGAAGTGAGGTCCTCTGATTAAATAAGGAAACAACTCCTTAGATGGACAGGTATCCGACATCAAAATATCACATGCATATCATTAGATTTGATATTCTTCAATAAGGATGGCCTTTAACATCATCTCGTCAAAATTGCAGATGATTAAAAGGTGATCAAGGCTTCTCAAAAGTACTGAGAGCAAATCTTCTGACCTGGATAATGCATGCATCAAAGAAATTCCATTAAAAGTTAGTTCGTTTCTCTTGATAGGTATAAAAAGAAGACTGTTGAAGTTCAGGCACAAGACCAGAGAAACTTGTACGTATGCAGGCAAAACATAGAACTTCATTGATTTTGTCTAATGTCAGGTGGGAGCATAAGGATGAAGTGTTTTGGTTTAGTCTTCATGGACATTAATGTTTGCAAAACATGGTGAGGGTAGCTTATATCCAGTAATCATCAACACCATATTCAAGAAGCAAACAGCACAACCAAGTTTTGCAATGCAAAAGGAGTGGAAGTTCATGAGAACACAAGCCTACAGTACAGGTATGCAATGAGCTTCTATGAATATTAAACATCGATATTAAACTCATCAGAGGAGTAGAATTTAGAGTCTCCCGATCTACTGCTAGTCTGTGCTGATTGGCTAAAACAACAAATAGGATCGAATCTTGGAGAACCATTTTTTATACATCAGCACCACCGCTCAGGCTAAATACAGCGAACTTTTACAAAAACCTCAGACAAGGAAAGTATAGGACAATTGCACAAGAAGAGACAAAACCGATCCTATACGTAAATACCAAAATCATATCCAATACACCAATTCCACCATTGGTTTGCAAATCTTCAGAAAATTATGTTTCTTTCATTGTTATGAATGGATGAACCCAGTTAGAGAATAACGGTTCCTCTCTACACTTAAAAGAACCACTACAATAACCTAGTGGAATAAATGATCAAACATATACACTTATAAATCATGCCAACTATCTTGGTTATCGGTTTATCACTGGAGACACATAACAATCCATGCCTCTGCACTTGCAAGTTCCTCAGGGCTGCAATTTCAGATTGCAACTGGCGTCTGAATTGCTCCTGTTAAATTGTGCATTGCTTCCTTTCCCTTTAAAAATCATTCAAGGTATTGCTAGGAGGTGGGGAGAATTTTCAGGTTGGACATATGTCCATGAAAACCAAATTGCAACCCACTTCCATAAGCAAGGAGAAAGATTGTGGGTTTTGATATCCAGTGAATCGAATATAACAACCACAACACCGCCTTAATCACAAAATGATTTGGGGTTGGCTAACATGAACTGCCATAAGGAACAGTACAATATAAAAAGGGACATAACATGATATTTAGTCGAAAGAGTTGGAAAAAAGGTGAGTAAAATGAGAAAAAGAGCATCCAAGAACAATAAAGGTAGTTTTAAAAGAGAACAAATATCAAATTCAAGAAAGTTTTAAAGAGGTGGTTAAAACGTTTAGAGTAAAAAGCATATAGGTTTGAGAAAATTTTAGCAAAGGAAATCAATACAGTTCATAAAACACAAATGGGATAAAATAAAAGCATTTCCCCTTTAAACAAAACAAAATAGGCAATTACTGGATTTTAATTTCTTAACAGTAATTTCCTATTCTTGATTCCAAACCCTAATGGTGAACCAAATCACTCATTCGTATTCTCCCTCTTATGACTTGTCAAGACAAGTATAACATAGATATGTATTTATTTCAAGTTCTATAGAAGGAATACAGGAGTGGCCCGGAATACAAGAGTGGCAAAGTAGTCATTTAAGTGAAAATCTTCTTAGTAAGTAGAATCACCATCTCTCCCCTTGTATGCCATCATGCAATATTTTCTTTCCATGAATCCTGAAAATGTCGACCCCACTTATGGGATTAAGGCTTTGATTAATTGAATGATTGAATCCAGAAAATATAATCGGAGATCTCATGATTCCAATCAATGCCGAACATGCTTTCTTTAGGCATCATATACCTACTCATAATCACCACCCTTAACATCCCCACCTCCTCACCAATTTAGACCTTTATGACCGTTTCATCTAACCACCTCCAACAAAGCTTAGCAAAGGAGTCTTCTTTTCCCCAATAACCAATCAAGTCCTTCTCCTCTTCCCTACTCTTAAATCCTTAATCCCTACTACATTGGAAGGTTGATTTCATATACATTTGACGATGATTGCTTTTTGGCAATCTACCAAGTCAACCTCTTCCCTAACGTCTCCTACACTCTCAACCTCATTCCTTAACCCTTTGAAGCTTAATTTCATATACATTTGATGACGACCACTTATGGTCCTATTCTCTCGTATTTTCCATCATCATACCTCCTTATAAAGTGATGTATATATTTTTTAACCTAAGATCTTAGGGAATACCACTTGTTATCATTGGCAATATCAAATAGGAAGAGATTGGCTAAGGAACTATCTATCAAGGATTAAATAATAAAGAGATAGAAAGAGAGTGGCAAATGAAGGAAATTCTCCGTCTTAGTGTCCTCCTTCCCTTTCTTAAATAAAAACAAGCAGCAACTCAAGAGTAAAATGTCCATCAAACCAAAATGTTAATTTGCTTCTAGAGTAAAACATCCATGACAAATAATGACCCCCTTTTTTTTTTTTTGAGGCTAGAGGGAAAAATCCATAACACCAATATGTTGAATCCAAAAGGTCAACTAAATTGGCAGACATGAAACGATTAAATCCAATCATAGATAAGTCATCATATAAGAGGTAAATCTTTAATTGTAAGGGCACATTTACAAGCAACTATGAGTGATATAAACAACAAATCAAATCAACCATAAATGTGCTACCATAGATACCTAAACTATTAACATTTTCACAAGTATGTAGCTTGAACTAGAAGATCATAAGCTTCTAAAACAACAACAAAGCCTTAGTCCCAAGATCATATGCTATTGGAAAACAAAAATATAAGGCCTAGTTCCTTAATACAATATACCTTCTTGATCCCAATAATATATTTTGTAAAAGACACATCAATGCAATAAATACATGCCGATGCTTTAAACACCTTTAGAATAATTTTCCTTATATCATCATAATAAGTACCTCCCAGATCTCCATTAAATCAATGTACATGCTATTCACCATCACAAACAAACATCACTAACTTATATTACTCTAGGTTAAGGTCATCAATCAACTTTACTATTGATGATACAAGTTGTTAATCGTGGCGCAAGGTTTGTTGTGTGGTACATTAGCTCTTTTACCCTCAACGTGCACGTGTATTATTCTAACATCTACCATTACATTGTAGTTTTGGCAAAGAGAAGCAGCTATGCTACGGCAACAATTAGAGAGTTTGCAAGAAAATCATCGGTACTATCTTCAACTTCTATATCAATCTACATATATGTCAACTCTTAGCAAATTTTATGTGTTTAGAGTGTTCTAAAACTGAAATGATATGTCAAAATTTGAATGCTAACAATGTTGTTTTTAGGAGATGAAACAATATTCAGAGTTAATCTTGCTTTATAATAAGTTTAAAATTCCCAATACAATTTAAAGAGAAAGAGAACGTAAAATAGTTAATTAAAAAAAAAACATATGATTTCATGCATATATAAAGGTAAAATTGGCTACTAATACGTATATAACTATATACAACCACCATATTTTACCCATACGATTGTGTGATGGCTTTATAGTGGCATTTTTCAAGAAATAATGAAAACTTCAAGTCTAAAAGTAAATGTTGGATGCACTCTTGGAATATTGGACTATTAAAGGCATGTCCTTACTGTTGGGGGAACTTAAAAGGGCAATATCCAATATAACATTATATCAAGAGACTAGGTAGGCAAAATACAACGCAAAGGGTTTAACAGGTATCAAATTTGGTATAAATGAAAAATAGGAATAAAAGTGTCCATCTCGAATAATAAGGAGCTTTGATAACATGTTAAGAAGCTGGAAAAATTACCGAGAAGATCCAATTTACTAATCCTTAAAAGATGAAGAATAAACAACTATAGGGTTGAAAGACTAGGTCAAGAATAGTTTTTGGAAGAGTTAGATGATTTTCTTTAAACAAAGAAATTCCTTATATCGAGAAAGCTTTCAAAAGAGACTTTTATGGCATGAATAGACATGAGTGAACAGATATGCTAGCATGAATACAAGCTACCTTGTAAGAAGGTACCATCAAGGTGATCCATTTGTTGGACATATAGAGTCTGAGGAATTATCTTTCACATTCAAGGTACCAAATATTAAATTGTAGGATATCAAATATGTTGTGATACATTGACATAAGTAGCATCATTCTTCTACCAAAGATTATCATCATAGAAGGCTTCCAAAGTTCCAAGTTCCAAACAAAATTATGTTTTTAATTACCACTTTCAAAATTAAATTTCAATTATTAACCTGTTACACTAATAGGGAATCGAAAAACATCATGTTGGTTAAGAATCCCACCAATTACTTACCCTACATAAAACAGTAGGATTGGACAATTGCCTCCAAAAAAAAAAAAGGAGTTAATTGCCTTTATAAAAATTAACCAACAATTTCATTTGCCATCCTCGGATTATATTGACATTTGAAAAAAAGATTTACCAACAAAAAGAACAAGTTGTCCACCAAACATGGACAATCTTGCTTTTCAAAACTAATCTAAGATTACGAGTAATAAGAACTCACAATCATACAAACATGGTTTGGAAGCATCATTTTTTTTGCAAAAACTTATTGTTAGCTATTTCAGTGTACACGTAGGCCTTAATACATTCTAGTAATTTCATTGCTAAGGTGTGGTATATTTTTTGTGCTTAAGAACCTCTTGTTGTTCAAGCAAGCAAGTAAACTACCATCGGATCTAGGCGATAAAAATCTATGTTTCTCTCTTCTAGTGCTAATCTCTTCTGCTACGTATATTGGCTTTGTTCATGTTCAAAATGCTTTTAGTGAAAGTTCAAGGTTTAAGAAACATCATGCAAGTAATGGATTATTATAGTGCCATGCTTTTCAAGGACCAAGTAATAATTAAACTTCTTTGGAGGAGGGATATCTCTATTGACTGTGCTAAGACCTGCATTTGATATTGTTCACAGAGTCTATCTTAAAGATGTCCAGCATGAATAGACAGCTGTAATTCAAATACCACATACTTGAGCTTTTCCTTCATAGAAAAATTTATCCAAATTAAAAAGCTTTAGAATCTTGTACCATTCATACCATCAAAAATAGACAGAGGGGTCTCTTAATACCTTCAAATGCATGCTTGCCCTGACACATCAATGATAAAGGTCAGTAGGAAAGGGCAGGAATGCACAAAGTGCTAAATAAGACATAACAGTTAGTCGGCGAGAAGCAAACACAGATATTTCAGCAACTTAACACCATTTTAATTTGAGGATAAAACACAAGGGAAAAATTGGTGACAACAATGCCATAGCTCAATAAAGCGATTTTTTGCCAACTCTATGATTGTACAAAACAAGGTCTTGCAGTCACATAATGCAATAAAAGTATTTCCATCACGATATGTCTAAGCAATGTCAATTCAATTCCGAAATCCTAAAGATGCAACATAATGATCCAAGTAACAATTAGTTCAAACACATAAGTTCCTTCCTGTAAAAACACACACACATACACATAAGTACTACAAAGGCTGGCATCAACTATTCCCCAATATTTTTTTTTTATGTATCTAATAATCCACACAGCCTCATTACAGTTACAGAGCAACATGATCTAATAAGCACACAATCGAAGGAAATATCTTTTATTATTTTATTTTTTTTTCAAAACTTCCTTTCCACTTGTGCACCTCAATAATTGTTGAATATAATATAGTAGGCAGCCTCATCCTTGACTTGGCTGCAATTTCCACTATATAATTTTACATATAAACTGAATTTATCATAGAAAATGTAGCATTGCAGCATATATTCTCAGATAGCAGGTAACTTTCTCCAACAAGTTAGACAATCAGATGACTATGTTATGAAAGGTACTATCCTAAATGTTCAAAATTATTCTGCAGAATCAATACAAATCATTATGTATGAAATTATTGTTGATTGTAATACTATGTGTCAAATTTGTCATCTAGTAGAGAATAAGCAGTTCCTGACGCAAGCAACTCAACTTATCATAGCATGACTAGATTTAGCCATAACATGACATGACTGAAAAGTCAAATCAAAGAGAAAGTCGAAGTTGTTTTTTTTTTACTCTCCATCCCTGTATAAAAGCCCATTCTCCCAAAATTCTTCACTTTAGTGTAGGATCCATCAGCAACCTCCACTGTAATATTCTTACTTCTTCTAACAATAAAAAGCTATGTACACTATTTTTATTATGCAACTTTCATCAACATATTCAAAACAATACTACTAACAACTCTAACCCAACGGGGCTATTATATAGGGATAAGAATATTTTATCAGCCGCAAGACAGAAGATAATAAAAATAAAAACAAATCTTAAGGGATTATACCAAGTAAACCTAAGAAACAAACATTGTTTTACCTTTAGTTTTGTTTGAATTTGCAGAAAAATGATGGGTGAAGAACTCTCTGGTTTAAGTGTTAAGGACTTGCAAAATTTGGAGAGCCAATTGGAGATGAGTCTTCGAGGGGTCCATACCAAAAAGGTAAGAAACAATGTTCTAGCGCAAAAACTAATTCTGATCCACATTGGTCCTTGATTTGCTGAAACAAACATCAATTTTGTAGGATGAACTTCTACTTGGTGAAATACAAGAGCTAAATCGAACGGTAGGTTCATGCACTTCCTAGCTTTCTTTTCCTCATTTTCATGTCACTAGCTTTCTTGCCAATTAGCTAATCATTATACCATCACAGGGTAATCTCGTTCAACAAGAAAATCTAGAACTACACAAGAAGGTAAATCTGATTCGTCAAGAAAACTTGGAGCTTCAAAAGAAGGTAACTGGGTAATCAATTGGTTTAACATATATTTCTAGGAGCAATGCTTTATTTTTTGGGGCTTTGAGCCAAAATTAAAAGTATCTTAGCAGCAAAACCATGTTTCTCCTCTCAGCTCTACGGATCAAGGGAAGTAGATGGTACAAACAAAAGTTCTTTTCGCACAAATGGAAATATTCTGAACATGGAAGAAGATTCAAATGAGCCTATTTGCCTACAGCTTTGCCAACCACAGCAACAAGATGGTGAAAGAGCAGCAAGAGCATCAAAATTTAGGCAAGAAACTTGCAGCTAAGCCTTTTTCACGCAAACTATCAGGAAAAATAACATAACATCATCCCTAATTTTATTTTTATTTTTTTTGTATTTCAAATTTTTTTTACTGCAGCAGACTAGAACTTGCCTAGCAAAGAAGAGCAGTCTGCCAGGTTGACACACTGTCAACATAGTTTCCCAAGTCCATGCAGTTTGTTCAAAAGTCGAATGCAAATCAAAGATGATTCAAGAAACAAGTTCAAGATAATCAATAGAACAATCTTTAACATTGTTCACAGTGACTAAGAAATTAGCTAGCAATGCCAAACCTGGATGAAATGTAATAAAGATGCAAATGTCCTGTTTAAGTGCAAAGTGTATTAGCACCTATCCAGTATCTTTCACATTTTTTTTTTTGAAAATTTGTCCTTGTTCAGCACCATTGTCAAAAATTTGGGAAAAGTTAGGGACTGCCACTTTGCAAAAACTGCTGTCCGACTAAACATGTCCCATGATTTAGGACTGTAATAGTATTGTAACAAGTATGTGACAGAAAATCTTAAACACTAACAAAAGATATTAGACAGTGAGGAAATTGGTATAGGATAATTGGATTCCCATAAATTTTCAGTTAAAAGAGTCTATCCTTCACAGCAACCAGGTTCTAGTGCTAAAAGTCGGTGCTTTTATAATTGTACAGAAATGTTCAAATGCTTGGCTATTGAAAGAAGTAGAATACATAATAATCAACACTGAGCTTAAGCCATGTGTCTCCACAGTTATAATCCAAAGGAACATTATGTTTATACTTGAGTAGGACTTGCATAATCAAGTTAAGGTTAAATAAATCAATGGGGTGCACTTCTAAAATTGAGTAAATAATGCAAATGAAATATGAAAGTTGTTAGCTGTGTTATATAGTATCTTATTACACAATACTAACCCATGAGTGGGTACCAAAACAGCATGGGAATTCCAATGTTTTGATCACTAAGCAATAAAGAATTTAAAACTAGGCACAGTAGTACAGTACCATAAGGATGAAAAATTTTACATTACAAATGATTCAAATACTGTATAGCTTCTGTCAGACCAACTAACAGATGTCCCCTATAAAAATTATCGTCAAAGACCAAAAAAAATAAAAATAGCCTTGCTTAAGGATAGGTGCTTCAACCATGCACAAAATAACGTATAAAAGTTGCATATGCATTAAACAACTGTTGTAATGCACAATACTCAACACAATTACCACAATATATACAAATTCTGAAAAGATTCTGACTTCAATAATTGTGGCCAATTGAAAGTTTTACAGAAAAAAAAATAAAAAATAAATAAAAAAAGTGTTCCAAAGACTGATAACGGTTTAAAGCTTTTTAAGTAATGGTACTGATGTGTGCAATATATGTATGGTTTTAACCCTTGTCCCTTAGCATTAATTGAGACTTACTCATCTGAGCTCTTTGAAGAATTTGAAGATTTTTTATGTGGGCCCAATCACGTGCCCAGTCCAACTGGGCAGATTCTCACGAAGATGATTTGTAGTCTATGTAGGAAATTTCTATCTTTCAGCTGTAATTACTTGATGTAAAGCCCGAATTTGGCTAATGCTATTTGTTATAATTCTCCAACATACTTTACCTAGGTTTTCTCTTAAAAATTCTTAGTTGTCCATTAGCACTCTCGAGAGGGATTTCAACATAATTTCATAGGTATGGTTCTTATTGTTCTTCTCCATTCCTTATTGCTATCAGCAACTTTTACAATTATTATGTCTTCAATATCTGTTATTGTTGGTAAGAATTCAAATATGAGTGATTATTTTCATACTAGGGTTTAGGGATCTTCATCTGTGATGGAAATCATTGATTGAACTAATACATTGTTTACTTTTAATTTCTCTTATTGTTGTTGATTTTAATTGCTCTTTTGAAAGAATATGGCTGATGTTAATAAAACTGTTTAGTAAACCAATGTCACAACAATAGGTATAGCAAATCTAGTAAAAGCGGGAGCACCCCTAGGCTTTTATACATTAATTTAAACCTTTATTATTATTTCACAATAGTATTATAGGCATTCAAGACAAGGGACATTTTTTCAAAATTCATAGTTTATTTTTTCATAGTTACAAGATAACCATCTCTTGTGGTATGATCCTTAATTTCCTATCTAATTCAGTACAATGTATACTCTAAGTCAGGAGTGTTGACAAGGATTTTGGCTTTATTATGAGGTATTTAACAAGAGATTATAGTAATTAGTCTCCAAGTAGTTTTGCAAAGTATAAGCATTATAATGAGTGGTAATGAAAGTTTATGAATCACAGATGATAGGGGATAAAGTTTCATTATCAGCCTACCAAGGACTCATGGAGGACATGTACACTGGCACAATGGAAAGAGACTTTTCTAGAACTATTAAGTATTACCACTACCATTTCCTTAAAAAAAAAAAGCATTTACTAAGCTTTCAAATGTCCCATACGTTCATACAATATTACTTGCTATCAAGTAATTAGGCCTCTTGCATCTTTACACGTTCTAAATCCTACTTTGTAAGTAACGATTCATTGTAATACCTATCACTTTTACAATTCGGACACACATCCATTCCGTACCCATATAATAATAGCTAAAATTAAACTGCTAAACCATTACTCAAACGGCTAATGATCACTAGTAACAACACAACTAATTTTGCAACACAATCCTTAAATTTCATAAATATATACAAAAATACAACTCAGGTGAACTTAGGTTTATCTTACCATCTCTCTTATTTTGTTAACTTTCATCCAACTTCTTTTTTCCATAAAACTTGGTTCATCCATAAGACGATCCCCAATTTGCTTAAACCTTAGATTGAATTCAGAAAATCAAAGGTAACTCAATCCTTTAGCTCCATCCTCAATGTGATTAAAAGAAATTAAGCTGGAGGAATATAGAGAGCATGCACTTGGTAAATTGAAAGCCTTTAACTTCTATTCATGATACAATGAGAACCATACTCCTTATAAGGATTAATACTTTAGGCTAACTCATTACAAACGTCATACTTAAGAGAACTACAATCCTAAACTATTTGGAAGAAGTTGTCATATACTTCTCAATATGCACATGCGCATGCGCGCGTGCGCATGCGCGCGTGCGCACACACACGTCTCCTTTTTTGTGTTTTATTTGTAAACTACAAGGCAAACTTAAAATTTATATATTCATCATTCCTTCTAGAAACAAAATTACTAAACCGCTAAAAGAAACATCCTCACAAAGATCTTGTTTGATATTTGTACAATTCATCTAAAAAACATGTGGAGTCCAAGTTTGATGAACGAGTTCTTGTTTAACAATTTCTTATGATCTTGACTTGTATGAGTGTATCCATCCTACCTTTGTTACCTAAATAAATCTCTTTACTTTACTTTAGATATGTAAACACCACCACCTTTTTATAGCAAATAAACTATCTTGATAGTACAATTACATGAAACATCTTTACTTTCCTATGATAACTTAAAATTGTTCAATATAATGGGCTAATGCTCTAATAAAACATTAAAGAATTCCTACTATCCAAATAGCTAACAAATTAGCAAGCTAGACACAAAAACAAAAAAAGGTACATCCATACTAAAATCAATAAAGAATGAAAGCAAAAGGCTATTTCCTTTAAAAAAATAAAATAAAATTACGCAACATTAAAAATTTAATATCATCACCTTCTAAAACTATCTATATTTGTTCTTTAAGTTTAACAAGAAACTAATAACTCGCAAAAAATCAAATCAAATGTTTTATAAGTACACAATCAAGAAGGTATTGTACACTAACTATAAAAATTTCATCCAAAGAAATTAATGACTTTAAGAAAAGAAAATATTTTACGTGTACTTCAATGCAATTTCTTTCAAAATAAAGCACCGATTCATCATCACAGACAATTGCTTAATGATAACATCACATAGAGATACTGAATCTTTACATACGACCGAGGTAGAATATCAGTACACCCACTCAAATCATGAAATGTAAGCCAAAACACACACACACACACTCACAATTGGATTTAAACTTCATAGAACAAAGCAAAAGCAGCAAGTTGCAATATTTATATGGTAAATAAACCATCAAGTACAAGTGAAAACTGTACACAAATAAATTACTCTAAGCAAATGCTGCATTTACCTTAGTGCCAACTTGCAAAAGGAATTTTGTCACAGAAAACTAGCGTGTTATTGATCAGAATTTCGCAGTAGTTCATTGTATTAACAACATGATTAAATTAGAAAATAAAATCAAGCAAATTTCTTGTTGAGATCAAATCATTGCAATTCTTATGACTAAAAGCAAAATCATATTATGAAAATACAAAGATTCTTGTACCTCAAAAGTTCGTTTGACATTCTGCTAACAATCTTGATTTAAATTACAATAAGAATGTTTCGATTGTTTCCTGCATAAATTGGATCAAATTTCACATCAAATTAAATTGAAAAAATTAGGGCAAAATATATATAGTAGTTCTTTATTCAACAAAATTATTCATATCATACAAACATAATCATATGATTAAATGAGTCATTAGGAAGAGGAATCATATTCGTTCATAAAATCCGTTTCCTTAAACATTTGATTGAGATATTTAGCTAAAAACACCAAATTTAGTTGAGAAAAAATATATAAAAAAAACACAATGTCATCTCAAAAAATTATAATCCGTAAAAAAAAATTTGAAAACAAAATTAGCTAAATTACAATTTTTCACAGATTACATTGTAAATAACAGCATAATTGAACAATTCGATCGCCGATAAAATCAAAATTTAAGAAATCAAACATAAATAAGAGCTTTAAACAAACAAAAAGTACGAAAAATATACAAAGATCATGATTATAGTTAGATAAACAACAATTTTACGCTAAAAAAAGTAAGATTAATAGGCTAAAACAAATTATACAAGTAAATTGAAAGAGGAAGAGAATGAAACTTTTTATACAAGTGATAGATGATGAATTCACAATACCATGAATGTGAGAGACGAAGAAGCTTGGAAAAACGAGTGATAGTGGAGAATTTGAAGACGGCAAAAGAGGAGAGAGAAAAAGGAGAGTAGAAGAAATGAGAAGGTTGAAGAATTGAGAAAAATGGCGGATCTGCCTCCTGGAAGGAGACATTGAAAATCCTGCCGACTTCACTTGAGAGAGAGAGAGAGAGGAGAAATGAGACAATATCTGGTCAGGTCATGCTCATGGCTTTATATAGTGTGTCTGGGGTGACCAATTGGACGTTGGTGTAGTGGTGATTGGGACTACACTTGGTAGGGAGGACCCGTGTTCGATCCCCCGCAACAACAATTGGGAGGGGACTGGAACCTAACCACCCAGAACTGATCCCCAAATCCGGATTAGCCCAAAGGGTGAACCGGGTAGAACACCAAAAAATAGTGTGTGTGGGGTGAGAATTATTTTTAAATTTACGTGATTCGGTGGCCTACTGGCTTCATAGGAGGAGCAAAAGGTCACTGGTACGGTTTATTTTGAGTAATGTTTGTGATTTATACGTAAGAAAATGTATAATTGTATGTTAAATAACACATTTAATTTTCAAAAAGTTACGAAGAGAGTGTATAGGGTTGAAACAATTGATCTAGTACGAAGTTTATGTAGTCATTATGCTTTAATTATGTTTTGATTTGATTTAATAATTCTGGCCTTGGTTGTAGATCGATGAATAAAAGGAAAAACTCTATTAATTGGGGACTAATAAGATGCATCTCCAGTTGTCTTAATGTGTGTTTTCCAAAATTTTAACTTTCAAGATCTTATCTGGTATAATGTTAAGGAATAAAGTCTTGATTTACTCAGTAGTTTTTACGGCTCTTACCTTAGATTATGAAGTTTAGTGTTCGAATCCTACCAAGCGAAAGATATTTAGAGGTTAGGATTCCCCCAGTACTCCCCTCTACTCCCATAAATATATTAGAACCAAAAAGGTTTGAGATTTCCGAAGTACCTAGTATCTTCCTTACCATTTTTAAAAATTTTAAAAATAAAAAAATTAGACTGCTTACTATTTTGAGATCTTTAATTAGTCGGTAGACATTAGTTAGATTATTATAAACTTGACTCATACCATGCATGCACCACAAAGCTAGCACGTGTCCTTTTAAAAGTATGACACGCGGAGGCCACAAGAAACAGTGAGTTTAAGGATTTTGCTGGCAATCTAATAAGCAAATAAAGGTCTAACACATTGTTAATGCGCCTTGTTTATTAAACCTATTTACACATTAAAATAGTTAACAAAAGTGCATTTTATACTTTTGGTCAAGACCAGAAAGCTGAAGGCTTCAGCCAGGAAACAAAGTAGAAATGGCTAAATGCCAATTGCTATTGCTTTACCGACCTACATATATCTACACTACTATATCACCATTTTCAACCCAAATTTTAGTCCAACGTGAGTTAGTTGGTCCTATGTGGCAAACATGTAAATTTGATAAAAAGAACATTAGTGTTTCAATGTACATTTGCGTCGCCATATTTGCGTCACTCATTCTAAGGAGCGAAGAAAATGTTTATTTTTACCATCCTTTTAAGTTATTTGCGTCGCATGTTATTCAAGAAGCGACGCAAAACTCAAGTGCATTTCAGCTTTCTCTCATTTGCGTCGCTCTTATTTATTAAAGCGACGCAATTAATAAACTTATTTGCGTCACTCATTTGTTAACAAGCAACGCAAATAAGTGATTAAGTAAATTGCGTCACGCTTTTACTACATGAGCGACGCATATGAGCTGTGTACAACATCATAAACAAGGTTATTTGCGTCGCTTTTTTATAATAAAGTGACGCAAATAACTCTTTTGGCTTTAGGTTTTCTGCGTTTTTTTACCTTCGCCTACATTCACTAATCAAAAAGAAAAAAAAAACAAGAGTTCTTCAATTCCAGTGAATTTCTACAGCAAAACACCCACAATTTCGTCTCTGAAACCCAACAAATTAGGCCAAAAAACTGCGATTCCCCAGCAAATTTAACATCTAAATTAAAATTGCAGTCAAGTTGAAGCAAATCCGAGCAATTTCGAGCAAGAAATTAGACCAAAAACCCCAAGAAATTCGAACCCTTATACCCAGAAAAATTGATTGTTTCCGACCAAAAATCCCCCATTTCGAGCAAAAAATCAACTCAAACGCGTTTCGGAATGATAGGTTTGATCCTCAGTCGTATGTTCAGTCCAAATGCTCTCTTAATGAGAAGGTAATTTGATTTTTGTGCTTAATTTGTGTTTAAGTTCTTTAATTTTGTTCTTAATTTGTGTTCATTTCTGTTGAAATTAAAATTTCAAGTTTGTCAGAAATTGTGATTTTCTTGTTTTTATTTATTGTTGATTATTTGAAATTTACAGCAAAACACCCACAAATTCGTCTCTGAAATCCAACAAATTAGGCCAAAAAACTGCGATTCCCCAGAAAATTTAACATCTAAATTAAAATTGCAGTCAAGTTGAAGCAAATCCGAGCAATTTCGAGCAAAAATTTAGACCAAAAACCCCAAGAAATTCGAACCCTTAAACCCAGAAAAATTGATTGTTTCCGACCAAAAATCCCCCATTTCGAGCAAAAAATCAACTCAAACGCGTTTCAGAATGATAGGTTTGATCCTCAGTCGTATGTTCAGTCCAAATGCTCTCTTAATGAGAAGGTAATTTGATTTTGTGCTTAATTTGTGTTTAAGTTCTTTAATTTTGTTCTTAATTTGTGTTCATTTCTGTTGAAATTAAAATTTCGAGTTTGTCAGAAATTGTGATTTTCTTGTTTTTATTTATTGTTGATTATTTGAAATTAGAAGAAAGAGAGGAATTTTTAATTTATTTTCAATTAATTTTTAGTTGATAATGAAGAATGAACAAATGATAGAATGATGATTGATGGATAGTCTAAATATAGGAGGAGTGCCGAATTGTCGAATTTAGTAGGCTTATTGCTGAGATTATTGGATGGGAAGGGGGGGCTTATCATCTCCTTCAACTTCTTTGTTTCTCCGGTAATCATAATTTGCTATTGTACATGCACACCAGTCTTTTTCTTTTTCTGTTACACTGCAGTCTTTTCATGTAATTTTATCCTGTTGGTAAAATATGTTAGGCAACTTCATTCATATAAAACTGCTGTATTCCTGCATGATTCTGTAACTCTGAACCCAACTTTACCACAAGCAAACAGTTATATTGTTGAAACTTTTCAATCAACACACTTTGTATATGTAGTTGTAGCCCTTGCGAGTTGCCACTTTAATCATTTTATAAAAATTCTTCATGCTGATTGCTGACATATATTTTACATCTGTTACTCATTGCAAGATCAAGCATCATGTATGTATTTCTTTTAAGGCTTTTCTGGTCTGATGCATGGGACTAGTCTTCCAAGGTTCTCATCACTTAATAATATTTGTTGTTTGATTGTTGTGGATTCTCAGGTGCCATTGCTGGCCCAATCAAACCCTAGCGGTGCAGAGAGACTACCGCCAGGGATAGTTGCTTCTAAGTCAGATCTCTATCTCCGTAGACTATGGGGTCTTCCTAGTGAGGTATGTGAATATACTATAACAAGTCTCTGAAATTTCTTCTCACATACACCTTACTTTTAAACTGTCTTCTGTTATGTAGAACCTCCTCTTTTAATCACTATCCTTGATACTTGTTGGACAAAAAGTCTTTACTCTGTTTCCCACATTACACTTTTCGGGTTAATAGGGGTCTGAGTAATGATGTAAAGGAAAAAAAATAAGCAAGGGAACTGTAATTTTAAACATTTATTTATGTACTTTTAAGGTTTCTTGATAAATTGCATTATCAGCACAAAGACTGAGTTTTATTCATTTTGATAATAGAATTTTGAAGTTTGAATATAATACTGGTTCAAAATGGCTTCTGCAGGATCTGAAAACCAAGCCTAAGTATCTAGTGACCTTCACAGTTGGCTTAGATATGAAAGAAAATATTGACAAAGCAGTTAAAAAGGTTTCTTTCTAGCAATTTCAAGTCCTTTATTACTGCTAACATCATCTTTGTATTAATTATATGCTCTTTTATCCTTGCACAGTTCTCAGACAACTTCACTATTCTGCTCTTCCATTACGATGGTAAGACGACTGAGTGGGATCAGTTTGAGTGGTCAAAACGTGCTATCCATGTCAGTGCTCGAAAACAGACGAAATGGTTAGTACTCTTGTTTTAAGGCAATTGGGTCAGATTAATTATCAATTTTATCATACTGATCCGTTCTTTCATTGTATGGTTAAAGGTGGTATGCAAAACGATTTCTACATCCTGACATTGTGGCACCATATGATTACATATTTATCTGGGACGAAGATTTGGGAGTGGATAATTTTGATTCTGAAAAGTTAGCACTCTTTCTGCATCATATCCTCTAATGTCTTGAGCTATTCAGTACATAACTTTTGTCATTTATTTTTTGTTGAATTTTCAGATACGTTGATTTGGTTAAGAAACATGGTTTGGAAATTTCACAGCCTGGTGTGGATTCTAATAGTCCGTTTACATGGAAGATGACAAGGAAAAGACATGACAGTGAAGTTCACAAGTAATAACTACTAATGATGTATAATTTATGCCCATTTATCTTCCTTTGCAACAGAAGCAGGATGATGAGTATAATGTCTATGATATTGAGATGTAATTTATTGGACAGGTTGTTAATATAATGTCGTCATTCCCAATTTTATGGGTAGGCCAAATTATAAAGGAGACTCTGCCGAAATTTACATTTGCATTATTCAATAATATTGCATTTTAATTTCAATTATATTAGCGTTAGCATATTACTTTATACCACTAGTAAGGAAAACAGGTACTACAAACATATACAAGGCAATTATTATAATTAAAAAAAAACAAAAATTCACCTCATTTGCGTCACTCATTAAACAAACAAGTGACGCAAATACAACAATTTTGTATTGTCTACTCAGTCATTTGCGTCACTCCTATATAAACAAGTGACGCAAATAACAAATAAGAAGTTTATTAGAAGAGTCATTTGCGTCGCTCTTTTATAGAGGAGTGACGCAAATAACAAAAAAGAAGTTTATCAGAAGAGTCATTTGCGTCGCTCCTTTATAAAAGAGTGACGCAAATAAGAGTCATTTGCGTCGCTCCTTTATAAATGACTCTTATTTGCGTCGCGCCTAGGAGCGACGCAAATGACTTAAAAGTCATTTGCGTCGCGAGCAGTTGCGTCGCTCATAGAAGCGACGCAAATACACTATAAATGAGCGACGCAAATGAGCCTTTTTCTACTAGTGTTACTATTTTGAGATCTTTAATTAGTCGGTAGACATTAGTTAGATTATTATAAACTTGACTCATACCATGCATGCACCACAAAGCTAGCACGTGTCCTTTTAAAAGTATGACACGCGGAGGCCACAAGAAACAGTGAGTTTAAGGATTTTGCTGGCAATCTAATAAGCAAATAAAGGTCTAACACATTGTTAATGCGCCTTGTTTATTAAACCTATTTACACATTACAATAGTTAACAAAAGTGCATTTTATACTTTTGGTCAAGACCAGAAAGCTGAAGGCTTCAGCCAGGAAACAATGTAGAAATGGCTAAATGCCAATTGCTATTGCTTTACCGACCTACATATACCTACACTACTATATCACCATTTTCAACCCAAATTTTAGTCCAACATGAGTTAGTTGGTCCTATGTGGCAAACATGTAAATTTGATAAAAAGAACATTAGTGTTTCAATAAGAAATTTGTAGATGCATGTGGAAGACAAAATTTAGAGAAGTTTATAATTATAAAGCTACAATTTTCGAATATAATATGGTATATGAAATCTAATATATATGCATATAATAAAATGAATATGTATTTTTTTAAAATTTGAATGTATGAATATAAAAATGCAATATTGACTGTCAAGCAAATATTTTGTATGTTATAGTACATAATGCATGTTCATTTCATCATTTGTCAATAGATTTATATATTTTTTAAAATAAAAAAACCCACTTAATATAATCATTTCAAAGAAATTAAAGTTCAGCAAATACATCTGAAGACTATTTTTCTTTAACGCATTTTCTTAAAACCTTTTAACCACATCGGTGAAGCAAAAGAGTTTTGCTAGATTTATGTGGGGATTTTATATTTTATGTTTTTGCTTTGCGAGTGTGATGCAACTTCCCTTATTTATTGGCCTTTATTGACTCAAGATGTAACTTAGAGTCTAGTTTTATGAATCATCTCAATTACCAGTTTGACACAAGTCCAAATAAGTTTTAATTCAATCATATTCAATTGAAGTTGCAACTTTTTTCTATTTTGCTCCACAACTGCCAGATAATTCTCCTTCTCAACCCCATACTTAGTTGTGTTTTATAGATTTAATTTTCGTACAAATTTGTTTCAATTCTCTTCTCAACAGAAACTTTTTCTTCACTACCAAGTGTGAGTCCCAATCTCTCGTTATTCAATCGCACAATGCAAAGTATCAAGGAGATTTTGCTTCTATATCTTTTTTAGGATGCACGCCCGGTTCACCGAAGCTTAGCTCCGACTACATCCGAATCCGACTCGGGATAACACCTAGCTTATGGTGGGTGAGTCTCCCAACAAGAATTTCTACATACAGCGAGCCTCGAACCCAAAACCTCCCTTAAGAGACATCAAGTTGTTTACCACTTGAGCCAACTCTTGTTAATAGATTTTGCTTCTATATCATGTCTTCTTTGTTACAACTTATAAGTTACAAGTTACAACTACATGTTCATATTGGGCTTAGGTAATGGTTTCACTTTCACCCAAATGTATAAAGGTATGGACCAAACCAGTAAGTAAATGTCCTTTTTACCTTTTTTAGTTATAGTCTCTATGCACTTCTTCGCTGATGGATAAATATTTGGGTAATTCTTTTTGACACAAAAGGAATAACTATAATCGAGTCACAACCAAATCCTTTGTACTTCTATTATAAATTTTACTAATGAGCATGTTTTATTCGTAAGTTGTATGTTAGGCTATTCGCAAGTCCATTTACTTTCTCATGTGATCAATCTGATCATGTCTTTGCCATTCAGCCTTTAAATACATTGATTGAGTGAATGTAGCATTAAGAATAATGACGAGCCTGATGACATTAAACATAACGGATTAATTTTTTCTAGGTTTTTCTACATTATAACCATGTAACTTTCCGTTTTCTACTATGTGCCCCCCCTTTGAGAAATCCACATTGTAACCCCAAAATACATTCAGTGTCTATACGGTAACCTCGCCGTCAACAAATTCCATTAGCGGGGCCCACTCACCACTTAATAATAATTTTTTTCATCGATTTGCATATTGAAAATGGTTCTGTTAAAGGTTTTGGGGGCTATTTCGGCCCTTAAGCCTCCAAATTGAGCTCAGATTTAGTAAAAAAATAACATAAATACCTCGTTTTGCGTATTTAAAAATGTCTCGATTTGTGTGTTTACGTATTTAATACGCAAAACGAGGTATTTATGTTATTTTTTTGCTAAATCTGAGCTTAATTTGGCCTCCTAAGAACCAAAATAGACCCAAAACTTTTAACAGAACAATTTCTTACACGCAAATCGATTAAAAAATAATTTT
Source organism: Chenopodium quinoa (assembly GCF_001683475.1). Classification (NCBI taxonomy): domain Eukaryota; kingdom Viridiplantae; phylum Streptophyta; class Magnoliopsida; order Caryophyllales; family Amaranthaceae; genus Chenopodium; species Chenopodium quinoa. The sequence goes on from NW_018742770.1 coordinate 2,441,454, forward strand.
TAAGTGGAGAGTGGGTCCCACTAACAGAATTTGTTAATAGCGGGATAACAGCAAGGTTACTGTATAGAAAGTAAATATATTTTGGGGTAACAACGTAGATTTCTAAAAAATGGGGGGCACATCATAGAAAACGAAAAATTAGAGGGTTATAATGTTTTTGCAAATAAAATGAGGTTTTTTTATACATTAATAAAATGAGGTTTTTTTTTATTACAATAATTTCATATGACGTATTTTTGCAAATAAAATGAGGTTTTTTTATACATAAAGTTTGTAAAACTAAAGAGGTTACCTACAAAATTTCATACATTCTATTTGCTTACATATTTTGCATTCCACTAAAAACATAATCTCCATTCAGAACAACATTTGTCTTTGCATCCCTATTGAGAGAGTGTTGAAACACATAATGAGCAACATACCAAATGCTCTATATGGATCGACTCAACGGGTTGAATGGCGAAGAATTGGACCAGGATCAGCCTATTATAATTTGTTAATTAATACTTCTTTGATTCATCAAATGAGATTACTCCGTACTTGTATTCTCAAGTAGAATTGCTAATCCTAAACATCACATTATTGGTTAAAAAAAACCAAGAAAGTTATTTATTTATTTTTTTTTACCAAGAAAGTTAAGTAACCTACCATGATGTCAAGGAATCTAGATCTTTTTCAAAATCAGGAAACTTAATAATATATTGCAACTTGTCTATTTAATGCTAGTTTCAGTTGGAAAGATAGTATTAACAACAATTTAATGTTGGATAACCCATAATTAGTGGAGTCCTAATCTCATTATATAATAAGTGTTGAATAATTGGGCCTAATAAGCAGCTAATTCTACCCACTTGCAACATGCAAGTTGGACCTTTTTTCTTGAAAAAGATACTAACACAAAGGGAAAGTTCCCATATTTAGCATAAGAATTAGGGCCCTGGCTACAATTTCCATATTTGAAGACCATCTGTTCATAACATAGACTAAAAGAGGAAGGTTTCTCGACTACCCATAACAAGTCCAACTGCCAAATAGTACAAGTAGTATTGATCAGCTTATAAATATAATTACAGGTACAATTCCAAGTTGAGTGTGTTTTTAACAATCCTTTTTATAATAATGAAAGAGTACAGGCATGACATGACACCAAAATGTGCGTAACGCCGGTGTAATAATCAGGGTACATTGTATTGAAAAATAAAATCGCAATAAGTAAAATACGGGATTTGGGAAGCGATACATTTGCCTACGACACAAATGAACTTTCCGAGACAAGTAGGCTTGGAACAAGCACAACACGACACAACCAATAGCTATATATCTCAAGCCATATCTAATTCTTACTCCAAATTGACCATATATTTACAGTGATAAAGAAGTGGAAGAGCTAGAAAACCATTATACTACCTCCGTTCCTTATTATGTGCAACAAAGGAATATTTTATGTCTTACAAATAATACCCTATTGTTGCACATAATATGTAACGGAGGTAGTACATACTTAAAAAAAAAAGCTAGTAAACAGCTATAATAAGATTATCACAATTTGTTTGGTAAATAATGATGATTATAATAAAACTACATGTAATTTTGTAAATAAATCACACTACTTATGATGATGGAAGACCGCCCATTATCACCATAGCCGATGTCATGGTTCTTTCTTCACATAATTGCATGCATATAAATATTTACAATTAACACAACAAAATGCCATCAGCATAATTAGCTATAGATGTAAACACAAGAAATAGATCTATCAGTCTAAAACACTATAATGGGAGCTATGAAAAAGGTTTTCTTTTCCTTGGGAATGAATCTAAATATTGGAAGCAAGAAGACTATAGGCATGCAGTTAGTACATATCCTTAGATTGTACTAGAGCTAAGGAAGACTAGATTTAGTTAACCCCCTCTTAACTTCTAACTTTAATCTATATCACCAGCATTGCAGGTCAGAATTCAACTCCCCCTTCCCCTGCAAGGCTGCAACATCACCTTCGCCGTCTCTGTATGGTGGCACTTCTGAAAGAGAAGAAAAAAAAAAGGTTTCCTAAAGCTTGGACCTCTTGATCCCAAAAGCGTTGAAACATATGCCCTATAGTCTTAACTGAAATTTTCTCTAAACCTAACCCTTTACACCAACCCAAACCAAAAACAATTCTGAATTCCCTCACCATCTACAAGAGCTATACTGTGGACTTGTGGAGGCGTCCTTTTTTGCCCTTCAGTAAGTGCAGAGCTTACAGGATTGCTGAGGATGGGTTGCTGGCTTCCAAATCAAAACGACTACTAATTAACAGCTGCAAAATTTCCACCCGTCCATTTTGGTTGGAAATTAAGCAAGGATCATAAAAGGACCAAATTTAAAACAGCAACAGATACTAGTAATACTAATACACCATAGCAGATAATCTTCCTACTGCTACTCGCATGGAAATATTAATGTAAAATGTGCAGGGAGCCAGGGACAGCCAGGGGACGACTCTGTTTTTAAGATCAAGCAACAAAATAACTAATATATTAGCAACAGCAACAGTGGTGCAGACAAATAGGCCTTTGCATCAAGATCCTTTTGTATAATGTTTCGGTTCTGTTAAAACTTCTCAACAGGTCACACCACTACACAGACCTATAATTTGTTTTCTTTTGCTGCCATTCAAAAAATTTTACAAAGTTCTCGGTTTTCCTTGCACATGTTGGGGGAAGAGGGGAAGTAGTAAACTAAAGTAACTTGTGCAGGATAAATTTTCAAATGAAATTCATTTACATTTGTTGTGAAAGACAAGGAGGGGGGGCATAAGATCGAGACTCATGAGAGATACGAACGTAGGTAAATGTCTAAATTAGTTGTCCATGACTCCAAGAGACTAAGCCTCCATTTGTTATGTCATAAAACAATTTATGGAGAAAAAACAATACAGTTTTGATGGCGATTATTATAAAGCTGAGATGTCGATTTTGGGGGACATAGCTTAATGGTTTAAGATACTGCTAACAGGAATACTTCCAGAAACCTTAAGAAAGTCATTAATAAACATCTAAACAATTTAATATTCACAGAGCACAAATAGAACAGCATAATAAATAGCACTTAAATCGACAATAAACAAATAATACAGAAATTATACAAAAACGCTATAATTGAATGTTTATGACACTTACCAAATTTTAGCTGTGCAATTACGTATATTCCATGATCATTCTTATTACCTTTTGAAATTGAAAACATATTAACCAATTAATGACAGTGCAGCATCTACAACTGAAATCACTTTTAAGTTTTAACCTTATGGACATAGCTTTTCATAAGAAGAACCTCTTATTTACACCCAAAGTTGTTTCACTTTTCTTCATAAAACCACAACCTTACAGGTTAAAATCATGAGGCTCCATTTATTTTGATGGAAAAATCTATCACGAAAAATCCCTTTCTAAATAATACAATATTCATTAAAAAAAATAATAATTTTGAAAAGTGTTTTCTCTTCTTTAATTGTTTATAGGAATAATTATTGACTAAAAGAAAAATGTAAGCAACAAGAGGAAGGATAGAGGAGAGATAATAAAGAAGTAACCAGGAAAATGTGAAATATCTTCCTTGCAAAAGAAAAATGATTTTCCTTCTCTTAAAAGTAACTTTATACTTAAAGAGAAAATTGCTTTCCACCCTTAAACGAAACAAAGGAAAACAGAGAAACAAAAGAAAATCTTTTTCCACCAAAACAAATAGCTTAGAGCATATTGTAACCTTATACTCCCTCCGTTTCAAATAAAAGTCTCATTTCATTAACCTTTGACCCTCATTTCTCACTTACCTATTTTATTTATTTATTTATTATTTCTTATTTTTAATCAACTAAAAAGCATTATTTTTTTCATAGGGAAATTGTACACAATAATCCTCAAGTATTCACTTTTTCACGCTGTGCCCCCTTCTTTTAAAAGTCCATTTATTGATTACGATGTAACCTTATCATTATCCCTCCATTGTATGTTGCCGGTAGTGGGGCCCACTTTACACCTATTTAATTTTTCTCTTGATTTTCGTGCTAAATAATGTTTCGTCAAAGGTTTCAGGGGTCATTATAGCCCTTAAAGTTCCAAATTGAGCTCAGATTTTGCAAAAAAAAAAAAAAAACGTAAAAGCCTTGTTTGTGAATTCTAATTAAACTACGGGAATCTGAATTCACAAAACGGGATTTTTATGTTATTTGTTTGCAAAATCTGAGCTCAATTCAGCTCTTCAAGAAATAAATGACCCTTGAACCTTTAACAGAACATTTTTTAGCACGAAAATCGAGGAAAAAATAAAAAAATAGGTGTAAGTGGGCTCCACTAACGGCAACAAGTAACGGAGGGGTAATGGTAAGGTTAATGTACTACCTCCGGTCCAAATTACTCACAACTTTGGAATATTTTATATCTCACAAATAATACCCCAAAGTTGAGAGTAATTTGGACCGGAGGTAGTATAACCAATAAATGGACCTTGACGTTACAGCGTAGAACTTTAAAAAGGAGGAGGCACAACGTGGAAACAAAAACTTTTGTATACACCCGGTTAACACTAATATTACTGTACATCGAGTAGTATAAGGGTAACTTTTACCTAATTTTAGGGTAACTTTTTGCCTATTTTTGGGTAACTTTAAACATAATACAATTTTTATATATATAAACAATAAGAAAAGTTTTATAATGGTAATTTAATTACATTCAATCAGTAATAATTGATTTTTAGTCATTTAAAATGTGATTCTTTATTAATAATTTTTATTTGTATTGGATTACTTTTATGCATATTAAGGTAACTTTTATTTATTTTAAAGGTAACTTTTAATCAAATTAGTCTATCTTTATAGTGGATGTACAATAATTATTGTACACCCGATTTTTTTTAAAGTTTGTGAGTGAACACCCGAGTGTTATTGTGTAGAACTCCTCTTGTTATGTTTGAGTACCAACAAATGCAGTATTTAACCCTCTTTAAAATGTCTCAGTATAGTTGTATAGAGTGTAAACTCCGTGTACAAGAAAGTAGAGCACCCCCACCATCAAATAAAAAATAAATTGAAAAATACCCATCTAAGGCATTAGCAAGACACCAACAAGGGTCAGTCGTCGTTGTTTGTATTAAAATAAAAAAGCAGTCGTACGTCATTAGTTGGTCTGAATTCCAAAATAATTAGATATCTAAAAATAGCAACCTAGGAAATGCCACACGTCGGTGATCTATTAGCTAGACAACCCTTTTACTTCCAGTAGCCAATGGCATGAAATAGAAATTGATTCTTATAGGTGATTGAGCACAAACACCCAAAAATAAGTGTTTTTTGTCCCCCTTTTAATTTCCATTTACGTATACAAACTAAATACTTTCCTTTTATAGTTACTAACCACGATTTGAAATCAAAATCAAGCTCAAAGGAAAGGGAAATCAATTTCCAGATTATTGCAAACCTCAACAAGTACTACATATTACAACCAACTTGTATTTCTTCTTTCTTCTTTTGGCTGCCTTTTTACAAGTAAGCACAACTTGTATTTATTTTTTTGCCCCTTTTTTCTTTAGCACCCCAAAACTTCTTCAACTGTTCCAAAAATTCCAATCATTTTTCTTCCTTTTGTGGTAAGATTACATACTGAATTGAGTGAATTCTTCTTTCTATGTTTCACTTTTTTGCAATGTTTTCTTTCCCCAATTTGATCGAAACATTCCCCAACTCGAATTTCTTGTGATTTTTGACATTAGGTGGATTTTCGAGCAATTGGTCAACAATATGGGAAGAGGGAAGATTGTAATTAGAAGGATCGACAATACAACAAGCAGGCAAGTAACATTTTCGAAGCGAAGGAAAGGATTGTTGAAGAAGTCAGAGGAATTGGGTGTACTTTGTGACGCTGAAGTTGGGGTCATAATTTTTTCCAGTACAGGGAAGCTCTATGAATATGCTAGCAACAGGTTAGTGGAAACCCCTAAAGCTATATTTGAGTATTTCCGTGTTATTGGGTCTTGCAATATTTCCTTTTCTAGATTCTATTGAACAGCTCTTTAAAACAATGAATTCTAGCGATAATCTCATATGCTTTTCCTCGGAGGAAAAAAAAAAAAAAAATTCTCATATGCTTGATTTAAAATAAGTTGTCTTGAATATAGATCATCTTAAAAACATTTATAATGACTTTAAGTTAATCTATCGATTTTATGTATAGATCGATGAGTTCGAAACAAATAAAACACCTTAGTATCCCCAAAAAACGTCAACAGTTAAGTCAATTTGAGTTAAATTACTCATATTTTATAACATAAAAAAGTTAAATTTCTCTCCTTAAGGGAATAAAAAGAAGCTAAATTAATAACTATATATCACTAATACTACCAATTTACCAAATTGTGAAGCAATAAACTCAAAGTTTAGCATTGAAAATGGAATATTGACAAGATTTAATAATGTGATACTATTAAGGATGTAGCAAGAAAATAGGAGTGCTTTCACAAGAATAACAAAAATGGATGTGTTCTATTCTTTCTTTCTTTAATTTTCGGTCATTAAAGAATAAAGCACAAGACGAAAGATCAATACAAATAACCACAAAGTAAAAGACGCGTAATAGAAAACTACTAATTGTGCTTAATGTGGGATTAGTACGATATTCCAGCATCCAACAGACAATTAATTGATAATTACGAAGAGATAAACTAGATTAGTACCACTAAATAGGAATAAGTACCATAGATGATGGATATCACTAGTATATCTCTGGCAATTGGTTACCTTATCTAGGTTAAGTACATTACCACACGCTCTCAACAATTACCACCCAAAAATAGATAAAAGATATGCGGTTCATATATCTCTTTTATTTAGCTTTCGATTTGATTTTATAGGGCCCAGACACTGTCACATCTTGGAAAAGATGCTATACTAATTCCTCAGGTGGTCATTAAAAGAGCTAAAATTAGTAAGATTCTTCTTCAGATTAGTTCTTGAGGAAAAATACTAGGCTTCAGACGTGAGGTTTGAACACTAAGTTCTATATTTGGAAAGCGTAGTTGGGTCAAGTTGTCTTTAAATATTAAGAAAAGGCTTTTTTTCCATCAAGCTAATCAGTTGACTAGGAAAGTAGTTGTTGATGCTATTACCTTTGCTAGCTCTTCCATTTTAATTAGTAATGTGCTGTTGTCATATTTATAACTTTTGTAATTCAGTTTAAACAAAATAAATACTTTCCTCCGTTCTGTTAATATTGCAACAAGGAGAAAATTACGCATTTCAAAACACATTTTATATGCTAAATATCTATTATTGTGTAAGAGTAAAAATTATAAAAACTTGATATTGTGAAAGTATTTTATAAGACGAATCCAATAATATCCCACTTGACTATATTTTGCTTAACGTATAACTCATATTATATGGTCAAACAAGAGTGATGAATAGTGCAAAAAGTCCATTGTTGAATATTAATAGAACGGAGGAATTAGAAAAAAACCCATTCGTTTCGCTTATGATAATTTTTTTTTTATATTCAATTACTACTTTTATAATTTAGATAAACTTTCTAATCTAACACAGTACGAATAGGATAAAGGTATTGTTCAATAATACATACAAACTAGTCAGTCGTATCAACTGGTTTGACTAACACGCGATATAAAACTAGTTTGTCTAATGGGTTGAAATGAGCTAGTTATGTAAAAGTGTTGGGTAAAGAACAATTTATTATTAATTTAATGCATTCAATAAGCTAATTTCAAATGACAACTCATAAAAGAGTATAATAATGTCAAAAAAATACAACCTTTAAATAGAAAAATACATTGTATTTTGATTTACCCAAAAGGAAATGAGGCTTTGTATTAAGGGACGGAGGGAGTAACATACATAACATTTATTCAAAAGATTTAAGGATGATAATAATAGAGTCGACCAATTTTCGGTCAGGTCTTGGTATAAAATCTCATGCCCTAATCCGTCAAGCTTGTCGGGGCAAAGCAGGCTTTTAAAGGTTTTGAGTTGGGTGTTTAACTCATAATTTATTTTTAGGTTTGTCCAAGCCTACGCTTTTTGGGTCGGGTCATTGTTAATCACCTTTAGATCAAACCTAAAAACCAAATTTGTGTAACTGATAAAAATATACTCTCTCCGTTTCATAATTAGAAGCATGTTTTCCTTTTTTGGGTGTTTAAAATTAGAAGCCTATTTCTATTTATAGATAGTACTTTAGCATCAATTCCTAAGACTTTCTCTCTTCATCTCTTCAATACTTCTCAACCATTTTTTCTTTCTCTCTATCTCTCTACCCGCACATACATATTTGTACTCCCAACCAACTTCCTTAATTCCTGTGAAAATGGGAAAATAAGCTTCTAACAATGAAATGGAGGGAGTACTACATTTGTCTCATATTATGTGTAACAAATGCCTCAAAACAAACTCCTCGGCAAACAATATTAAGGTATGACTAGTAAATTAAAGGGCACTTTGTAATTGATCAAGTTTAGGAGAGAAATGACGATGGCTAATCAATTAAGTGGCTCCAGGACTCCACCCCATCACCACCAACACCCTCCGCATACAAGCCAATATGCAGTAGCCACCAACACTCACAAGAGTCACAACCAAACACAATAGTAAGCGACAGCCACAAAACACCCATTCACACCACATCAAAATAACCTGACCCACCCACCCACCCACCCACCACGACGTTCCTGAGACCCACCTTTAGATTAAATACAATGGTTGCCTACAACTATTATGCTTATCACTTATTTTAACAATTTATCTGTTTTCTACCTCAGCTTTTAACCACTTTTATACCCACTTAAAAACCAACGTACCCCAATGGTCGACCATAGTTAGGAATGGCTACATATTGGACTAAGTTACATAACAAAATTTTGCTACAAAACAAGCAAAAAAATTGTCGCAATTTATAAAGCATTTGCTCATACTCTCGTATTTCGGACTTGGATTGAATCGAACTCCATCGAACTTTGCGTAGGGTCCAAGTCTGATCTGCCTCCTATTCGGATTCGGACTAATTTTAAACGAATTCGGATCGTAGACTTATTCAAATCAAATTCCGCCCTAGGTTTTAGCCTAAGGGAAGAAGCCCATACAAATTCGTTCATTGCAATTACCTATATCCCACCTTACCACCAAATGGACTATGGTATTCTATGCTCTTTTCACATGACAAAGCTTACAATCAATAAACAACTTAACTAGCAATCTAACGTCAACATAACCAGCCATATCAGAGTCTACAAAAAACATGATAGCCAAACCTTTAAACTGTATGGCTAGTTCACCTTTCCAACTAGCCACAAAACATTGCCCCTACCATCCCTCGCCACAACCCTTAAGTATCGTAGCTATTGTTCACGGTTCCCATAGGCGGGCAAACCAACGATCTTAGGAGACGTTATGACTCTCAACTAGAACACACCATAATAGGCGTGGACATTTGTTCTTGCAATACCATATAGACCAAGCCAATATGGTTCGTCACTCATTCCTATCTACTTTGCTTGCTACATAAGAGCTACGTCACTTGCATCCTATATATGTTTTGCATTTGCACAATGGAAGAGTACATGAGATTATAACTCAATTTCCACTTCGCATGAGCTGCACATTTACAAAGGCGCAATGTTACGTCCAGACAAATCCCATTGAAACACCAAGGCTTTTCTTACATGCTCTCCAAACAAAGGTAGAGAGCTTTGGGAGTTCGCTCGGCCCCAAACTAGCTTCCCCATTCTCATAACACTATCGTTTTGGCAAGCAATACCCATATACTCCCACCGCATCTTCCCCAACAAGTAAGTTGACTTCCACTAAATCACCATTTGAAAAGGGCCACCAGAAACACGTCTTTCGAATTTGCAGTAGCTAGAGGTAATTGCAAATCAAAGAGCTCACACCGCTAGTAATTATACATATATTTTCGACATGACTCGTTCACCACATTTATTATTAATCAAGGCAGCCACTCAAATCTTGGGCTTAAAAAGTGAATGTTGCATGCGGGAATTGCATGATTTGGAATACCAAGGATCCACCCATCAGTCAAAACCTTAATATCCTCACCAGTACCCACTTTCTATTTTAGCCACTCAAACATAAAAGATTTCGAGCCCCTTATACTCCTTGAAGAGTAGCTCGTATCATATCCTCTAGGTTCGTAAAAAACCAAACCATTTTTGAAGTAACAAGCCTTCATACAATAAATTAGTGAATCTTGGTTTGTGTTTAGGCACAAGACTTGGTTAGCCAAAAGTGCATGATTTAAGATATTGAGATCCCATGCCAACCATCACCTTTCGATTACATAGTGCATACCGACTGAGCCGGTGCATCTTAATATTTATTCCACCTCTATATTACGCTTCCCACCTTTCCCAATACCTAATGGAAAGGGAAAATCTATTATTGGACCTAGGGGTGCTAATCGAGCAATGTTCGTTTAAGTTAATTCAAACTCGAGCCGAGCTCGAATTTTTACGACTCTGATTATCTCTACCCTCGGTAGCTTACGAGTTTACGTCCATCCCTGAACTTTGACCGAGCATCGATCGAGCCAAACTCGAATTGTTCAAACAAAAAACCTTTGGCTAATGATTATCATTAGTTTTTTTACTTTTCTTTAATTTTCGTGATTAAAATTTTAATTTCACAATGAGTTTATTTTTTGGAAATTTTACATTAAACCACCTTTTATAAACTTTTTTTTTTGCAAGAAACCACCTTATAAATTTTTTTTTCGCAAAATCAAACCTTAATCCTAAAACTTTTTGCAAGCCCACACCTTTTCCCGAAAAATACTCTTTGACCTTGTTTTCAGGGGTTGACCCGACTGCGTGCCCATCACATGCCCCCCTAAAACCACTAATCCTCCCTCTCTCTTCTAATTTTACCCAATTTTTCCCTCCTACACCAATTACCCTCTTTTTTCCCTCTCTTTCTCTCTCCTTCTTCACTGTTCTTTCCCCCCTCAAATTAAAAGCGATTTTTTCTTCTCCTCATTAACTCTCTGCTGCTCTGCCATGGGTGCCAAGAATTGAATGCTTCTAATTTGAGTTAAATTGCTGCCCTTAGTTGAAAGTAAGTTCTCAATTTCTCTCTCCTTTTTTATTGCATGTTGCGTTTGTACTCTGTGTTAATTGGTTGTCTGTGCTTTCTGCCATGGGTAAAAAAAGGATCTTTGCTGCGTCGTCATCATCAAGAAAGCGTGGTGTGGCCCCTGAAATCCATGCTGCAAAGAAATTGAAAAACAAACCCCAATTAAAAATCCTAATGTTCAAACAAAGCCCTAATTTCCGCAATTGAAAGCAAATACAAGCAATTAAATGTAAATTACCTGGCCCAATTGATGTTCCTTGGGGAATTTGCTGGGAAATTTGGGCAACAATGTCCTCAATTTTGGGCAAGTTCGAAGAACAGGAACAAAGTTATGAGAGGAGAGAGAAACAGTTAGAAAGAGAGAGAAATTAGAGTGATATGAGGGAAAAGGGAGGATTAGTGGTTTTAGGGGGGCACGTGATGAGCACGTGGTCGGGTCAACCCCTGAAAACAAGGTCAAAGGGTATTTTCCGGGAAAAGGTGTGGGCTTGCAAAAACTTTTAGGTTTCTTGCAAAAAAAAAAGGGTTATAAAAGGTGGTTTAATGTAAAATTTCCTTATTTTTTATAATTAAAATACTAACTTCAAATAGTGTGATTTCTATGATCAATATATTTATGTTTATAAGCATAACTTTTTTTATATAGAAAAGAATAATCCAGCTTATGCACAAACTATTTGAGCCTTGATTGGCATAACTCAACTCGTCTCGTTAAGGTCTCGAGCCGAACTCAAATATGAGCCAAGCAGCTATGAATCGAGCTTTGACCGAACTTTGATCGAATCGAGATCGAACTGTCCACAAACAATTTAGTACCAGAGTTCGCCATGCATAGGTCACAAAACTCTTATCATGTCTCCCATTCAAAGGTCTAATCCACACCAACATATATACATAACTATGAGACATATCATGTTTATTTCATTTTGACAAGTTGGCCAAGTATAGCCCAAATCTCATGTTATGCCTCCCATTACAAGGGGCTGACTAAGAGTGATGTTACATACTTACATATGTGCAAGCACACATGCTTGAAATACCTTCCATGGTCTAAACCATCTAAATTGATCCAAAAATTGGCCTAACCAAAACCATAACCAATTCGAACATTCTTGGGACTTGTTATTTGTTTGGCATAGATTTTTTTTTTTTAAAAAAAAAAATTTAACCCACCTTATACATTCATCTCAATGTATGATTTCAAAACATTAAATTTCTTTTAATTTAAACTTACAAAAGAACAGATGATTGTAAATAATCTCACAAGGACAGCTTAAAACTTATTGATAGAGTAGCCACTAGTTGATGAAATGCAACAAATTCACCCATTTTCATTGTGTTTAAAAACTAAAATAATCATTCACAACTATTCATATTTAGAAGGGCAAAATCCCAACATGAGTAAAAAAATATGTTACTCAAAGGGGTTCTATTATCTTTTCAATACTACCATTCAACTTTTCCTTACTCTTCTTCTACCTTAAGCACTCGACCATGGCACTACACGCCGACCACTTTTTCACCACCACAACCACCATTTCTCTTGCCAAACACCTCACAACACCACCGCCATCATCACTTCTTTGCCCATCTTCGAAAATCCAACTCAATTGAAGGAGTTGGTCACCTCTTCCCTTTGGGGTTGAGCATGCACTTAACTTCACCTTTCATTCCTAGGGTTTTCGCTTTTTTCAAATGTGACTGAAGATTGGGGGAGATGGGTGGATATCTGGGAAGGTGGAAATGAGGAAGCGTGACTTTTGTTTCGCCGCGACGTTCAAGGCTTGGAAAGGACGAAGAAGAGGAGGACAACATGGGAAAGATGATCAAAGGTGGGCAGGGAAGAAGAAGATTGGCTTAAGAGATGGTGGTTGTGATGATGAGAAGGAAGGAGGAAGAAGCAATTATTACAATTGTGTCATTTGAGTAATACAAATGTTATTACTCAAAATGAGTAAATGGGGCTAGCCCACTTGAAAGATATGTTCTTAAGTGCACACACTAGTGCAACCTATTGTAGATGGTTATATATTTATGTCACCATTCGCTATCTTAGATATAATTTATGTCATTGCATTCACCCTTGGTCAAAATAAATACAAAGAAATTGAGGAAGAAAAACATCAATTCCTAAGTTAAAAATAGAAGACCAAGAACATAAGAAACCCATTGCTGAATCAACAACTCCTCATTCTTGCACTTTGCCTATACTTAGACCACGACACCACCTCCCTCATCTATAAACTTGAACTCCCAAAGCCTGATTATGAATATTGCAACTCCAAGTCAAACTCCTTGTCAACACCTTTCGTGCAAAATACATAAAAGACCAAAACATTTGAATCATAATTCTGAAAATTAAGTCCTGCGTGTGTAGCAAACCCTTGGTCCTAAGCTTGATGTAAAAAATAGGGGGATTTATGCCTAACTTACACTAATAAGTAGTGTTATTACCTTCATTCAAGGGTCTCAATTAATGCATAAAGTCACTTGTTAACAATGCTAGTAGATGGAATTTGGGAATGACATTAATTTAAGATATTATATAAAAAGGCGCTAGACGATTAGGTAAAGTACTTCTTGCTCTATGCAAAGGCAGAGACAAGCCTAAGAAGCAAGAGGCACACAAGGTACGCCAAGGCACAGATAAGCAAATTAGGTTGTGCACCTCACTTCAAAGAGGCGCGCTTTAAGTAGGCCTTGCCGGACCTTCATCACTTCAACGCACTACAACTTTTTATACATTGTTAATCACTTGTGGGTGGACTTGAGCTAAATTCATAAATTTGGAATTTGTTTTTTTTTTTTCTTTTTTACATACTTATATATTCTTGACATTAACTTTATTTGGATACAAAGAAATGGAGGGATGGGAAGAGAAGAGAAAAGAAAGAATTCGTCATCCTTTATTTGGATATCTAATACAAGGAGGGAATTTGAGGATTAATTCTCCTTCCCCTTTAAATAAACCAAATCTCTCCAACTAAGTTCACCTTTTCCCTCCTCTCATCTCCCCTTCCACTTCCTCTTTTTCCTTCCCTTTCTTTTTCCTTCACTATTGTTATCCAAACATAGTGTAAAGCTCACATATTATTGTTATGAGTTCATAAGAAGATACTCTAATACTTTCCTTTACGTCCATTATCAAGTTGCACTATAAAAGTATTATCGACTTCTAAGGAATGAATGTTAAGGGTAATATTACGAAAGTTTTACTAATATTAACCCTCTAACAATTTGTTTGGATTGAAGGAAATGGAGGGATTAATTATCTCTCATTTGGATAACAAATGAGGGAAGAAGAGAATTAGAGGAGAGAAATGAAGGGACTAGAATTGAAGAAATTGATCTCTTCAACAATAGAGAGATTTGGGAAAAAAAAAAAAACTCATCATTCTTCCATTCCCTTCTCTTTCTCTATCCAAACACCCACTTTAACTACATATAATGAGGAGAAGAGTGGTTCTTCACCACCTTCTACTGAAAATAGTTATCTCCGGCTATAATTATATAGTGAGCTTCCAAGTAGAAAATGACAAGAAAAGGTGAGATGTATCCTTGTCTATGATCATGTACAAGTTTGGGCTAAAAACTTCTCCACCATGACTACACCACAAAATTACATAAATCAACTAACATCATTGCCAACCGCCCGACTCCTAAAATTACCATAGAATTGCCATCACCTCCAATAAAGTAACAAACCTAACCTACAATCCTCGTAAATGTAATCAAAGCATCACTCCACTTATCCACCACTATCACAAATTTCACCACCACCATCTCATTATACAATCACAAACTGCAAATCCCAGTACTCTTTAGATATCTAGATTAATTGAGATTTTTGGATGCTTAACCACCAAAACATTTAAGTGGATGAATGAAGAAGATTCATTGTTTTATGACAAGCTGACAAAGTTAAGGATGGAATAACTAACATAAAATGCATCTTAGCATTACATTCATTAGGGTGCAAGAGCCAAATACCACTGCTAGTTAGGAGAACATAAAAACACACCTAAGATGCCAAGCATATTAAGATTGTCTAGAGTTGGCCGAGAACTGCAATCACCGATAACTGTGAGAAACAATAACCAATAAATCTTGAACCACTAAACTTGTGTACTTGGATGAAACACCAACTCAATTAAAATAGTTAAAAAACATTTTTGTTTTATGGATGTTAACAATAACCACACATTATTATTAGAAAATACATTAGTAAGATTTTTGTTTTATGGATGTAATTCAAAAGTAAGACTTTTGTTGAGACTAAATAATAGATGGGTAAACCAGAAAGGTGTGTTGCATTTAAAAGAACACATGGAAAATATAATCTATCCTTATATCCTATTCTGTTTAAGACAATTAATAGACTATGAAGTATGAACTGCAATACTATGGTCTTGGTCTTTCAATAATCCATGAATAAAAAAGAACACGCATCTTACAAGCATTATTCTTTTTCAACCCACCTTGTGTGGTTGGCCACACCGTGTGGCCACTTACCCACTCATAATATAATAAACTAACCCTTATAACACTAACAAAGTAACCTTATAATACTAATCAAGTAATTTAACCCTTATAACACTAACCAAGTAATCCCTATAACAATAATGAAGTAACCCCATAATGATTGGTCACCAGTCATATATAAGAATTTGTGAGTGTGCAGAGATATGGAGCCTTGTTAGATCTAATTCTTATTGATAATCGAGTAAATTTATCTCTTACGTAGATAAACTTTTAAATTCTTTATCTTTTTGATAGTTCTCTTTGCAAGATTTGGTAAAGGAGAATAAGCTACTCTTTACCTTGGTAACTAGGAGCATACAAGAGTGCTCACAAATCCAACAAAATGCAATACTTGTTATTTGTGCTATGTACAGTATAAATAAAAAATGCAATACTTGTTTCAGTGTTGAATTTTGGATTCAAATATAAATATTGCTGATGCTTGATATTTATTTTGCCAGCATGACATCCATAATTGACCGCTATAATAAGGCGAAAGAGGAGGAAAATCAACTGGTGAATCCAAATTGTGAGCTAAAGGTACGATTGAGTTCTTATTTTGAATGTATAATACTATAATTGCTACCAGAATATCTTCCAAGACAAATATAAATGAAAACAGGAAAATCTTCTTTTTGTTTGGAATTTAACAGAAAATCATTTTCACAGGCAAATTTTTGCTCTTAATGGATGATAAAAACTGAGGAATGGTTAAAACTTTCAGTATCAGAGATTTGCAAGACGCTAGTCCGAGTGCAATATTATATTTCAAGACTATAAATAAAAGTTTCAAGCAAGATTAACTAAGAAATCATATAATATAATTGTCATAACAAAATGCAATGGTAAGTAATAAGAATTCTCTATAAAGTAGAAAAGCAGAAGCAATAAAAACATAAAACAATAACCACCACCAGAAGATTAAATTAGCAACTACTTAAAAATGGGAATTTGAAAGGTCAGGACTCAGGATAACACAATCTCACCTCTAATAATCAGACAGGGTTATTTACAAACTACTTCAGGTGATTAGCTAAAAACAATTTAAAACTATGATAGGAACTGACATAGCTTACAGCACCAACAATGGCAGCAATATAAGAAGAAAATGATTTTTACATTGATAAGATGAGAATTACAGTAAATCGAATGATGATTCCACTTTTAAGAGGTGGATTCTCTCCTAATTTGAGCTTGTGAAAGGCTCACTCTCTCCCAATAACAAACCACACAATATTCAACATGTCTACTTTCCTCCTCATGAGACCTATTTTATAGAAAATCCCTACTAACAAACCTCTAGCTTATTCTCCAAGTTACTACTACTCCCTCCGTCCCCGAAAGAACGACCCATTTGGCCTAATTTTAGTCCCAAAAAGAATGACCCATTTGTTTTTCCCAACATCTATTAAAATCACAAAATTACCAATATATCCTCAAATATTTTTGTCATATAGATCCTTCTCCCTATTTTACCCATGTATTTTTTCAGATCTTTGTGTCATCTCCTCTCTAAATTTCTAAACTTTTTTTCTCTCTCCTGCCACCATTAATTTTTCTTGTGTTTTCCCATACATTTGTACTTGCAAATTAAGTTTCTTAACACCCGCGAAATCAACCCAAATGGGTCGTTTTTTCGGGGACGGAGGGAGTAATAGATTATGACTAACATAATGACTAACATACCCTTCCCCTAATATTGATTCCTTGAAAACTATTGCAGTAACATTGTAACAGCACCAAATACAGGTAAATAGAAACAATGCAACATAGTTTATTGCCATTCTACACTGCTACCTAGCCAGCAATGGATGTAATAAAGCAATAACAACCTGCATCCAACTCCCTATTACTCTATAGTTATATTACCATAGCAGTCTAATGACCCAACTATTCAGAAAATTTTCCACGCCTTATGCTGAAAATAGGACACCATGAATGGTTTGACACATTACTACGTAATCCTGATATATGATCTAAAATGAGCAACTTTTATCAAAATGTTTTTTATTCCACAGGACAAGTTGCTCAAAACGAAAGATTCGTGATTCTTCTCGGGGCCCATCAAGGGATGTAATTAGAGATCAAACAAGGGATAACAACCAATATTTAAGCAACGTAAAACGGTGCATGGACCACACTTGACTCAATAGGAGCAAAGTATGTTTCAAGTAAGCAAACCTGAGCCTAGGCATGGATTAAGACACAGGAATAGTACCATAACCGAATAATAGTATATGGTTGAATTATGGTTTGATTTCAACCAATCATGTCAACTATTGCTAAGCCTTCTTACATTCAATGAAGAGGTATGATAAAACCTTACAAGGATCTTTTAACACAAATTACAACTATATCATATTGGTTGTTCTAGAGGACTCTTGAAAATTCTCAAGTACAAATTTTACCACTTTTTCTATATAGAGAGGCATATAAAGCATACATAATCAAAATGCAACAAAAGAACTAGTTCTGAAATTCTCCCAAGATCAAACAAATATTAGCCAAGAAATAAATTTAACAGATCTCCAAAATCATATAGCCCTTATAAGCCTTTATCGTCCTTGCACAATAGGAAGTTGCGGAAGTTATTCTAGCCCACAAATAGATTTATTCCCAAAGATATGGGGTCAGCAACATGAACCAAGAGTCTATCTCATATGATCAACCCAAACAACATCCTTCTCCAATCTTTTCTTTCTACAGCTACATGACCTACATCACCGAATAAGCCCCTTTCTCCATGCCCATTTTAAATCCCATCCATCAAACACATCTTTGGTTTTCCTCAACCTAACTTTAGATCTCTTTTATTCCAACCCTTCACCTTCATTACCACTGTATCTTTCAGTCAACATCTCAAATTCCCAAACCATTGTAATCGACTCTCCCTTATCATATCTATACTATTCCTTCGAATACCTACATACTTTACTCCCTCACCAAGTTCCCACACATCCATCATATAATACACATTTTTTTTTATTAAGGTGCTACTTCTAAATGCTTAACAAAGTAACAAACCATATAAGATGGTGCGCGGAAAAAGGGAGTTCTAGAAGATACATTTCAGCCAAATGCACCACAAAATTACCATAAAAGCATTGTTCCATAGGAATAACTCATTGGCCCCCAAAAGCCTACAAAGCACATCATAAATGCCACTCCCAAAAAGTAACAAACATTAGACTCCTCATACATCACAAACTTATTCCTCTTAAGCATCATGACATGTCAGGTAACAACAAAGAAAGGTAAGACATCATGATTTGAATTGAATTCACATACCAAACAAATAATGACATATAGCCAAACCCAATCTTGTTTATGGAACATATCATCAATAAATGTCTTTTATAAACTTATTATTTAATTTTACCTTACAAACAAAAATTATAACTAGGGGCTTACCTGTACCAACACTTGGTACACTAAAGACAGCATATTAACTTCATCAACCCTAAACTCTTGAATCAAAGACACCACCATTATTAGTGTAATACACTTATTTGATTTTAATTTTCTTCGATATCACATGAAGATTATTTATAATTTCATAGTTTTAAAAAGAGATTAAAAAAAAAAAAAATTGATTTTCACAAAAGATAAAAAAACTGATTTGTATGATAACAAAAATTTTGGTTTAAAATATAAAATCTAAAATATCTAGAGATCAACCCTATTATTGACTCTCTGAAATTTCTAGATTATCAAACCCTATTATTGACTTTGAGGTGTAAATACCTCTTTATGCCTCAATTATACAACCCCCTTTTATTCATTTCTTTTGGTCTTCTTAACTTCCTTGTTATACTTGTAATTTTGTTTTGCTTCCATCATTAGCATTTCAAGGCAGTCTAAAGTAAGGGATCCATTTCCCTAGTAGGAGTACTTTGTGTATTTGTTTTCCCATTGATTAATACAACATTGTACTTTTTTTTTAACAGTTTTGACTTTTGATCACGATCCTCTCTTCCGAAGAGTGTATAAGAGTATGTGTTCGACTAAAAAAAAAGGACATAAATACTCTTATGTTTTGACGAAAACATACTCTTATACACTATTCGGGAGAGAGAACTATTCTCATAAGTTAAAAAAAATACAATGATATATTCATCAGTGGGAAATCAAGAACATATTGTACTCCTACAATGGGAATAGATCATTACAGTAGAGTACCTCAAAAAACTTCATGATGGAAGCAAAACAAAACTATAACATTGAAGAGAAAATGAAGACCAAATGATTGTAAAAAGGGGTCATATAATTGCGCAGATGGAGGTATTTAAAACTATTTTAAATTTCAAATAAATAATTTATACAATTATGAATATCACTTTGGTATCTTTAATGAATATCAATTATCTTTTTTTCCAAAATAAAATAAAATAAGTAAATAATCATTTTTATCAAAATCAAATCAATTTATAGAAATTGTTTATTATAAAATACTTGAAAATTTGAGGTATTGCAATTAGTGCCTCAACTTAGGAGGTAATCACCATCACAAAACACCTAGAACAATTGAGAAAAAAAACTGATGGGTGCAACATATCCATGCGTATTAGAAAAACATTGTTCTTGCATATAGAGACTAGCCATCCAGAAAGAAAATTTTTATAATTGTCCAACTTTTTTTGTTGGAGCTAATCAATAAAAAAAATGTATCTACAACAACAACAACAACGAAAAAAAAAAAAAAACTGGTTGACCGAGCCCCTATACCCAAGTGAGATCTTACCACTGTGATTATGTTCACCAAGCCCCATGATAAAAATAGTGAAAGACAACACATTTCGAATGAACTGGTTGGCAAAATCTCCTTTCTGTGATAACAAACATGAAGATGATATTAGTTCTATTAAAGGCATCTTAAAATAGCAGACCAGAGATGTAATCATCCTTCAAAACAGAAAGTGGATCTCACATCATTGCAACATCTATCAATGAAAATTGATTGCATCGGGCATACCTACCTATCTAAGACAACAGCTCCAAGAAATAACAAGCGTCTATTCAATCTCAGAATTAGTCAAACAACCAACCTGTAAAACATAAAACTCTTTATAACAGGATATTTGGTTGTACAGAAAACAAGCACAAAAACTTTAAAAACAAGAACAGAGCATGCAGCTTGAATCAATAATATACCAAGAATCATCACCAAAATAAATAAATAAATATTTTTTTTTTTAAAAAAAAAAATTCTGTTTTCATCACAAATTATTAATCTTAGGCACAGAAATCTCGAGGGAGAGTACATCACTGTGGAGACAACTGGAAATAGCTATGATTAGAATAACAAGGGACATGAGCAATGATTCCATCAAGGACTCCTATTGCTGATGTATGGAAAACATAGGAACAAAGGTAAAGAAGGCAAGTCACCATAATTCAAGCAAGTCCCTATAATGCAGGAAAGTCGCAATAATGATGTTAAGAGGAATATTGGATCACGAGAGTTTGTTAAAAATGACAGGGAAACTTGGGTACGTAATAAAAAGGGAGGAGAAGGATAAAGGGGGAATCATAAAAAAATATGTGATGCATATTCATTTCTTTTTTTCCCTCCTTTTTGTTCTTCTATTTTATTTTATTTTTTATAGAATCTAGGCCTCTCAAATGCTTAGACCATTTCAAATTTATAAATAAATTCCCCATCTGCTAATTCTTCAGCCACATTTCCTACTTTCTTTAATTCCTCTGTCTTGTAAAGTCAGATTATTAAGTGGGTAAACATTTGGGGGTGGAAGAAGCTTTGTGTTTGATCCATTGTAATACAAATCCAAAAAGTAACAGGAGAAATGCTCTTATCATATTATTGAAAAAGGTGTAATATGTAGGAGTAATAATTATCTTGTATATGCCAATTACATCAACATTTCTTACCATAATCTAATGCACAACTGTATTTTGTAGTTCTGGCAAAAAGAAGTGGCAATGCTCAGGCAGCAACTGCAGATCTTACAAGAAAGCCACCGGTATGATTTCTCTCTCGACATTGACATCTTGACTATTTGAACAAAAAAAAAATCCACCTCTATAACATAATCATGCTTTTATAGTTCAGTTCAACTTATTTCAACATATAAGTGCTCTTGTCTTCTAAACTTTTTATTCCGTATCCAATATACTTGCATCCAAAATAAATGATTTTTCTTGCAGTCAAAATTTATAAGAATAAGTTTTTAATTGAACTAATTGTTCAATAAAAAAAGACGTAACTTTAACTCCCTCTAGTCCATGATATTCTTCCAACTCGACCTCCTTATTTGGCAAATTATATCCTTTTCTACCCTACCTTGCCCAATTTATTGGACACACTTTAAAGACACATATGATCACAAGCACAAATAACAAGAATATTGTCATCCAGATAATTAAGAAATTGTCACTTGACCAATTAAAGCAATTAAGAAATTGCCATCAAGATAATCTGAACTTTGAACTACAAAACAGTCAAAATAGAGAAAGCCCAAAAAACTTTGTAACTATAGTTCACCGATAAGCGAAAACATAAGAGGTACTGCAGAAATGCAGTAACCTAGCACACTCACTTTCTCCCACAACTCAAGAAACATAAACAGCAAAGGTACCCCCAAAACGCTAAGACAAAGAATTCCCGAACCCTTGGTTCTTAGAAATTATATCAAATATAACAAGTTAAAGACTTCTTAATAGCGCCTCGAAGGGATGCTCTATGCTGTCTTTGTCCTTGCCCAAATGTCGGTATTTTAAGGAAAAAATATGATAAAATGAGCCAAGCAGTTAAGTAAAAGTTGGGTTTTTTTTTTTTTTGTTCCAATAGATAAGAAAGGATGTAGAGAAAGTTGATGGACAGATCTACACAATCATGACCACGGGACACGCTGCTTACTACAAAGTATGCCTCTAAGCAAGCACCTGAATACATTCGTTCAAAATGACAAGACACAACTTTGGATAAATTCAAGTTTGAGGTGATATGAAAAGTGCTCCAACCCTCTTAAAATAATTTAAAAAGTGAAGCAAGGTCAACCAAATAAAGCATATGTGTACCTTCATACTCTTCAAAATAAAGGAGCAAATCACTAATAACCAGAAATATAAGGAAGCATGACACATTTACCATTTGTTGATGTAGGAAAATTATGGGGGAAGAGCTCTCTGGTCTGACAATCAAAGATCTACAGAATCTTGAAAACCAACTCGAAATGAGTTTAAGAGGAGTCCGTAACAAAAAGGTACTAATGCAAGTTCCATACCTTATTATAAACTGTTCCTCAGTGTGAAGCAGGAGCTGACTCGTAGTCTTATCTTTTGCAGGATCAACTGTTGATAAACGACATACAAGAGCTAAATCAAAAGGTCAATGACATTTACTATGCAAATTTCTTGTTTTAATCATTTATTTCAATGAATGCACATCATAAATGACAAACAGCTAAAGCTCAGTAGCATTGTTACAGAGGGAGCTCATTCGCCAAGAAAATGTGGAGCTATACGAAAAGGCAAATACTATTCGTCAAGAAAATATAGAGCTGTACAGAAAGGTGATTATTTGATCCGCAAAATGCACAGATTTTTGAATCAAATTAATGTAATTGTGTCTACAGATGAAACAAAGACGCTATGAGATTCTTTTTCAGGTATATGGAAATGGAGATACAAGTGCAGCCAATGGTGCCATGCTCATTGATGGTGAAGACATGGAAGAGGATTCAAACGGACCTATCCATCTACAGCTTAGTCAACCACAGCAGCAAACCCATGCATCACCAGGGGCTATCAAGTTGGGGTACGTGACCTATAAACTACAGTGCTAATTCCTCTAACAGAAAGTTTGATCCATAATTCTTTTGTTCTTTTTATTTTGCTGCAGCAGACTACAACTGTACTAGACAAGATGGCTTAGTTGGAAATACACTCCTGGTCACAATTCCCAAGGTCTTAATGTTCTGCTCTTATTACTAGATAGTGGCATAGAACCACAGACAATCAATAACACAATTGAACGGTTATGAAGAAAGAGAAGTTTGCATCTGTTGGAAAGAAATTCTAGACAAAAAGAAACCAACCAAAAAAAGCATTAAAAAAAGTCTATTGTTTCATCATCATGTCATGTAATAAAGAGAGAACAAATAAGACAATGTGTTTTATATTTGAGTGTTCTGTTAATATCTTCAGATCTCTTGTGCCAGAAATTCAAAACAAAGAAAATACAGCTTTATGGGATTGCACAGTGTTCCCATACTCCCTAAAGCCTTATTTCGTTATATAATTATTTTAGCATCAGTGAGAGAGTGCGGCAAATAATGTAGCATACACCACACATAAAAGAAATCAGATTCCACATCATCATAGGGCCAAACATTATAATATACATGCATTGAATAGGTACATCCATAGACACGGTATAGATGACAGCATGATGACTAAAAGAACAAAATATAGAAATTAAAATATTTATATATATATATGCGGAGTTAAAACTGTGAAAGCATGAAGAAATTAATGCAAAAGACACAGGATCGAGCATAATCATATTCCCAAGATGATTCCTGTGTCAATGATTTCATGTAAGATGGATTGGGTTAAGCAGTCATACAAGAACAGGAATGTCAGAAATGAGCAAAATGTAATTCATTGCTAGCACAATGAAAACAAGGTATACTACAACAAAATTCATGAGGAACCAAAACAGTAGAAACAAAAACAATGGATTCTACTACTTTTATGTGAATACAAAATGAGAAAACTACAATAAAAAAATAAAATGCGCAAATTGAAGGCTCTCAGCACAGTCAATGCTTCACTGCAACTTGGCAGTATGGGGTAACTAGATCAGAAAGAAAGATCTACAACTTTCATACTAATAGATATTGTCTATGTGTTTCAAGAGACTTGTATAAATCACTAACATAAATGTCAAATTTATAGGTACATGGTCTATCAGCTCAAATGTGCACTGAACAGACAGACTATGGATGAAGATAGACACAGACTGGTCCTGAAATTAATAAAGAAACTGCAAGAAAGAAGTCATTGTTGCATAAGAGGTAAGACAGTGTGGCAATACTGAGATTTGTATCTAGAATGTTGATAAGTTGTCAGGAAGAGAACTAATATTTAGAATAGTCTACATTTTCAATACTGTCTATGTCAAGTAATTATTGTACAAACTTTCCTAAGATATGAACCAAGCGAGATAATCTCACTGAAGTTGTATTCAATCTTCTGTTCTCTTTTTGTTTCAATTGTCCCTATTATTACATTCTTTATAATTTCTCCTCTTTCAAAACCTTTATTTTAATCCCTACATCACATAATAAAAGCCCATATTTATATTTTCACGGAAATATTCTTAGAATGATATCTAATAGAATAAAATTCTAGTAATATGTACCATAATCCCCTTTTAAAAAAAAAAAAAAAAAAATAAACTAAACATGGATTCAATGAATGTTTGGGTATAGGAAAATTTTATAAGGGGAAGGTTAAAAAGTAAATAATGGCACAAATATTTGGAGAAATGTTGGGTATTTTATATGGGGGAAGGTAAGGCCTTGTTCACTTCACCTACACAAAAAATTATTCAGCAAAAATGATTTCAGTTAAGTAAAAATAAGTTTTAGTAAAAAAAAAAATAGGATTTCAAGAAAAATAATTTCAGTTCAGTAAAAATCTGTAACTTTAAAGAAGAAATATAATAGAGAGCTAGTATAAATAATTTTAGTTAAGTAAAGTAAATTTCAGTTTAATAAAAACAATTTCAGTTCAGGACAAATAATTAATGTTTAGCAAAATAATAGCAATTCCATAAAAATAATTTCAATTTAGCAAAAATAAGGTGAAGTAAATGGGGCCCAAGTAGGTAAACAAGAGTATATGTATTCTTCTAGCTAGCCATTTTAATTTTTTTTATTACTTTTTTTTAATTATTCACCCTTCCTCCCTCTCCTCTCCACTTTTGTCCATGGGCAACCACATATCTCCATTCCTCCCAAACCCATGATGCTTAAGCCCTACCATATACGTCACCTTAAGACCACCACTTATCATATAACCATCCAAACATTCAACTCAAAAATCCTTTAAAATTCACCATGATTTTAATTACCATATAGCAACAACCTTTCACTATGAACTACACATATAGGAAATTTAAATGATGACGGAATTATCCAGCAAACAAAATGAGCTAGATTTTTTTTTTTTTTTTTTTCAAGTATTAATTATGTTTTACAGAAGCCACGTAGCGGTAGCCAAATAACTTGCTCAAGAGAAATTAAATCATTATTACAACCAAAATCAAATTAAAACTCAGTAAACATCCTTTGTGTGTACAATTTAAGAATAAAAAACAATTCGAACAAAAAGACCATGATAAGAGTAAAATAGAGTGAAATTTGGGGTACAATAAAGAAAATCTAATTAGAGAAAAAAAATAAAATATTGGGTTGGAAAGATGAATCAAATGGGGGCTGGAAGAGTTAGTGGTTATGGTAAAGATGTCCTGGCCATTTGCCAATGACTTATTAGGTAATACAATTAACAAACGGGGTAGTGGAGAGATGGGAGATAAAGCATTTAAAATTGAAGGAAAAACAAATTTTACCAGTTGTAAAAGTCACCGGAGGTACACTAATCTAAGAAAGTTCCCAATAGTTGGGATCAAAATGAGAACATGAGAAACAATTACAATTAATTGTTCCTTATGTGTCATACTCAACTTTATTAATGGAGTGCCGTTTAAAACTAATAATACCTAATGACTCATTTATGATAGCACTCAAAACTGTAAAAAAAAAATATATCAAATTACTCTTACACAGGTGCACCACTTCAATGTTTTCATTAGATGGCCTCAATATTCTTCCTTTCAAGGGCCCTTCTAACTCCTCTTTTTTGTCACCTTTGAACAATTATCCCACTATCACTACCTTGCCTGAAACACTGTAATTTTGTGGTCTGATATGCCAGCAGCAGCAGCCCAAAAAAAGCACTCAAGTTCTATTGCTTCCAGAACAAGCCAGAATGGGAGCCATCAGTAACACAAAATCCGTTGCATTCCCCAAAAAAAAAAAAATCTAAAGTTAGACTTGTAACTTCGTTGTAAGAGAACTCATTTGTCTAGCATAATCCATCAGTCTAAACATTCAACAACCTCAAAATAAATTCAAACTCTCCCATGCTTTGTTCACCGGCCATATGAAGCTTTTCACAGAACATAAACATTGATGAGATCCAATCCGGACCTTCGGCATGCTTCTAAAGTGACTTCTCCCAAACTACAAACCAGTGCCATCATCATTCGTCGCATTTTTGTAGTTTCAATTGTTACAAATTAAAATTTATCTTCTAACACTTCAAAAACCCAATAACTAATATAAAAAACCATGCCTAGTTGTGCCACAAGTAGAGTAAAATGGCTACTATACAATTCTTGAAGGCTCGCTATACTATACTTAGGTTCTTTCTCATTAATTATCATTAGCCTTGAAATAATTTAGGTGCACACTTGTTCTACGTAAGAAATTCTTTAAGTTTGGAGATAATTAGATAAAGGTTGGCTTCTTGAAGCGTGGAATTCTGTTGGTCACTAGGAAATACATTGGAAAGGAAAAACAACTTCAGTTAATTAATTTACGCACCAGTTAGCATAATGCACATCATACTCCCTGATATAGATTAAAACAGTTAAGATACTTTTTTAAAAGTGTATTTAAAAGTTACTATCAACAAATTATATTTAATGTATTAAAAATAGAGAAGAACCACTATGAAATTACTGAATATTATGTTGAAAAAAAAGAAGAAAGTCTTTGTAGCAGACAAATCAACATAATTATACTTTTGTATAGCTTGGAAAAAAAAACATATATAAATTGGACACCTATATCATTCAGGTTAAATTTGTTATAGTCAACTAATTTCCAATGTATCACAAAAATTACAATTTTCAATTAATAACCATTTAAATAAAATTGACAATATGCTCAAAAACCATGAACAAGGAACATAATGCACATCACATTTCCGGTTTCACAAAACAATGATTGTGTAGCTCCCCACATCAAGGTCTCTAGTTATTTTTTATTTTATATACTAATGTAACTGGAGTCAAGTAGGCTATGGAAAGCAATTAGCTTTTCCATATTCCTTTTATAAAACATCTTTAGATTTATCAAAAGGGAAAAAAAAAAATATATATATATATATACAAAGCAAAAAAAAATAGTACAAAGAGTCACTCAAACCTATTGTCAATTCTAAGGAAAAATAATCAGCTGGAAAGGTACTTAGTCTAAGTTTATTGCATAAATTAGGCCACATCGAACCAAAAAATTTGTTAGTAATCTCTTTTTCTATATGCTCTATTATCCTTCCTTTTACCCAATGTTAAAAAATATTTCATTCAGAACTCTTCTTAAGCACTAAGACCATGTGAAGGCAAAAGAATATGTTAGGGTTGCTCAACAAATGCATAGATTGTCATTATTATAGAGCCCTCCCATAAACCTTGTTTATGGAGAAGCATTATCCTTCTTTGAAACCTTAGAGGTCCAAAAACTCCAAATAATACTAGAAATATTAAACAAAAAAAAAAAAGACAACTTAATGAGCTATTTTTATTTTTATTTTGTTTTTTTTTTAAAAAGACGTTGAAGAATATGCTGTTCATATTTTCATTCCAAAAAAACTTAAAAATGGCATCTCTCAACTTCATAAATTAAGGCAAAAGTTCATAATTATGCACGATGCATATAGGACCAAGTATTAATCTACAAATACACATCCATATCAATGGGGCTAAGACTACGCACATCAAATTCCCTCCATTCCTCTATGCTGAAGAAACGCTTTAGAGCAATGCTTAGGTAGAAATATGAATCAAAAAAAAAAAAAAGAAGCCTGAAGCAATCCAGGCATATATGTAAATATGGGACATCCTGAAAAGTGTTAGGTGATTATTTTCTATTGGGATAAATTACATAAATATACTTTAGAAAAAATCACGATAAAAAACCTATAATGAACCACTTTCAACAATCAACTACCCTGTAAGGAAATAAAATAGCTACCTCTTAAGAAAATGTAATATATAAACACAACCAGAGGACGATTATCATGAGCTCCAACCATTAAGTACAGCCACAAAAACCAGTCTGTCTCTTTTATACCCTTGGATCTATGATAATTGACCTCCAATTGTAAGTCATTCAAAATGTCTGAAACTAAATCACCCCATCAAATTGTAGTTTATTTCAACAAATTGTCTTGAAAGGTACTCCCTCCGTCCCTAAATTAAAAGCCTCTTTCTATGTGAGTAATAAATGCTAGATAGAGGCTTTGTATTATGGGACGGAGGGAGTAGTTAATTTAAATAGCTGGAAAGACAAAATTATCCAAAGAGAAGGTGAGAGTCTTCATCTTACCTGAACAACTGGTGATCCTCTGTACAACGGTAAGAATATTCGAACCTTCTATTTTGGACAAAAATCATAAATAATTTTCACAAAATAGTGGAGTCGAAAAATTGGACACGTACCAAAAGCAACATAGAAGAAACCATGGGTGTGTCACACATCATTAAAAGATGGGCAAGAATAAAAATTATCATACGAGTAGAAAGGTATAAAGACGGGGAAGATAACAAAAGAAGATATTTGTTCAATGTATCATCCTCCCAAAAGAAAACCTTATTCCCAACCTATATACGGCAACAAATGACCATAGCAACGCACATAATACTAAAGATTTGGTAGCAGACAAAAGAAGATCACAGCAAAATGAGTGTCATATACAAAAAATCCATGTATTGAGGCATCTTTGACACATTCAAAGTCGTTTTTGCCAAGCATATCATAAAATTTTGATCCATATAGATATATCGCACATAGTATGCATAGCAAGACTTAGTGGCAGCATGGTATACCTCAATCTTTGATTCTTAGATAATTCTCAATAATATGTTAACCATCGAACTACCAACCACCTGTCATAAATTAAATAAAGAAACTGAAAATTTGAACAAATGTACAACTATATAATTAATGAAAACATGATAAATAATCTGAATTTTATTATTAGTAAATCACAATTAGATACCTAGATCTGCGACTAGCTCATTTGAGCTTGATTGTAAGACACCATGCAAAAAAAGAATTAAAAAAAAAAACTGTTACAGGCGATGTAGAGATATATCCCTCCCTATGCCAATTCAACACCATATGCAATAGGCTCCGTAACGAGTAAGATAACAGTTTCGAATTCTAAAATAAAAATACATAGCTTCTAGGAGCCCATGTCTGCAACTATTAATAAACTATTCAATCACTTATATATTAGATTTTCAAAAAGTAAAATTTATAAGAAATTATAAATGTTAATCAAATTAGAGTATATGATTAGTGCATATGTCAAAAGTGTTGCAATTTTGATGAAACAGAGGAAGTAGGATATTTAACGAGAAAAACTCAACTTGAAAAATGCAAATCCATCGGAAATATATTACCCACTATATACACAACCAATACATCAGCACTGCAACAAGAGATAGTAGATGACATAGTCTTCAAAAGGTTACCATGCTTAAAACTTCTGAACTAAATGCTTGTAAGTGCTCCTTAGTTTGGAAGTGCCCATCAGCGGCTCTTATAAATCAATTCAAAATTTAAAGTGATTTAGAAATGGGCTTCCATATGAATTAAGTTGTTAAAACTAGGATTCCTTTGGACTTGACCAAGTAAACACCTATTAAGTAATTCGTGCCACTTACACGCTCACGAACCTAACTTAATCAAGCTACTTGTGAATATCTACTTACTAATTGTATAGCATTCATCCAAAAACACAAAACACATACTTTGGCCATAAAAACACAAATAATGCAAACCAAAGTCTAAACACCAGAAAACATTACATACTACCATCCTTTCATAAAATTCTTTACATTTCTTTATACATAGTCTCAAATACACATCTTTTAATTGTTAATATCTTCAAATTTGAAGTATGAAAAATCGATGTTATGAGTTTTAATTTTGAAACAAATCCAACAAGATCCTACATAATAACGTTTCCTCTTACATTTAAGTCATCTTTCTGATTTCATACTGACCGCAAGAATAGTAAATGTAAAAACATAATGAAATGAAATTAAGGAATAGCGTCTAGATTCTAAACCAATCATTAATGTTTATTTATGCAAATCAATGTTTAAAAAAGAAAGTAGGTACTCATCACCATATCACTGTATTTAAAAGTGACAAAAAGTAGCCAAAACAACATATTTACATCATATAAATGTCTAATATGAAAGACCTCTTCTTTTCCCATTGTTTCTCACAAAGGTTAATACTCCGTCTTTAAAGGTCTTATACGTTGGTCGTGAATATGCACATCCCAAACCAAAAATTAATCTTTATATGTTGTGTTGTTAATCTCTTTTGTTCAAGTGGAATATACAAGTTAGTCTCTACAATGGTGAGAGATAATTACATTTCGGTAGAAAACTATCTCTCTACATGTGAGAGTATTTTGTGTTGCAGGGTTGAAGATTTGGAATATCAAGACAAAGTTTGTGTTCATATTCCCAATACCAAATGTAAGGACCCATGAGACTTATGATGTTTAAACATCAATTATGTATATGGTTTGTTGTTAGTGGATAAGAAAAAGATAATTATGTTGATGTTACAAATTTATTAATATGTAGAGATGATTGTTGTTGCACATGTCTCATGGCTTATTGTTAATGATATTTTTCATATTTTTAAAATTAAACAATATTTAAAAAGAAATTCCTTCCACCGGCCTAAAACAATATCAACTATCTAAAAAGCTACCTATATTGTAAATGTTAAGTTTTATTACCTGCTACAAGAATAATCTTTAATAGAAATTTATAAAACCCAACGTAGCACACAAAGATGAAAATCAATAAATACTTCCATAACATAATTTATCAAGTAAAATTTTAGTACACTATAGATAAAAGTGTAGTGGCTTTGAAAACCAAAGAACTACAAGCCCCGTACCACCATTGTAAACTTCAAAATTTGACCATTGCATGAACATAGATGATAGAGATGTAATTACTTTGGAGATTATCAAAACGTTCAATAAAAGAATTTGATAGGACACATAATGAACTATTATAAAGAAGAAAAAATAATTTTAAGGGAAAATGAAAAAGAATAGTATACCAAATGAAAACAACCAATGTCGAGATATGAGGTGTGGTGAAGCATAGAGGATTTCCACATTATAATTGGATTGAATTATGTCATTCTATTCTAAGTCCTTTCCTCTTTGTACAAGTTTAGGAGTTCTCGAGGTTCTTTGATTATGTAATTTGGTACTTCCTCCATTACTATTATTTTTTCATATTGTATCATGTAAGAGATTTTTAATTTATGTTTTAATTTCTCATAAAGTAACCTCAAAATTGTACTTTATATTTGGTTGAGGGAAAAAAAATAAAAATATATCAATGGTAACACTCATTTGTTGGTTAATATCATTCTTAAGGTTTAACACCTAAATGTATCATTAATTGCCCACCACAATTAGCATTTATATGGTTAAAGCCTCTCCTTCACTGTTTTCCTTCTCTCTCCTCATCCCACTTCCATTTCTAACTACATCTCTTTGACACATAACACGTCGACATCTTCCATCCCCAAACTCAACCATTTACGGTCATTCACCCATTTCTAATAGTTTCCCACATGTTCTCTCCTGTCTTCATCCTCCATCTCTAACTTCCCACCCCGAACCCCATTTAAATTCACCCTAACACCTCATCATCTCCTTCATAGGGTTTAATTATGCACAATTTGTCATTTGCACCTAACACGCACAGTTTTGATGTTGCCAAGGATGCTTCTTAATTATTGCCTTTAGTTCAAAGAATTGCTATCAACGTGCTCTTATCCTTGTCGTTGTTCTTGTGAATGTAGTGTCACTTAAAAAATAAAAATAAAAAAACATCTTTTTAAAAGATAATGATTTTTATGAGATTTTGATTGTTTATACGCTTTAATTTTTTTTACTTTCTTATTTAATTTGATAGTTTGTAAGCAAGAACTCTAGGTCAACGTTACAAGGTTTGCTGGTGGTCGCGAACCAGAACGCTGAAGGTGGCGACTCCTAGTTGTGGCTGAGCAAACACGGTTGTTCTTCCTCTGCAACCTTTAATGGCTTGTTTCCCGACATTTTTGCAGTTATCTCTCTTTCTTCTTTCACATGTATTCACTTATATAATTTCTGAAGTTTTTGACTTTTTTCTCTCTCCTCTCTTAACAGTTTTTTTTTTTTTTTTTTTTTTGCACACTAAGGGTGGCGGCTAGGGTTTGGTTTTAATTGGTAAAAAGCTTAAAGGACTTAAACCTATATCTGTCTATCAACAACTTGGGCTTTTTTTAAATAAACAACTTCGGCTTTTAATTTTATTCACTTTTTTTTTAGCAATCCACTCACCTAGATATAAAAATCTATCAATAAAAATCACCTATATAATTTTTTTATTAATTTTCATATTTCGTACCCAATTTTACCGGATTCACCACGGGTAGCGTTTTGCGTATTCGTTTCCGTACCACGTTTCGAATTGAATACCGTCCCATGTAACGTTGTTCTAGGTTAATAATGGTTATTCTAGTGGTAGTATTCTTTTTTTTTTTGGGGGGGGGGGGATATTTATGCATACCTACCAAGGTGATGGCTATAAAAAGAAAAGGTGACGAGGCAATCAATCACTGATTTGCAAGGCAGAAGAGGAAAAGAAACGAAATGGAATAAAAAGACAAATGAGAGAGGAAAGAGATAGAGGGAGCGTATGAAGCAATAAAAGATGATGGTAAAATAGTGTCCAATTTTTATTGCAGGATACATAGATAAATGGAAGGAGGGAGATAAGGAGGTGTCATGAGGAACTTCAAGTAATTTTGTGATTGTGCTATTAAGTATCATGAGAAAATAAAAATACCAATTTTGTTTCTTACTATTTGTAGCGAATGGTTATAATTTACGAGAAATAAAAATTTCTTTGGACAAAAAATAAGAAACGGAGGTAGTATTTTAAGGTTTTATACGTCCATAATGTCATGAGTGGTATGAATCAAGAATAAAAGGATTTATACCTCCATAATGTCATGAGGTACTCCCTCCGTCCCTCAATTCATGCCCGTTTGAGTTTTTTCACGGGAATTAAACAGAGGCGCAAGGCGAGGCGCTTTGGTTTAGGCGCACCCGAGGCGTACATGAGGCAAACTTCCGCCTAAATTTTTAAATTGCCCATATAGAGCGCCTCAATTTGAAGAGAAGCCAGAACCCCTCTCGCCTCGGTGCATGTGGGGTTGAGGAGAGACATAAAGAGAAAGAGAAAACCCAACAACCTTCCTACCCGACCCTCGCTTCCCCTCCCTCGACCCTCACGCCTATCCCCTCCCCCGCAAAAACATTCCCCTGGCCGTCATCGCCCCTCCTTCGCCACTCGACGACCTTGAAAATCTTCCTAGACCCCTCGTCGAAACTCACTGCCCATGTTCGCACCTCCCTCAACCCTCGTCGGAGAGTCGTCAGAACTTGCTGCCCATGTTAGCACCTCCATCAACCCTCATCGAAGGTTGTCGCACATCCCCCATCGCTGCCCCTGTTTCAATTAATTGAAGTTCAATTTCAATTCAGGGAAGTTTTTCGGGGATGAGGGAGGTTTTGCGAAGAGCGGGGAGAGCTGTGCGAGGAACAGAAGGGAGGCGAATGGTAAGGGAGGTGCGACAAGTGTGGCTGTTAAAAGTTATAGAGTGAAGGTTTCATGGGGTGGTGGTGGGACTAGTGGGTCTCATTCTCTTTGTTTTTAAAACAAACATAGAAAATTTTAGGTATTTTCATTCCATTCCTTGTCTTTCCTTTTATTTATTCCATTTCGATTACCCCGTGCAAACCAAACGGCCACTAAATAAATTGTATGAGGGTAATATTTAAAAAGTACATGCTATAAATGCAAATATTCTAAAACAGGCAAGCATTTTAAGCACCCCTAAAAGGAATACAAACACGTAATTAAGGGCCGGAGTGATTAGTATTTTAAGGGACTATTATGGAGTAGTATTTTAAGGGACTTTTTTTAAGTGACTTACCTTCATAATGTCATGAGATAGGGTTTTAAGGTTTAAAAGTTTTATACCTCCAAAATAGTCTTGTGCTTGTGTAGTACGAGAACTCCTTGTAAACTAAAAAAACAAAAGACGATGCGAATTCAAAAATTATATCGAATCAACTAGCCTTATCCTTTAAGACAAAAGCATTATTTTGCCAAATTGTCACTTTCAATGTTTCTCACTACTCCCTTTCAAATTAACAAAACCACACCTTGCATCCTCATGGTAAGGTCATATTAAGAAAATCTTATTTAGGGAAGCAAAACTATTAATCCATCATTATAGCAGTTCTCCAATAATAATCCAACCTTTTAGTCTATTTTAATAATCCAAACTTTAAGGGTAATTCACTTTAATTGATTCCATATGATTGGTAACCAAAAAAATATAGGTAATTTTGGTTTAAATCTTTTCACTTTATAGATTTGACACCAATAGCCATGATTATTCAACGTCACCATCCATTAATTCCTTCCCCTTATAAATAAAAAAAAAAATGTCAACCTCTAGCCATCACACCCATGCGAAAGCCACCACCCATTACTCCATTAATGGAAAATCGCCTAGGTTAATCCTAACACAAAAACATCAAAATTAGTAAAATTTATTGTAATAACAAGTCATATTGTAATAACAAGTCATATCTCCAACCTTCTATACAAAATTTATTGTAATAACAAGTCATATTGACCTCGTATTAATTCTATTAAGGATGCAGTTGGACCAGGTACGAAAATGTGATTTCGGTAACAATCTCGGAAATGGTTACAACGATTCAATAGCAAAATTGATGCATTGATCATGGATCGTGACATAGTTTGTCGCACATGAATTTAAATTATATTTAAGTTTTTAAACTCTATATTTTATGATATATTTTCTCATTAATTTTAGAATCTATAGTATATTATGTATTCCTATACCCCTTCTTTACATTTTAAAAATAAAAACCTTTTATTGTGTGTGGGCCCGGGTAGCAACTTGAGAAGGGAAAGAACACACGACGAGGATTAAGGCCTTGGGGTCACTTGGGATGTCAAAAAAGAAAAAAGCAAAGGGAAAGTAAAATTTTCAAATGAGAATAAAAAGAAATGTATGATAACCAATTCGAGCTTGTGTTTTTTCTTAGGATACTTGCCGGAAAAGTTTGATTCAGCCATGTTTTATTTCAAAACGGTAGTAACAACCAAATCATAGGGTATTGTAATGCAGCATGTTATAACCTGGAAATATTAGAATGACGACTTGGAAAGCTGCTACGTCCCAGCATATTTGAGACGAAAACGATCTAGTTTTCGAACAATGGGTTGGGAATAGTTATCTGGAGGAAGAACAAATTACGAAGAATTTTGTCAATTTTTTTCGAGGATCTTTTAGCCACGAGTAGACAAAATGATCCGGAGCAGAGAAAGATAACTACGGCAATATCAATTGAGCAAGTTAATAATATGCTTGGTTCTATCAATGGAGATGCGGTAAAAAATAAATAAATAAATAAAATAAAAAAGCGTTGTTCCAAATTCACTCAATGGCTACAAACGTTGTGTAACATTTTTTCCAAAAATTTTGAGGAGTTATAGCTAAAGATGTGATGGACAAAGTTATAAACATCTTAGATAATGAGGATGATAAAGGCCATTTTAATTAAAGTCATATGAATTAAATTCCAAAAAAGAAATTACGTGTCTCTTATTGAATAAAAACCATCTAGCCTAGGGGATGTTTTGTATCAAATTGTGTAGAAAAGTCTTAGCAACCAAGTTAAAGAAAATATTCCCTACTAGTATTATCGGGTAGACAAATAACTAGATAACCGATAATATTCTAGTTAGCTTATAAGGTTTATCATCATATGAGAATAAAGGAAAAAGGGAAGAAATGCTTAATGCTTGACGTGAGTAAAGCTTACGATAATGTGTAATAGGAATTTTTTTTAACAAATGAGGTGTGCTAGCTCTATTTCTTTTAACGTGTTAGGTGAATGGGCAAGCCTCCGAAACTAACCAAGTAGACGATTAGGGAATCCTTTGTCTCCTTTTCTATTCATCATATGTTGTGTTACTCGGACATGGCATTTTTGCCGTCATACCCGACACGGATCCGGGTATGAAATCCATTCCGAATACATCACTTTGCTCTCGGGTACGGCAAGGTTGTCATGAAAAGATTTTTCATGGCAAGGAGACCTTGATAGCACTGGTTGAAGCTGGTGGAGGAAGATGAAGGATTTGTTTTTTTTTCTTTTATCTTTATTTAATAAGTTTTGTGGTTTCCTAAGAGTACTGTACATTTAATTTTTTAAATGGTTTGTGGTTTCCCAAGGTAAACTTTTTTGTACTATATAGCACAAAGATGGTAAAAAGGCTTTTTTCTAAAGGATATAAAAGCTTTGTGTACTCATATGTTTTTGTTTTACTCCGTAATTGTTATTTTGGTTTGGCTTCCTAAACAAGCTTCCCCAACATTTTGAACTTAGTTAAATGATACGGAGTATGTATCAGTTTATGTAATCAATTTTAATGAAAATATTTAATTTTGTTGTACTAATTATCCGTTATTATTTCTCTTAAAAAATTCATTGTCGTATCCGTACTCGAGTCCAAGTGTCTCCGTGTCCTAAATTTTTGAAAATGATGATCGGACACTCGGATCCGTACCAATATCGGATACCCATACTCGAGTCAATGTAACATAGATCATATGTGAGCATCATATGTAACATAGATCATATGTGTGCTAAAAGGAGAAAAATCGTTCATGGGGTTAAAAATTAGGACTATTTATCTATTTTTTGTGGATGACAGTCTTCTATTTGTACGTGCTAGTAAGGAGGAAACTAAGAGTATTTTCAATATTCTTTTAACAAGTTATGGGAAGGATTTTCCGGCTTAATTAATGAGTTGTGGGAAGGAAGGAGGTGAAAGTGTAGTACCTTAATGGAGTTGTTAAAGCTTCCCAGAGGATGAAAATTACATTGTCTAAGAATGCTAATAATATGCTTCTATCAATGACTGTTTATGCAAAGATGATTGGTTCAACTTTAATTGTTTTGATTGGAATGTAATTTGGAAGGAGAAGATGCCCTCAAAAAGTAAACAGTTAGCGATAGCCTTCCAACCAAAGCTAAATAGATGATAATGGGGATGAGCATGAACCCAAAATGCCCTATGTGGGAGAGGGGGGGGCAGTATGCTTGTAAATTGTCATGTTACGAGCTTCCTTTGGTATCTTTCCTATGCGATTGGAGATTAAAACCTTTAGTGGTGATACTTTCAACCAATGGTGCGTGGACTTTAGAAAAAAAATGAAAGGCACACAATGGTGGGACTTATTTTGGAGTTTGTTACAAAGGTACAATAAGGGCTTAGAACTTGGGTTTTTGAAGGAAAGAATAGAAGTAATGAGGAGTTTATTCATAAAGAAATTGGAATGTTGAGAGTTTAAGAAAGTACATATAGTCAACATGAACCATAAAAACGGAATAACGAGGGTGGGGCTTTACCATTCTAAGCTCCTTTTGAAGAAGTTTACAAAAACAAATTCTAATATTTTTGGTGAAGGTAGTGTCAATTTTAAAGACATGATCTTCACCTTTATGGCTGGTTTAAAAAGAATTTATATGGATCTTATTAAAGAATAAAGGCATTGAAGGGGCTATTCCTCCCCCATTCTAAATTAGATGACACACTTTAACTTTGTGCACTGTTCACATAACTTTGACTTTGTTTTGTCATTACTTGCTTTGACTTTGTTTTGTAATTTTGTGTTTGAGAAAAATAAAGTCATGAACGGTCTTGTTAGATTCGTCTCAAAACTTATTTTTGTCAAGATTATGGATGTAACCGAGCCGAGTTCAGCTCAGTATAGGCTCGACTAAGTTGGCCCAACTCAAACTCAAGTTCATCACGAAACCTCGGCTTGAAAGCTTGTGAACATGCTCCAGTTTTGTACTACATTACTTTTTTTATAATAAATTAATCATTATCATAAAATTTGTTTCATGTAAAGGACTTAGTATCTAAAACTAATCTACAAAGTTGTAGGAGATTTAGTTCATGGCAATTGTTGTTTAAGGAGAAGAACTAACAAAATAAAGAGGAATGAAATAATCCTACATCGAAAGATAGGAGCAAAGGATATCAATCAATGTGAAAGGGGTCATGTCGGGTTCATGTTCGTGTCGATGTTAAATGGGTTGAAAAACCCTTGACCCAAACCTAACCCGTTTATTAATTGGGCTGAAAACCCTTGACCCAAACCTAACCTATTTATTAAATAGGTTATCCGAGCAAACCTTTTACCCACATATTATGTAATAAACTAATTAATATTCAATTCAAAAATAAAAAAGACAAACATCATTAATTCATTAAAGACAGTATTGACACTTTAAAGTTAGTGTCTTAGACAAAGATACTACAAGGGTTCAAAGTTTTTTTCCAAATTAACTACCAAAAAATTACCAAAATGTATAAATAGTGTCAAGGTAATTGACAAGATTGCAAGTTTTGAATTAACAAATTTAGTTTTTTTACTACTTAATTAATAGATCAAGTGTGTCGGGTTCGGATTGAGAAGTTGTCATTTGACCTATTTATGCGTGTCAGGTTTCGGGTTGAAAATGTCAACCCAAATCTAACCCGTTTAATTTCATGTCGTGTTCGTGTCGTTAGAGAATTCTTGACCCAACCCACTCATTTCGTGTCGAATTTGTGTCCTGTAATCGTGTCATGTCAGCTTTTCACAAACCTCCAGCTTAATCGCAAGTGGAGTAGACTACATGAACCAAATTCGATTATTCCATGTAGTCATCCACAACAATATTCCTCCTCCATCCCTTACAATCCGATGCTTCATCCTTATGAAAATCCATATATTGCACATCCTTCCTAACTCCTTCCAACCAAATCATTTTCGGTCTCCCTCTCCCTTTTCTAACCCCTCCATAGTCCCACTCTTCCACTCTTTGAACCGCTCGGGGGCTCTGTCTAACATGCCTAAACCAACACATGCGAATTTCCCTTAGTTTGTCCGCAAAGCCTGTCACACCTACTTTTTAGTGAAAAAACTCATTTATGATCCTATCTCTTAGAGTGTTCCCGCATATCCACCTTAACATGCAACCTCCATCATTTTAATGTGCTCCTTCTTAAAAACCCAACATTCTGTACTATAGAGCAACAATAGTCTTATGGCACTCCTATAGAATATAAGAATTATAAAAGCAAATTTAATTGCCTTTGAAACAATGTCTATGGGAACCATTTGGGCCTTGTTTAAATTAGGCTTCACAAGCCTTAACTAACCACGAGCCAAGCTTGCCTTTAAAGCTTGGAGCACAAACCTAAGCTAGCTTAAGCCAAGCATACTTAGCCATAATGACTCGTTAATAGTTGTAGTCACAATTACGGTCATAATATTACCCAAATGATGCATTGAGGTAAACCACGTCGCGGTTGTCACAACAAGAATAATGATTTTTTTTTTAATAAAAGGTTTCATGTTTGTAACGCCTCATCAACTTGCCCCCTAATAAAGTGCTTCTTTTTGGTTACATAATTCATCGATCACAATCTCTAAGTCTGGTTGATCAGTTTTTGTTGCAGACAAGGTCATAACATACTCGAGTTGTCTATAATTCCATCTTGTCAAAGCATTTCAATCTTTCTTATCAAAGCACACAAAGGGCCCTTAGCCCCTTACACCATAAACACCAAATCCAAGTAGCACATCTAGCCGGCAAAAACACACAAGCAATTGTCAATGTGCGTATTAACCCTTTGGTCTATTCAGGAACAAGTGCCGAGAGAGATTGCTAAGCAAATGAAAGGGGCACAAGCACTTATGACAGAGAAGATTATCTATTTTAGGATTCTTAAATTGTGGGGTGGGGGGCTTAATACAAATAAAGCAAGAGAAATTTAGAACTTTGGATCACACATTGATCTTTGCTCCCTAACGAGCTTAGTTTTAAAAGTACATTTTCCTTTATTCATTGTATCGACACAAACATAAGAATGGATTCTAAGTCGTGGGAGACTTAGAGGAAAGCCTAAGAAAGCATCACATTAAAAGGAGGTTGCCATATAATAAAAAAAAAATTATGCTTCACTACATTAAATTTAAAAAGTCTCCGATAAATTTAATGGAAAAATGTCTTACACATGGATCCAAGGTGTAACCTTTATACCATTGTATATAAATTTTAAAAAGTTTCTTAGGCATTGTCCTTTCTTAAATTTCAATTCTCCTTAGAAATCTTTCATAGATTCAAAAGTAAAAACCCTTATGTCAAAAATTCAATTTGAATCTAAAAACTTGTAATTGTAGCTTATAAGGAAAATGAAAAGGCTAATTTGATAAATTCTTCGTTTGTTTATAAATTATGCTTTGTGTTCTAAATCATTTCAATTGTTTCTTAAATGTTTGTATTTCAGGTGTAAGGTGGCAGTATTCCATTACACTCATAGCCATAACATGATGGTTTGTTCAAGCTCCAATGAATGAGGTTTATACATAATTTAAGTTGATAAAGAGAAAAGGACACACCTTTGGACGCCTCATTATGATTTATTTACAAGGTTTTGTCGACGACATCCACAAATATCTACTATTTATCCGCTAAGATATATATATATATATATATATATATATACACACACACACACTGCATAGTTTTGAAATGGACCAATTTCCTTAAGTTTGTTATTTGTTACATTTAAGAAATTCTTCCAAACAATTATCACTATTAATTATACAAGTGGATGTATAAACCATTTTAATGATACACAATGCACATTTTATACATAAAATAATGATTTATGATAAGGAGTTATTTGTACTTTGTTAAAAGATAACAAATATAAAGCATGATCATTGATGAAAAATTAATTTACTCCATTATCAAATATATTCCTTCCCATCCTTGAAAAAAAAAAGGAGACAACAAGAGTATTAATCTGACTCTAGGTCCTAAGAATGATGAAATAGTTATTGGAGATGATTTGATAATTTAAAGAATATTTGTCCCTAGAAGTGTTACAAGACATTCTAATTGGATACATGATTTGATGAACATATATTTCAAGAAAATCAATGATTCAACTACTTCTACTATAAGTGGGTAGATGTAATAATAAGTGGTATAAATAGGCTAAAAAATGGGGGGGTGAATAAATAAAATTCAAATAATAATAAGAGATGATCGATGTCCCACACACCTTTTATATTTCGATATATTTTTTTAATTTAAAACAAATAACTTAAATAACTAACAAACATTTTTCCACCCTTGATTTATTTTTAAACCATTGTGTCTTTCCATTGTTTCAATTTTAACAAATTCAAATAAGTTTCTTTCATTAAATTGTACTAACCCTTTTTATACTATTCCTTTAACCCTTCAAATCAATATTTGTTGAATTTGCATCACATACATTTTAAATATTTTTTAAATAAAATTAAAAAAAAAAAATTAAATTCAGTAAATTAAATAAAAAAACATTGTCATAAAGCTTAATAATCATTTTAGAAATAGAAATTTGAAGAAAGACAAAGTGTATACTTAAATAGTTTTTTTTAAAAAATAAATTATACATATAAATACTACTACCTCCGCATTTTGCTAAGTCTTACTTATACTTATATATGTATACTTATATAGTTGTAACTACGTAAATCAAGAAAAGTAAAAACTGGGACCAGATAGAGAGTATGAGGTTTATTAAATAAAATTGGGTCCTATAAAGTGAAATTGTGGATGATAAAAAAAATAAATAAAAAGTTGTCATAAAAGGAATGAAGTAAAAGTGGGTATAACTTAGAAAAGAGGATGAAAACGGAAAGTAAGTGAAACTTAGGAAAACGGAGGTAGTAGTTGATTGTAATAACTCAACTTATATTCCAAGAGGTATTAACATCTAGCATTAACACACTTCACCCTATTTTCTAAGTTATAAGGAAAAATGTATCACATAATGTATTCATTAGAAGTAAGTGGTGTAAAAAAGAGGTGGGGTGCCATATAGCAAATGAGTCACTTAATCTATTATCACAAGTTCACAATGCCTCTTAACACAATCTGCCTAAACTTTAAAAACCCCATCATATGACACTCTTTTATATCACTAGGCATTCAAAAGAGGAAGATTAGCTAACATGGTCAAATACAGCCTTAGTTAAGGTTATAATAATAACACCATCCTCCTTCACACCTTCCACAGGTTATTTTAGCAATTTAAAGGGCATGCTCTTTAG
Source organism: Chenopodium quinoa (assembly GCF_001683475.1). NCBI lineage: Eukaryota > Viridiplantae > Streptophyta > Magnoliopsida > Caryophyllales > Amaranthaceae > Chenopodium > Chenopodium quinoa. The sequence goes on from NW_018742770.1 coordinate 2,484,513, forward strand.
GTTTTTTAGGGCATTATAGTTGAAACTACACATAACTTCAATACTTCACACATTCTTATTTAAGAAAAAACACAAAAGCTCATCACTTCACCAAGTCTCCCAATGCCTAGTCTCCACTAAATATCATAGGAATCTACAAATCTATCACTCATAGAGGTATGTAGGATTTTTAAGAGATTAAAGTAGGATAATTGGATAACTTGGGACAACATTAGGCATTCCCAATTTAAAATCTATCTAAACTAGTTTCTAGAAGATCGAAATGATAATAAATATTTGTAGGGTATTTTTAGGCCAATTAAAACACAAATTTTTATCCTTTATGTTAAATTTATAGCCAATTATTACTCAATCTGTATCCATCAACTAATCTTGTTTCATTATTTGCACAGTTTTTAGTGAAATATTTGAGCATAATTATCTTCAAATGTGTAGTATAACTCTAAAAGATATTTACATCATAGAAATACACGCAAGACCATTCAGATAAGATCACACATTATTATGTTTCTTCTTACAAATTTCTCTAGGTATTAGATTTTATTACACAAGAAACAAAAATTATTCTACATAGGACTATAAGTTGAAAATGAAGAAGTCATCTAAAAAGAAAGGCTGCTACTTATGTTACACACCCATGGTGTAATTGGTGAAGTAAAAATTATCTAAAGATGGGATGAATAACAGGCTTGACAGTGACCACAACCTAGCTGGACAAGTAATACTTAGAACAGTAAAAAAAATTAATTCATAGAAAGGCCTCTCAAACTAAAGGAAACTAGTAAGCATGTATCACTGATTGGAGTAACACTTCACATCCCTATTTTGAGATAAAGCTCAATTGATAATGCAAACTGAATAATCAAATTGTCTAGGAACATTAAGACCATTCTATATAAATACAAAGTACTTAAATAGCATTATCTATAAAGTACTCCCTCCATTTCACCGTGATAAAAACCTAAGGAGTGTTTAAGTGACTAATTTAGCATATGAAATTGGAATATTATTTTTAAAAAAAATGGACAATTAATGTAAAGCATCCTATGATGAAAAGTAAGACAATCCAATATAGACGGAGACAGCATTATTATGAGCTCCATCCCTTTGAACTCATTGTCACATTGCTATGTAAAAACCAAAATCCCTAACTCTCTTAGTCAAATACATACATCATCCACTTAGAAACAAAGGCTCCTTCACTTTTTCAATTCTTCACCATATCTCACCACATGCTCTCAACCAAATTAAAACGGAGAAGTAACTCGTTAAAAAACCATATGATAAATTTATTCAAACTAGTATAACACTTATCACAAACAAGCTCTAGTGTTCTTTACGCTAAGCATCGCAAGGATCTTTAGAGACGGAACCGGAAAATTAGAAAGCCTAGACATGAAAATCTTTGGTCTGGACTTTGGAGGAATAAAACTGTTATTGGTCAAATTACCAATAAACACAGCTAAGGCAGTAAAACAAAAAGGCTAAAACCATACCACATCTACACCCAGTGAATAACGTCTATGCTGAAATCTAAAAAGCATTTGTTATACTCAATATTTTATGTAGTTTTCGTCAACTTCCTAACTAGGTAGCAACCGGAAACATACAATTAGCAATTTCAACTTCTTCACATAGTACATGGAATCTAAACCATTAAAGATATTAATAGAGTTTAATATGCCAAAACTTTCATTTTACGATAAAACTATATACAAGTTGAACTACAGTAACTCATATTATATACTTACTGAACAAAAAGCAAAGGACGGTTTAGCAATAAATAATACTTACCTGTAGCCATCAAATAAACAGCAACGTGTGTTCCAAATTGCATTCCTCATAATTCTTCTCATTCACCTTCAATCACAAATTTCACAAAATAGAATCAACAATGACGATAAATAATTAAAATCATAAACACAAAAAACAAACTAAATCTCAATGTGCTGCATTACTTACAGTTAAGGAGTCGATATTTCGAACTCGGCGACAAATTAAGATGATACAATCCATCGGCATAAGTCCTGTTTCTACAACAATATTTCCACAATTCAGTATTCTCGCACATTCAACTCTTGTTTTAAAAATTATGAGGTAAAACAACACCTAATTGCAAAATCTAGCACAATTTGATGAAAAATTTGTGATAAAAAGCGATTAAAGAAGCTAACAACAGATTAACAAAAGAAGTAACATCTAGAATCAAATCCAAAAGAGCACATGCAAATTGCAATAAACGAAAATATTATGAACAAATGCAAATTCTCAGCAACGATAAAACAGCGATTGAAGAAATTACAAAAATTAGGTTAACATCTCACCATAAAATTTTGATCATCAAAATCGTTGCCCTAATTTGACGATTAAATCGCAAGTAAAATTGGAACCATAAGAATTATCAAAATTCTTTGAGAATGAATCGAATTTTGAGTGAAATTGAAGCGATGTTTGATCAAATGCATAGTAGATTACAGCTATGAAATGCGATCAAGGAACTAAAATTGCAGGAATTCAAAATTGAAACGAGGAGAGAGAAAGAACAATGTGTCTCCTTGAGTGAGGCATAGTCTGCATAGAGAGAGAAACGTACCTTGGGTTCGAGAAAGTGAAAGAAGGAGCGAGAAAAAATATCTGGCATAGTATGATTAACTTTTTATATGAGGAGTTGGGGACCGGTTTATATTTCAACTGCTTACGTAGAGTGGCGATTTGATAATTTGATTATCGCCTAATTACGTGATTTGGTAGTCCATTTATCACTACCGACTACTTGACTACCTAGTCTTGTACTCCATTCGTTCTTTAATTTAATGTTTTGTCACGAAGGAATAGCCAGTTTTATATTTTTACGAATGATGATGAGTTGATAAATCATTAAGGCTCCATTCTTTTAAGCTTCTGGCAGAGCAAAGCATAGCAAAACAGGACAAAACAGAGCATATTTTAGTAGAACAAAGTAGAGCAGTGTAGTGCAGAGCAGATTTAAACAGGACAGAGCAGATTAGATTTCAGCAGAGCAGCTCTAAAGAACAGGACAATGAAATCATATTAATCATATCAATACAATTTTTAACGGAAAAATATATATTCTAGAGAGTACTAAATTATTAATAGTAGAATGAGGGAATGAGTCGAATGACCTACTCTCATCCCTCAGTTAGAATTGATGTGAACATGTTAGAATATCTTTATCAGATATACAAGTATGTATACAAAGTTTGATAATTATTGAAAATAAGTTTGCATTTGAACTCAAAAACAAAAACAAAAACAAAAACAAAAAAGAATCTGTTCGTATCTTCTTTATGTGTTGAAAATAGTATATATCTTTAATTCCATTGCCGAATACAGGAGAACTAAGGAGATTAAGGTAAATTTAACTATGCTATTAAAAAAAAGGTAAATTTAACTAACAAAATTAGTTGAGCATCATAAATTTTTGTGTATATATCACATTCCATGCTTACTAGCTTAGCTTGATTCAGTTGATTGATACAACCTAAATCTAAGGTGATTTTGAACATATTCATTTATATACCTTCACTCTATAGTCTATAAAATAAACATGATAATGATATGTGATGTCTTTTATAAAGAAAAATATCCACTTGCTTACCCCTTTTTCTTATTCCTCCACATAATATTAGATTTATAATAAAATAAATAGCTTGTTCAAATTATTTGGATCCAAAATCTCTCCATCTGGATATGATTTGATCCACTGGTGACGTTTATGAGGCATAATTGCATAAAACCAGTGGCGGAGCCAGAAATTTTAAATCGGGGGGACGGATGGACATTACATAGTTTGACAAAAATTATTCGGAAAAAAAAAACACCAATACTTAAATACACCGAGTGTTCAATAATTAATGTGTACAACTCAAAAAATTCACAATACAGAGTACTTAATAAAAAATCAACATCATATATCAATTTTTCCTCCAAAATTAATCGCTTATGAGTTCGGAATTTTTAATAAATTCGAACTTTATAAAATATAGGTTATTAAATGCAATAGTTATAATGTATAATTTTGTATGACAAACTTAATTTAGTGGGTTTTGTTCATGCAATATCATAATTAAAATTATTATTTAAATATATATACTTAGTATATATTAATTAAAAAAATTGAAAGGAATACTTCTTAATTAAACATTATAAAGAAAAAAAAGTGAATGGAAAATACTCCACTTAAGTTCAATGACAATAGATTTAGGGGCTCCATTCATGCAATATTACAATTACACTTATGTAAATAAATTCGTATTGGTTAATAGATATAATGGAAGGATTCTTCAAAAAAAAAAAAAAAAAAAAAGGAAATATTACAACAACAAGGTTCGAACCTTGGTATCTTGCAAAAAATTCAACTCCACTCACCACCACACCATCCACTTTGTATCCTAAATTAATCCACACAATAATATATATATATATATAGCTGCTTGTTTTTTTGGGAAGTGGGGGACAACTGTCCCCCCTTGTACCCCTCTGGCTCCGCCAATGCATAAAACATCTCCAATTATTGTAATTATATACTTATTTACAATTGAGAAAATAACTTAGTTACTAGCTTGACCGTATAGTTGGAGCTAAAAAGTAAAATTAGTTCAGTAAATTAGCATGCTCAATATTAAAAGAGGGTTGATATATTTAATAGAATAAAATTTTAAAAACTTGTTAAAAAGGGTTTGATATATTAATAGAATAATATTGAAAAATCTAATTAAGAAACTAAGACTCATTTAACTTATTACCAGGGTCGGCCCTTAGGGTGTGCGGCATGCGCAACCTCATAAGGCCCAAAATCGATTGGGGCCTCAAAGTTTACAATTATATACAAAATTGTTGTACAAATTTCTAGTGTTATTGTTGTGGCTTAGTGGTAAGTATGGTGATACTAAGTCTTGTGGATATGCGGTTCGAGCCTTGCTTTTTTTTTCAGTTTTTATTTTTTTTCTTTCGATTTTCAAATACTTCATCTGTGCTTTACTTTTCATTTTAGTCTTTTTTTTTTATTTCTTTAATTCCATTCCTATATTTTGGAAGATTGTAACAATATTTATATTTTTATCCCCAATAATGGTCCCTTGACTCAATTTCATTTTTAGAAAATATTACCATTCTCTCTCCTCTTTACAATAACCCGTAAATACTTTTATAACTTATTTTTATTTTTGCTTTTCAACATATTTTGATCTCTTCAATTGTATTACAAAAATTACATATATTTCTTTATTCTAAACCTCTTCAACAATTTTAAATACTTCGTATTAGCACCATAGAATAGAAGTTGTTCATATAATGCAGAGATTTTAACTGGTATTCCGTAATTTACCTTTCTCCGTAATATATTATACTTCTACGCTCTTTTGTGCACTCAAGAATTTGAATTTTTAGTGTGTTATTAATAAAAAAACTGCATGATCCACTTTGATAAGCAAACAATGATGAACATAGCTGGATACAAGTGGCAGCTCTAAAAGGAACCATATGTCAAGCAAACCAAACACCTTCTTGAACCGTACAGCCAAATCAACTAGCCAACGTTGATGAATTCCCCCTCTAAGTATGATTTATTTTGGCCTTTTGCCTTTTGACTTAATAAATAAATCACATTAAAAACTCCTAAGTTGATCAATTAACTAGAATTGAACACGTAATTAGATCTATCAACCTATGAGGCTATGATTAATACCTAATCAATTGAAATAAATAAATCTTATTACTCTTTTTTTTTATAAAGATGGTATGTCTTCAATTTTTACTTTTTTAAAAATTATATCGACTAGATAGATAAACTCTAAATAAATATAAAGATAAATTGTGAAGATTTTGTTAATTGAAATGATCAGTTTGAAAAGTAATTTACAAGAATAATGGGACAAGTTTTTAGAAACAGAGAAAATTATACTACTGTAAAATTATTTTTAATCTTTATTAAATGACATAGATGACAATTTGTACGCTTGCCAACGTCTTAAGCGGCACGTGTTCTCGTTTAGTGAATTAAGTACGACGACTATACTAATATAATCACTAGTCTATAATTCTATTGTAGAAGATATTTATATCACTCATTAAGAGATATTTTTGGTTGATTATAGAATTTTATAATAGGGTAATCAAGATGCTTCTTTTTGGGAGGTCGTACGTCAAGTGTGTGACACTAATAATTATGGAATGGTGCAGAAGAAAAAAGTGGGGGAAGAAACCTATGATTGACTAATTAGATATTGGTTAACCCAAGATTCAACAATTAGTTTAGCCAATTATCTCTACTGCCGACGTGTGGTGGAATATTTTAGCTTGTCAAGTGGATTGCTAATCTCTTTTTATTCTCTTTTTCATTGAGAATCGTTTCCGAGGTAGACAGGTAGTGTTCTACACTTTCTTTTGGAATACTGTTATACACTGTTTTTGTTCCGCCTATGGTATTCAATTAGCCGTATTCCGGTAATGGAGATTTTTTTCCTAAAATTTTCCTATAGCATACATAAAAGAAAATTGATTTTGACAGATTCATAATTGATTTTCACAAACCTTTATGTCAAAGAGTAACTTTTATATACATTTGATCGGTCACTTTTATAATTTTTTGGGTAACTTTTATCAATAAAACATAAGTACTTTAATTGTAACTTTTATGTATGTCAAGTTAACTTTTATTCAGGTTAGAGTAATTGTTGCTCATTTTAGGGTAACTTTATAACGAATGTACAATATTTATTATCATCCGATTTATTTAAAAGTTTGTCTAATTAAAGAGCATAGAAAACATACTCTATGTAACAAAATCACTTCTCCGCACAAAATAAAATACTCTCTTATAAATCGGTACATTATAAGTAAAGATGGTCATGGATCGTGTCGGCACGGGCCCGACACGATTTCGGCACGGCCCTGCATGGCACGGCGGCCCATTTGTAGGTCGTGGGTCGTGTCGTGAATAAAATTCTGAAAATTTGGCACGGGCACGGCGGGCGGCACAATCGTCGACACGCCAGACACGTATTTAGTATTATTATTATTATTAGCAAAGCATTATTGCTTTTTGCTAAATTTATAAAATTATGTATATAAACTTAAGTTGTTAAAAAATAATTATATATCGATTTTTTTTCATATATATATATATTAAAAAAGGTTGGTACGTAGCCCGACACAGTACGGCCCGCCAGGCACGTGGGCCGTGCCATGCCGTGCTGTGCCAAAACTTGGCACGGCACGAGCCCCACCTAGGCACGGCCCATGACGGCCCGACACGGCACGATGCCCATCTTTGACCATATTTTGGTAAATCGTCCTCGTTGGACCTTATTTCAAGAGAATAGTCTTAAGCTCTTAAGTCTTAACCCTTATGAATGAAGATGGGGAGTGGCTGACTGATCCTATACTAGTGCAACAAACCGTGAAAGAGTATTGGCAAAAACTATTTTCTAAAGAGGTGCATCAAGGACATGTGGTCGAGCTGCTTCGAGACTACTTCCCCCGCATCTCAGAAGATGATTGGGAGACTCTAACTCGTCCCTTTGCTGTTTGTGAAATTGTGGGTGCCTTGAAGAGTATGGATCCTTATAAAGCCCCCGGGCCGGACGGTTTCCAACCTTTGTTTTACCAAAAATTCTGGAATTTGGTGAAACCAAATTTGGTGCGGCTTGTGATGAATATCCTTGAAGGGCGAGAGTTCCCTGTTGGTATCAATGATGCATTTTTAGTGCTCATACCGAAAGTTGATATTCCTGAAAAATCTAAGCACTTTAGACCAATCGGACTTTGTAATATAACATACAAAATTGTGACTAAAGTGCTTGTGAATAGATTGAAACCGTTGCTACCAACGTTAATCTCACCAAGTCAGTGTAGTTTTGTGCCAAGGAGACAGATTACGGATAATGTTATAATAGTCCAAGAGATGCTCCATACAATGAGAAGAAAACAAGGCAAAGTTGGATACATGGTGGTTAAAATCGATTTTGAAAAAGCGTATGACAGATTGAGGTGGTCGTTTATTCGTGAATCTCTCATGGAGTTGAGATTACCTCAAAGTATGGTGGATATTGTTATGATGTGCATCACTTCCGCCAAATTGAGCATTCTTTGGAATGGAGAACCAACCGCTAAATTTTCACCTTCAAGGGGAATCCGACAAGGAGACCTTTTGTCTCCATATATTTATGTAATTTGTATGGAGAGGTTAACTCATTTGATTGATCGAGAGGTTCAATTTGGAGGGTGGAAACCAGTGAAAGCAAGTCGAGATGGACCTCCAATTACTAATTTGGCCTTTGCGGACGATTTAATTCTATTTTGTGAAGCAAAAGTAGAACAAGTTCGAGTGATGAAGAGTTGCCTAGACATGTTTTGTGCTGCTTCTGGCAGTAAGGTGAGTACTGAGAAGTCTTGAATCTATTTTTCTCCGAATACAAATTTTGACTTGAGAGATGCCATCTGCTCGGAGCTTAACATGGACAGTACAGAGGACCTGGGCACGTATTTGGGGGTGCCAACTTTGAATGGTAGAGTGACTAAGGCCACTTATCAATTCTTAATTGAGAAAGTGAATGCCAAGTTGGGTGGGTGGCAATCGAAGACTCTCTCTATGGCAGGAAGAACTACGCTAGCCCAATCTTGCATATCCTCAATTCCAACTTATGCTATGCAATCGGCTCGGATTCCCTGTGGTGTATGTGACAGTATAGATAAAAAAACAAGGGCCTTTGTGTGGGGCAGTACAGAGGAGAAAAAGAAGATGCATCTGGTATCATGGTCTGAAGTGACAAAGCCGAAAAGAGATGGAGGGCTGGGTCTAAGATCAATGCGCCAGTCGAATGCTGCATTAATGGCAAAATTGGGGTGGAGAGTGTTAGCCGAACCAAACTCTCTTTGGGCTAGAGTGTTAAGGTACAAATATTGCGAAGGTCGATGTGACATTGATATGTTTAAGAGCAAAGGTGATGCTTCGAACTCATTGGAAAGGAATTGTCGAGCACATTGACGTTTTGAACAAGGGTGTAAGCTCAGCAGTTGGAAATGGTAGGGAGACTTCATTTTGGTACCATAAGTGGGCTACCAAACGACCCTTGATTGAAGAAATTATCGAGGACCCTCCTCTTGAGATTTTGGATTATCGAGTGCAAGACATGTGGGATCCCAATTAGGGATGTCAATTTAAACCGAGTTCGATTCGAATTCGATCCGATCTGAAGGAAAAAATCCGATTCGAATCCGTTTAAAATTAGTCCGAATCTGATAAAATAGATCCGAATCCGAATAGGAGGTGGATCGGACTTGGACCCTACGCAAAGTCCGACGGAGTCCGATCCGAGTCCGAATCCAAGAGTATAAGCATATGCTCTATAACTTGGGACAATTATTTGCTTGTTTTGTAGCAAAATTTTGTTATGTAACTTAATTTATAATTTAAATATGTTATGTTTATACTTTAATTAGTATGACAATGCAAGCAATTATAGGTATATGACATTACAAAAAATAAAAAATAAAAAAATATTGGGATCATTTCGGAGGTCCGAATAAACGGACCGGATTCGGATCCGAAAATTACGAGTCGGATCGAATTCGGACTCGGATTTTTCGGATTCGGACTCGGATTCGGATCCGAGTCCAGGGTCCGTTTACTAAACGGATCGGATTCAGATTTAGCCACATCCGACCCGAATCCGATCCGTTGCCATTCCTAATCCCAATAGAGGCTGGAAACTCGAGGTGTTCGCTGAATACTTATCTCGAGATGCATTATAAAGGATTAAATCCCACGAATTGCTGGAGGACGAGGATGCTGTTGATAGGGTATACTGGAACAGGTCACCAACGGGAGGTTTTACTCTCAAGTCGGCTATGGCGATTGTAAGACACGAAGAAAAAGAGAGACAGAATGTAATAACCCTTGGAATATCATATGGCGAATTCAGGCTCCACAAAGGATGAGATTTTTCTTTTGGTTAGTGTATAGGGAACGTCTTATGACGAATGCAGCTAGATTCTTGAGGCACTTGACTTCGGATCCCAAATGTCGAGTATGTGGCTATGTTGAAGAAAATGTTGAGCACATTCTCAGATCGTGCCCAGCAGCAATTGTAGTGTGGAAGAAACTTGGCATCAAGGTGGAAGACCTGGAATTTGAGAAACCCTTGAGAGAGTGGGTGATCAAGAATCTGACTTGTAGGGGTTGCTATGATATGGAGGACTGGAATCTAATATTCGTAGTCACTTGTTGGTTGTTATGGAAATGGAGAAATGCTAGGAGCTTTGATAGGGAGGTGGAGATTCCAATTGATCAAGCATGCTTTGTCCTTGCTCGGGTAAAAGATATCAAATGGGCATTTGAGATGGCTGGTCGAGACAGACCTTTGAAGAGGAATAGGGAAGAGGTTTATATTAAATGGGAATTTCCTCAAGATGGGTGGGTTTGTCTCAACACGGATGGTGCTAGTAAAGGCAATCCAGGTGAGGCTGGAGCTGGTGGAATAGTGCGAAGTTGTACTGGGGAAGTCCACAAGTTGTTTGCGATTAGGTATGGAATTTGCACTTGTACAAAGGCTGAATTGATGGCAGTAATGCGAGGGCTGGAAATTGCGTGGAATTCTGGGCATAGGAGAGTCCAAGTGCGTGTAGAATCGGAAGTAGTCGTTCGTATGTTAGAGGAACCTATTCCCTCTAACTCCCTCTATATTCATATCCTTCGAAAGTGTAAGACCCTAATTGCGAGGCAAGGCTGGGAAATCACTATCTCACATTGTTACAGGGAAGCCAATAGAGTAGCGGATTGGTTAGCTAACTATGGTGTGACCTTGGAGCAACCTATGATCATTTTTGAGGCGGTCCCGGAGGATCTAAGGGGAGTAGCTATGCCGAGGAGGGTAGCTAGGAAGGATTAGTTTGTTTTGCTTTGTTTTTTTGGTTTCTTGTTTTTGCTTTTTAGTTCTAGTTTTTCTCCTTTCTTTTGGGGCTTGCCCCTCGTGTTCACCAAAAAAAAAAAAAAAAAAAAACTATAGATACAAGAAAATGGGTTGTAAAGTTTAAAAGATACAAACTAGACTAGAAAGCCCAAACAAAAGTGGGTACCCATTAACGAACAGCCCTAATTGTTTAAAGACGGAGTATACGTTGCCAATGAATTAAACGGATATTGGAGCTTATACACGTGTACCCTTCCTTCCCTCTCTCTTCCATTGAAGCTTACTCTGAACTCCGTTGAAGCGGCTTGTGAGCTCTCCCCTCCATTGAAGCAGCTTCTAAGGTAAAATATGTTTATATATTCATCGAATATTAGTTTCACAAGCTAGTGTTAATCGTTATTTCAATTGTCAATTTAGGGTTCTTCTAAGGTTTATTATTGAATTATTGGTTATAATTACTGGTAAAACCCAGAAATTTTTCTGATAAATTAGTCATTTTAAGGTTCTTCTTAGGTGAATTATTGAATTATTGGTTATAATTACTGAAAGATGATAATGGCCAGAAATTTCATTGATAGATTATCATTGTAAGTTTGTAACTTGTAAGGTGTTTCTTAGGTAAACTATTGAACATTTGAACTATTAGTTGTAATTTCTGAAAAATTATTATGAGAAATTTTGTTGTTAGATTTTGCTATTAGTAGTTCTTAAATGAGAATAATTTAATTCAAAAATTGAGTCAAATTTGGTTGTTAATGTGTTGCAGAACCCTTGAATGTTAGGACGGAACTATGAAAATGGAATTTCTCTCTCTGGGTCCAGGGCGGCCGCCCCGCCTGCCGCCCTGGCTCAAGGGCGGGTCTGTGAAAAGGTATTTTTAGCGTATAAGATAAGGTATGTTGAATTATCAGTTGATATTCCCGAGTTGAAGAAGGATAATAGGGTGTATAGAAAACAGAAGAGAAAGTTGGTTTGTGCTGTTTCTAAGAATGAACCTATGGCTATCAATGGTAAGGTTTTCCATAGCGAGAGGAACTCTCGTGGGCGATTTGAGGATGACAATTCATCTTTGGGCTATTCTGGTCCAACTTATGATGAATATGAGAGCAATAATCATCTTCGCCGTTTGGTTAGGAACGGGGAGCTTGAGGAAGCCTTTAAGAATCTTGAAAGTATGGTTTATCGGGGTGATATCCCTGATATTATACCATGTACTAGTTTGATTCGCGGGTTTTGTAGGGTTGGTAAAACTAGGAAGGCCACTAGGGTTTTGGAGATTCTTGAGGAATCTGGAGCTGTACCTGATGTGATTACTTATAATGTTTTGATTAGTGGGTATTGTAGAGCTGGGGAGATGGATAATGCATTAAGGCTTCTTGACCGTATGAGTGTTGCTCCGGATGTTGTGACCTATAACACCATCTTGCGTAGTTTGTGTGATAGTGGGAAATTAAAACAGGCTATGAAGGTTCTTGATAGACAGATGGAAAGGGAATGTTACCCAGATGTGATCACATATACTATATTGATCGAAGCAACTTGTAAGGAAAGTGGGGTTGGCCAAGCAATGAAACTTCTTGATGAAATGAGGAGCAAAGGTTGTAAGCCTGATGTGGTCACCTATAATGTTCTTATAAATGGGATTTGCAAGGAAGGGAGATTGGATGAGGCAATTGATTTTTTGAATAGCATGCGATCACTTGGTTGCCAACCAAATGTAATAACCCACAATATTATCTTAAGAAGCATGTGTAGCACTGGAAGGTGGATGGATGCCGAGAAGTTATTGTCTGACATGCTTCAGAAGGGCTGTTCTCCTAGTGTTGTTACCTTTAATATACTCATCAATTTCTTGTGTAGGAAAGGGCTGTTGGGCCGGGCAATTGATATGTTAAATAAAATGCCAAAACACGGCTGCACCCCTAACTCCTTGAGTTACAATCCTTTACTCCATGCATTTTGCAAAGAAAAGAAAATGGATAGGGCGCTTGAATATCTTGGTATAATGGTCTCTCGAGGATGTTATCCTGATATTGTGACCTACAACACTCTCCTTACAGCTTTATGCAAAGATGGGAATGTTGAGGTTGCTTTGGAACTACTGAATCAGTTAAGTAGCAAGGGTTGCTCACCAGTTCTGATTACCTACAACACAGTAATTGACGGGCTCTCTAAGTCAGGAAAGACAGAACATGCCATAAAGCTTCTGGATGAGATGCAGAAGAAGAGGTTGCGACCTGATATAATAACTTATTCTTCAGTTGTTTCAGGGCTTAGCAGAGAGGGAAATGTTGAAGAAGCAATTAGATTCTTCCATGAAATAGAAAGGATAGGAATCCAACCTAATGCAATTACCTATAACTCTATCATGTTGGGACTTTGCAAAGCTCGAGATACTGCTCGTGCTATTGACTTCTTGTCTTATATGATATCAAAAGGTTGCAAACCTACTGAAGCTACGTACACCATTCTTGTTGAAGGTATTGCATATGAAGGTCTAACTGAGGAGGCTTTGGAGTTACTGAATGAGTTGTGTGCTAGAGGGTTTGTGAAGAAAAGTTCAGCTGAACAGGTAGCTGTAAAGATGTAGATCAACAGAGGCTAGTGAGTTAATGCTCCTGCTTTTTGCTCACAAACTATCGTAGTTCTATAATTGCTTACCCTGCCTCTCTGTAGTTAGTGATGTCAGGATTCAATTTTGTTTGTGTTCTTGAGTCCTGCATAGTTCAATATCATGTCATATACTCTTATGTAAGCTTTTGCTCATATAGTTTGTTTCACCAGGATACCTTGCACTTGTATAATCCAAATAGTTTTGAGCTGATTTCTTTATCTCCCTCTTTCTTGTAAAAACTCGTGATTAGTTCTTTAAGTATATTGTTTAAGAGCTACCCTTAACATGGGGACTCGATGAAGATTCATACTGTGTATTGTAAATTTATTCATTTTATTGCTTATAAGAGAGAACTTCAAAAGGGATAAAAGAAACAGGGAACTGTATGTTCTATTGATTACGTATCAAGGGACATTGTAATCTGATTAGGTTAGCTTTAAGAAGCCTCTTTGGTGCTCTTATTATAGGCATGTAGTACAAGTACAGTAATATTTTAGAAGTTGAAATTATGCTTCCAGCAACGTCAAATGGAACATATACTTCATAATGGCAGTCTTGTAGAGTTGTGCGGAGTAGCTTATAGCAGAGTATCACATCAAATTGCTTGTCCCTTCTTCAAACTCTTATGATAAGCTCAAATATATTTAAACCATACACCACTTCTTAGTTTCTACATGATTAGGTAGTCTGTAAGTTGTAACACATTGATATGGACCAAGACACCAAATCGGCACCTAGTCTGTTTGTTTCCGGAATTAGCAATATAATTTAACTAGTCATGTTATCATAATTATATTTGTATGTCAAAAAAAGAAAACACTAGAAAAACCTTGGTGGAAATTTTTTTATGAATGAATGTTTATTTACTTATTACATACAAGCAACTGCATTAGGGCGCCTGTAGCTCAGCGGATAGAGCATCTGTTTCCTAAGCAGAAAGTCGTAGGTTCGATCCCTACCTGGCGCGTTTTTGATTAAATTTTGCTGTGCGCCTGTGCCCCATTAGGCCATTCCATGTTATTTTACCCTGGTGCAGGACTGGCAACTGATAGATGTTTGTTTTGCGACTCGTATTTGTATTTTTTTTCATAACAATGTACGAGTACAATACTACAATACTACTGATTGTATAGTAACCATGTACGCCTGTACGGGTACAAAGTACTGCTGATTGTATATAGTAGAAATGGACTGTCAACCTCACCAGGCCACTTGAGCAAGGGTTATGGTTCTCTACCCAATCCATATAAACACAAGCAATGCCATCCAAAAAAGTATCTTTGGCAACAAAATATCAGGAAGACCAACTTCCATCCTAGAAACACAAGCAATGTCATCCAAATAAGTATCTTTGGCAACAAAATATCAGGAAGACCAACTTCCATCCTAGAAACACAAGCAATGCCATCCAAATAAGTATCTTTGGCAACAAAATATCAGAAAGACCAACTTCCATCCTTCAAATGTTGTATTCCCTTAATTATTTTTCAACAAACATAAATAAAAATCTACAATAATACTAATTATAATACTACGTATGATCATCCATGACAACAACTAATCATTTCCTCTACCACACAATCAAAATCTTGAAAGAGTGATGCTGATCTTCAGTCCCCACAATTTAATTTCATCATAATTATAACAAATAATAATACATTCCCTCTTTTTGTTTTTCTTTACTCTTCTTTCCTTCATGTAATTCAGCAAAATATTTTTTTTCTTCATTAATTGCTGTCACAATTGATAAATTACACGAAACAGATAACGCGAAAATGGAGGGGGATTCATCAACATATCCTATCAGAGAAGACATTGAAGGGGGAGGGAAAAGAATTGGATGTGGGGGCTGCTTGAAGATGAAGCTTCCAAATGTTCCAATCAAAAATATTTGGAAGAAAGGTAAGAATTACATAAAGCAGACTAGTAAAAGCTGCAGTAATGCAGTAGCAGCAACTAATGTTTGTATTCCTCAACCAAAAAAGGCCTTATTTCATGATGATTTCAGGTATGATGCATTAAGCTATGCCCAAAACTTTAATGAGGGTGTAGTTGAATATGATAATCAAGATGATTATGATCATGGGTTTTCTTCCAGATATGCTGTATCTTCAGGTTATAAACAAATTGGGGCACTAAATAATCTATGATTATTGCTATTATTGTCATCTATAATTGTATAGAAAGCATACAATATAGTGATAAACAAGTGTTAATTATACAGGGCATTTATTTATTGAAGATGTGATTTTGTCATTGCTGTACTTTTTATGCATGAGTGACTCCTATGTCGTCTATGTGCTGTATCTAATTGATTAAAGGAATAGATATGTTTGGTGAACTTCGAGAATTCATGTTTATAGCTCCTAACAAGCACTATTGACTATTGAGATTAGAAAAATCGAAACCAAATTATTGCAAATCATACATTGCAAACGAGCTCTTAACAAGCTTATAGTATGACATTAGCATCACACATTGGTGAAACCCTCTCACAATCCTTAATAGGAAGAGAATTTTTGAGGAATAATATGATAGACATTTAAGTTTTTGACAGGTTTAGTGTGAACTGATTATACTGCAAAAAATTTGCAGCGGGTGCACAAGTTTTTTGGGTTATCTGCAAGCATAACAGAATTATAGATTTATAGCAGAACTTCCTATAACACAATATTAATGTCAGACTATAAGTGATTATTTATACAACTAAAGTGATGAATGATAGATGGAAGAATCATAAAGAAATCTTCATATAAAAATAATCTTTGTTAATTTATAAGTACCTACACAAGATAACAATGTGGGGCAAGTAACAGTCCTAATATGAATTCTCCAAACTTACACATCAAAATACAGGGCAACCATCAGAAACTACCCCTTTAGCAGTAGGGCAACTAGCAAGGTCACAATATTCAGACCCAGAACCCCACCAAGAAATGCCTCCAACCTTTCCAAGGGCAAAGTAAAGGAGAACAGTCATGAAGGCCACCCCTGCATCCAAGGCCGCGGAGAGAATATAGTTGTACTTCTGCCACCACTTCTTCCTGTAACGCAACACAACGTAGTTGAAGATGAACCCGATAAATATCCAAGTGGTGAAGTTGATGGCTGAGGCGGGGGGCATGTTGCCTGTTGAACCAAGGAGCACAGGCAAGTTGATGAGCGGGATCCACTTATGTTGAGGGAATGCTTTGTGTAACAACCATATAAGAAGAGGACCTACAATTCCCACTAAGAAGAACCAATTTATGGACGAGTAAGTCCCCAAGGATCCAAACATCCTTCTTGGTCCGAGTAAGCCCCAAATGACTGATGCATCGAAGAATACATTGTCGTTTGGACATGTCCAAGTGCTACCTGGAGGTAGGAGCTGGTCTTGGCATATGTGGGGGACTGTGTTTAAGAAATACCATGCTGCTAATAAATTGACTGTTCCTGCAATAATAGTTCCAATGAACTATGGTGTACAAAATAGACCTATTAGATTAGTCATAGGGTAAAAGAAGCATGTTTCAGAGGAGATTAAAAGTGAAATAGTATAAAGTAAAGCTAAGATTTTTGATCAGATATTGTGCTTAAGCCAGATAAAAAAAAATTATATAGGACATATAATAGTATAGTAATCAATACGTACCTGAACCAAGAACATTGATCGCGGAGGGACTTTCATGTAATGGCCGAGCTTGAAATCATTAAGGAAGGATACAGCTTGTGCCATACTCATATAACCATATGTTTTGAAGCAGACATTAGCTATAGGTCTTCCTGGTAGAATCAAACCCATTAGATACTCTGTGATGATGTTAAGCCCTGGTGTCTGCATGTGGGAACAACAAAAAATTCCTATCAGTACTAGTTGTTATTAGAATCTCGTCGTTCTTATGGTTGAGACATGCGCCACCAAATACCAATTGCCCGCCCTTCAATAGTATAACTAGTCACCTCAATACCAGATGGTCACATTGAAAGATAAGGAGGGGTGCAATCAGTATAAAGGTTTAGAAGGAAGTGCTCACCTGATTAGTAGTCGCGGTAATAACACTGACAGGAAGGGTGAACAAAAAGGCAAGGCCTGAAGCAAAAATGAGTGCCCACCATGGCATTTGGATTTGATCTTTCATGAAAATGCAAAGCACCAAAGAAAGAGCAAATGATGCTACTAGCAGAATGTAAAACCACCAATTAGGAATGTCCTTGTATCTCTTCATCAACTTGGTGTGTATATCTTCCTTACGGCTTGATGATGCTCTGAATTGCTTATATATGTCCCTGCATAAAATAATCATAACTACTTTGAGTCGAACTTTTAATCAGCAAAAATCAGTTTGTCATGCAAAGTGCACCAAAGCATAATACACTTTACACTCATTTGAGGTTAATTTCCAAAAACTAAGGTAGACTTGTAAAGAATACTTACTTGTCATTGAACAGGGCAACATGAGTAAGAGTAGCCACAACAGCAGCAAACCCAAGGCCATAAGTAAGCGCGAAGAACATACTCAAGTTTACTCGTCCATACTTAGCGTACGCACCCAAATCAAGTTCAAACTTGTTATTCACAATGGCTCTAACATCATACCTCGTCCCAGCAGCAGTAAACAAATGTGAAGAAAAGAAGGGAAAAGTCTTCGCATTATACAGATTAAACCCCCAGTATGCAATTGGTATAATAAAGTACATGATCAAAGCATAGCCTGCAGCTATGTTAACTATAGCGAAAAATGGAGTGACTAGAGGGCTGCCATTGAAAGCAGCTACGACGTTCCAGTCAAAAGCAAACGCTCCAATTCCAAGTCCTTTATTTCCTGAACCAATCTGGTGAGCTACGACAGATTTTGGGAAGGCCAAGCATATAATTGCAAGATTTGATATTGTTGGGAAGAGGTAACCAGGGACTAATTGCCAGCTAAAGGCGCATATTAGTGCTATTGCAAAGAATTGGCTTCTTGTTAGGCTTTTATCTGATTTACTGTCTTGCTTATCGTGTAGTGCCCTGCAAAATACCATATCATATGTGAGTTCACTCCAAAATGAATAATCGAAGTGTCGAGGATTCAACACGGAGTACTAGCTTAGGAGACCTAAATAATGCTTACCGGAAAAGTGAAACTTGAACAAGACTACCAGGCCACCACATTTCAGCAGGATCAACCACATACTTTCTTAGTATTCCAGCCCAACCATAACCAAGTACCTGCATTGATACATAAAACAAACATTATTATTTTTTCAGACATATCACATATGATCACTACATACATAATTACCTGTATGTACAAAGATCTTTTATTTGGTTCTTTAACTAAGCTAAATGAAATTACTAATTACTTAGATATAATGCATGGTATATATCAAAGTTTTTGTTAAGAATTATCATTTTATGCTTTTCACCATATGATTAACTGTAAATCCTCTATGAAACTTTAAGGTAAAGTTTATCTAGTTACATTTTTTTCGAAGATAAATACAAAGGAGTATATTGCAACAATTAAGACCTAAAAAATTCCAATAGATATGTCCTTTAAAGAGAAATTGAAAAGGGACTAGAGATACATGGTGTGTGGGACTTCATTATATAATATCATAGTTAATAATTCATGAATCGAAATTACTCCATTGTAAAAAAAAAACATCAATAATGTTGTTTATTTGTCCTCAAAAGATATTTTATACACCTAAATATATAAATCTTACTGATATGCCCTATTCACAATGCCATTAAAATTTAGATACTCGAATGTAACATTAACTTAAAAAAACAGTTGTAATTGACTAACATAAGTCTCCTCTAGTAAAGAAAATCGATTTTGACAAGGAATTAGGTTTTAATCTGTAAAATCATGAACAAACACAATCAATTTAGAATTGTAAATTAATTCTTTAAAATTTCAACAATTTATTAATAATCAAAACAAAAAATTATTTAAACCTATCATTAGCAAGAAAAAAAAGAAAACAAGATCATATTCTGGTAATTATTAAATAAAAAATAAAGAGTAAAAACTAACCTGAGTAGTGATAATAAGGATCCAACTAGCCAAAAAAGTAATCTTCCTCATATAAAACACCTTAATAATATCAACAATACCAACAGCATAAGCAGTACCACTCCCAAAAGCAGAACCAGCATTAGCAAACATAGAAATCAAAACATGTTCCTTCATATTAAACGGTCCAGGGTTAAACGAAAACTCCCATCCTCCCAACTTAAACTTTCGTGTCGTAATCGTACGCTCCATTAACCTTCCTATAGGCAGCGTCGCAACCTGAATGGTTATCATAGTGATCACCAATGGTTGGTCTTGATAACTGAAATATGTATTCAAGAATGAAAGCAATACACATGAAATTATTCCTAGAAACCACATTCTGAAGGTCCATACTGGTAATGTGGGATCGTCTGTGTTTGATACTGTTAATCTAACTTCTTCTATTGGTGAATTTTCTTCTATGTTTTCGGTTTCCACCATTGTTGCACAGTTTTTCTTTTTTCTTTTTTTTTTTTTTTTTTTTTTTTTTTTTTAAACGTTGGTTTGAACTTTTTTTGGTTTGCCACTAGTAATGTGTATTTGTGCTAGGGTTTCAGAACTTTTGTTTTGGGTGAATTATATACACCGTAGTTTTGAGAGTAGGAGGATTTTTTTTTTTTTTTTTTTTTAATTTCGTTTTATTCTTTTTAAGGAAAAATAGGGATTTGTTGTATGATAATATTCATAAGGAGGATCATGTAGTTACAATGTACTAAAATTGGATCTAGTCCTTTTTTTGGTTGAAGATAGAGAATCATACAGAATCTTTTTTTTTTAAGAAGATTTTATCTATTGTTTTTAGGCTTTTAGCCAAAAACAACTTGGGATTTGACTTTTTAATAAGAAACAGCTAAAATTGATCACATATCCATATTCCACATTGATGATATTTAGTATTTACTGTTATATTCCTATTATATATATACTTTTTTTTTTTTGACACAAATATTCCTATTATATACTTACTAGTTTTGTGCCCGTGCGATGCCCGGATTTTTTATTAAATTTTAAGATATATTTTAATCTATATGTCAAATTTTAAAACATATTATTGATACAAAATTAGTTAGGAATTGATGTGTTTTTGTGACGATTTAAACTTGTAGACATGTAATGGCTAATAATAATAATATTGGTGAAAAATATTTCTTGACCTGTAACTTGAAATAATGATCCTGCCTAAAATGACAGGTAACCCAACCCGATTTACAGGTCTACACACAGTAATAAAATTATATTAGATTATGAAGTATATGATTTTAATTGATTAGAATATATTATAAACATTGGATTTAGTATATTTTGAACTAATTCCTTCGCTCCAGAAAAATATTATGATACAAAAAATAAATTTATATGATAATTTATGAGAGTTATAATCAAATTATTTTTTCAATAAAATTATAATTCAATTTGTACTTTACTAAAAAAAATAAAATTCTATGATAAAAATATTGGTACTTTATCAAAAATAAAACTCTAAATTAACAATTTTATCCTAAAATTCTATCCAAATTTGATTGAAATAAAATTCTAAACTAACTTTTTTATCCTACAAATTGAATTCTATATAACTCTATCCTAGCACGACACTTGGCGAAAAGTTGGAACGCCAAGTGTCACTACCCGTCGTCTGGCTAAAAGTTTAGCTTTATATATTAGTTATAGTTATACGATTGTAGTTTTTTTTTTTTTTTTTTTGTGATTTTTATTTTAAATATATGAAAATATGGTTAAAAGTAATTGCACACTGAGAATATTTTGTATTATGATATGTAGTAGCAAAAATTTGTACAAATTAACCATATCAATATGAAATCATGTCTTTTGTTTTTACAACAAATACTAAATTAAAAAGAATTCATCTACATTATAATGCTTGAATTGGAACTTAACATTTGGACTATAGGAGTATAATTTTAACCTAAGCGGTTTCAATAAACCTAAGCATAGGTATTGCGTTATTATGTTTTGACAGAATGACAACAATAAACCTAGCTATTAATTGGCTGTAAGAAAATATGGTGAAAATTGCAAAAACTGATCATATTCCATATTGGTGAGGATGTACATTCTTATTATTAACCAAGGTGAATTTTTATTTTGAGCATAAGAAAATATGGTGAAAAACTGAAAAGTAACTTAATTGCGGATGCAGGCCAAAACCATTGTCACATACATTGTGTTTGTGTTCATAGTTTCATTTGTAAAGTTTTGGTGAATGTTTAAATTGATTGTGTCCCAAAAAAAAAAAAAAAAATTACTCAACAACTTTGTTACCAAGATTTTGGAACCAATAAATTAATTTTATTAATACATGTATCTTAGATAGTGTTTAAATTAAGGTCAAGTCAAAAATAAAAAAAAATTAAAGCATAATATTTTAATATTGAATTCAATGTTAAATGGTTGTGAATAATTGCATGGTGGAAGCGTACACAAGGTGCTCATTGTGCATACGATGAACTTGAAGTCATGAAATGAAATGAAAGTAAATTAAAAAAACATGAAGATTAACTCTTATGAACGTATACACTTAAGAATATAAACACCAACAAACATATATAACATCATCTTATTGTTATATACTTTCTTTTTTATTTTTCATTTGACCTGTTTCTTTTATCATGCTTGCCAATGCAAACTTTAGCTATCAATAACTTTAATTCTCCATAAGTAAAAATTATAAACTAAAAGTTATATATGATAGTTCTTATTGAGACATATTCAAAAAAATCCAACATGAATATGTTTTCCCTCACACATTATGCAAAAAAGACAGTCAAAAGAGAGATAGTCAATACTGTAAAAGTCAAAGCGGACCAAGTAAAAAAGAACGGATGAAGTAGCTCTTATGTTCATTGGAGTTAGTCTTCATGTTCTATTCTAACACCAATAATCCTATTGTATGCCTTTACCGTATTAAGACATACTTTTTTAGAGCTCTTACGATCGGGAGGGATAGCTCAAGTGGTTAGAGCCTCCCTCCCGATCCTAGGAGGTTCCGGGATCGATTCTCACCCCCGCCCTTACGGCTCTCTAAACACCAAAAAAAAACATATTTTTTTAAAAATTCGGATTTTCGGAATGGTCAAATTGACTTTAGTTGGATCCGAACTAAATAGAAAACCGAATTATAATCAAGCATGTATTTGCAGTCACCTGTGTGCCGTTAAAAGTTGTTGTCTTAACCTGCTCAAAGTTCTTTTTTTTTGGTGTTCTACTTGGTTCACCCTTTGGGCTAATCCGGATTCGGGGATCAGTTGCTTGTAGTATTTAGCGCATGGAGTAATTGTTGTAATCTAATGGTGTTGCTTGTAGTATTTTGACTTGATGTTAAATAATTTATGTTAATTATGACTATTTTCAAGAATTGTATTAATCTTTTTTTTTTTTTGAATAAAAGAATTGTATTAATCTTAAGGATTGGACAAAATGTTAATTTTATAATTGCATTCTTATTTTTATATTATTGTACTAATCTATTAGAGGCTACACATTTACATATATTAATTCGGATTTTCGGATCAAATCCAAATAATCGAATTTCAATTTGAATTGGATCGGATTAGGTTAGGAAAGTAACTCGAATTGGATTGGTTTAAAAATTGAAAATCGAATAATATTTCGGATCGGATTGAATTTGGCCCAAATTCAAACTTAAAACCGAATGGACACTCTGATGAGTAAAGATTAAGTGAAGTATTGAAATATGTATACGAGTATACGACCCTCCAAAAATGGAAAATGAAAAGACCTAGCTCAATCAAGTAATCAAAATATCAAATCCAACATAGTAGGTGGAGGTCCCACCAATAACAACCGCACCAATCCACCAACCCACTGAAGTCTGAAAGTAGCAAAGTGCCTGATTGCTGACATCAACAGCCACTGCATCTCCACTCCCTTCCCAATCAACCGCCACAAAAAACTCAGAGGAGAGAGAATATCAGCCACTTTTAGAGAAAGAAAGCGCGGCAATGGCGATGTCAATGGCGCTTCGCAGACTCTCCTCTTCTTCTTCTTCTTCTTCTTCATCTTCCTTTCGTCCTATCTTCAATGGCGGTTCTTATTTCTACATGGTTAATATTCTTTTATTTCATATTATAAACTTACGCATTATCATTTTATTTGAATGTATGTACATTTTCATATTTTCTGCATTTTGTTTGGCAGTCTTCTTTGTCAAATCAAGCTTCTCTAGATAGCAATCGATCTCGTGTTAATGTAAGTTATTTAATTTATTTGTTGGAATCAGATATTTTTATTATATGACGTTTCATTGCAATCTAGTGATTTAGGGTTTGGTGATTTGTATCAATGGTGATCGTATGTATTTAATTGATTTTTTATTTATTAATTTTTCAAAATTTGAATTTAGTGGATAAAGCAGCTGAATGAACCGCTTGAGGTTATTGATCCTGAGATTGCAGACATTATTGAGCTGGAGAAAGCTCGGCAATGGAAGGTAAATTTAAAACTGAATAATAGTTTAATTTAATATATGGTACTTAATGGTACTCCGTGTTGTGTTTGTAAAGAAGATTTTCTGCGTTTTGTTTTGAATTTTGATTGAGTTCATATATTGAAAATTTGTCCATGATGATTTTGCTAAGTTCTGTTTTGTTAATGATGTTTGGAGTTATCTGATTTAAATAAATGCATAAATGCAAAAATTGTTGCAATTTCATTTCAATGTTAACACCATAGTTGGTGTCTTGGCGTAAATTCGTGTTTATGTATCACCATGGAAGATGCAACTTGTAAGCCACCTTAATTTAATAAATGGAAGTTGAAACTTCATGTGATGTAGTTTGAATATGCCATATACTTGTACATTTACGGCCTGTTTGGTATTGTTAATGTTAATTGTTAATGCAACTGCACTCTCAATTAGTTTCCTTTGCACGGAGTACATAGAAATATACATACTTGGGACTTTGTGAGACGGTTTGTTTAACCATGGACTTTGATTTCTTTTCAAAATCACACCAACTCAGTATCACTATTCATTCATTCATTCATTCATTCATTCGTGTTACCTATTAATCAGGTTGACCTGTGGAATTATTGTTTGTTTCTGGTCTTACATTGAAAATTTATGGGTGCCTACAGGGGCTTGAGCTTATACCGTCAGAGAATTTCACCTCTGTTTCTGTAATGCAAGCTGTTGGTTCTGTCATGACTAACAAATACAGTGAAGGATATCCAGGGGCTAGATACTATGGAGGAAATGAGTATGATAAAGTTCCATCCTTTTCTTTTTCAATTTAGTTACGATAGATTATAGTTCCTTGTCTCATCTTAAGTAAAATGGATATCAGGTACATTGATATGGCTGAGTCATTGTGTCAGAAGAGGGCATTGGAAGCTTTTCAACTGGATCCTGCAAAATGGGGAGGTGAGCACATAATTGCGAGTACATGTCCATAAGTTGTATCATAGACGCAAGCTATACCTTCCACAATCACAACATTTTTGCATGAAAAATGTGTCTGAACAATTAGGATTTTTAATTGAACAGTGTACTTCCAATATTATGGATTGTATTTCTGATAAAAGTCATGGAAAGGATTCATTAAAACAGTCTCTTTTTTGTATTCCATATTATGAGGGCTTTCATAATTTACGATTAATATTACTCCTTAGTTCTTGCATCTAGCATCATGAAGAACAATCTATTTTTTCTCATTGTTATTGCAGTCAATGTGCAGTCTCTATCTGGATCGCCAGCCAACTTCCAAGCTTATACTGCACTTCTGAAACCCCATGAAAGAATCATGGCACTCGATCTACCTCATGGTGGACATCTTTCGCACGGTTATCAGGTACTCTAACTTTGTTCAATGAAACATTTGTTTAGATTTTGGGTGTGTGTGTGCATGTGTGCAATATTTTGGGGTTTTGTTAAGATTTACCAATTAAACAATCATCAACTTTCATTCATGCTGGTTTATATGCATTTTATTTATAATAGAGAAATTACTCTCAACTCAAAGAAGACCTAGGCATTGCTTTCATTTTATATGTTGTGGCCTCCAGTTTGCTGGAAGAACTCATTACTTGTATTACTTAAACTAAGTTATATTCCTCCACTTTTCCCAGCTTCCTTAGTAAGGGAAGTATAAGTTTTTAGATCACACGTTAATAAAATTGCCCATTAGAGACTATTTACCTTAATAAAAATGGCATAGGCCTTCTCTATATATGTTCATATATTTGAAACTACTTCCATCCCTCTCCCGATTGGTGATTGAGCTTTCCAAAACAGCTGTAAACTTAGTTGATTGGTTTTGAGTTAAGTTGCTAACTATCTACCATGGAGAATTTTAAGTTATCCTTCATTAATTTGGTTTTACTATCTGAAATGAGGAGTTGTAGTAGTACTGGCTTACGAGTTTTCTTATGCTCATGTTGAAATGCAGGCTCAATCACTTTTCTCTTTACTTGCAGACTGACACCAAGAAGATATCAGCTGTGTCCATATTCTTTGAGACCATGCCATATAGATTGGATGAGAGCACAGGTTACATAGACTATGATCAGGTACTCTCTTTTTGAGACTTGTATGCTCCATGTTGTTAAAAGGAAAATTTTCAGATTTTGGCCAATTTGCTGTGGTGTTCCATGCTCATCTTTCTTTCGGATTAATGAAAAATGGACTGCATTCCTCTGGTTTTGTTAGATGTTACGTGTTAGCAAGGAAAAGATGAATGTACATGTACTTGTTAGATGTTTTATAAAAGTTCATCTGTAAGTGAATTTATAACATAATGTCATTTGTCTCTATTGAAGAATGAATAAACTATACTTTGTATTCTCTGTATAGTAGTGTTGTTATCTAATAATCTAATACTCTTCATGGCTCTTAAGTTTAGTACGGATAAGTTTGTGACCAACTCCTTTATGGAAAATATATTCTGGGTCATTAAAGAGTAAATTAATTCTTGTCAATTAATTCTTTGCAGATGGAGAAGAGTGCCACTTTGTTTAGGCCAAAATTAATAGTTGCTGGTGCAAGTGCTTATGCACGCCTATATGATTATGCACGGATCAGAAAGGTGTACTCCCTTAGCTTATACTTTTGTTTCTGTAGTCTCATTATTTCCTCATCTCTATGTCTTGAAATGAAAGGTATGATAGTATTTTGTTGATTGATCCAATAGGTTTGTGACAAGCAAAAAGCTATCATGCTAGCAGATATGGCACATATCAGTGGGTTGGTTGCAGCAGGTGTCATTCCATCTCCTTTTGAGTATGCCGACATAGTGACAACTACAACACATAAATCCCTCCGAGGGCCACGAGGAGCAATGATATTTTTTAGGAAGGGTCTAAAAGAGATAAACAAGAAAGGGCAGGAAGTGAGTTTTTGTTTCTTTGACAAGAATAATCTGCATCAATCCATTCATTTGTGTCCCAATTATATTGGCTGGACAAATATTTTAAACTCTAATTACTGCAACATTGTCCCAGTAACGGTTAAATGCTGAGATAATCCATCCATTGAGGCTTATTTGTAAAACTTTGCTCATTCAGAGTCCAATTGTTATTTCAGGGTGGGGACTAATTATTAAGCAGTTCAGTAATTAGAATATGGGTAAATAGTTCATAATCATCAAGTATTTGAATTCTAAGTAGTTGAGTTCTTGTTGCAGGTAATGTATGATTTTGAAGACAAAATCAATCAGGCTGTCTTCCCAGGACTTCAGGGTGGACCACACAATCACACTATTGCTGGCTTAGCTGTTGCATTGAAACAGGTCTATCTTGAATTTCGTATATGAATCTTCAAATGTATTTATTCCAGCTTGTAATGTATGTTAATCTTAGTATTTTGTTCTCCATATATATGCTTTGTAATGTGTAGGCTAGGACTCCAGAGTACAAAGCCTATCAAGAGCAGGTGCTAAGTAACTGTGCTGCATTTGTCCAGGTACATCAAATCAAAACAAATTGTTCAAAATTCATGAGCAATTCTTCATATATCAATTCATTGCTGTCGTGGTAGGAAATCCCCTGACAAGGCTTGGTCCAACTCTATTGATTGTGCAGAAGCTGGCTGACAATGGGTATCACCTGGTTTCTGGTGGGACCGATAACCATCTAGTCTTGGTGAATCTGAGAGACAAGGTGAGGGATCATATTTTTGTGTTTTTATGAATGTTTGTGCCTGCAGGTTATTTGGTCCTGGATAATGGCTCATGGTTTTGCATTTTCTAATTATTAATTTATGTGGGTTAACATGGCTGATCTTCAGAACCTTGTCTTCAAATTATTATAATGTAACCTTTGTTCTCTTTTCTTTTTTCCCATAAAAAGGGAATTGATGGATCTCGAGTTGAAAAGGTCATGGAAGCAGTTCATATTGCTGCAAATAAAAATACAGTTCCTGGTGATGTGTCAGCCATGATTCCTGGAGGCATTCGTATGGGTAGGCCATCATCAACTATCAATCTTTCATACTCCTGTGAATTTTGCATCCCCACTGTCATATAAATGTTCTCTTTTGTTGTCATAGGAACCCCTGCGCTAACGTCCAGGGGATTTGTAGAAGAGGATTTTGCCAAAGTGGCTGACTTCTTTGATGCTGCTGTAAAATTGGCGTTAAAGATAAAGGCTGATACAAAAGGTTCGTATGTCAATTTGTGCTTTAATTACCCCCATGCTCATCTTTTGTCATCCACAATGTAAGTGAATAATGGACGATCTAATGCTGTCCATCTGAAACAACTTTTGAAAGGGACAAAGCTGAAGGATTTTGTGGCTACCATGCAATCAAATGACAACTTCCAGTCTGAGACCATGAAGCTGCGTCAAGATGTTGAGGATTTTGCTAAACAATTTCCGACAATTGGTTTTGAGAAAGAGACGATGAAATACAAAGAATAGACATTGCAGTCAACGAAAGTTCGAGGTTGCTGCTCAGATAATTGGTCAGCCTCTCTGGTGGAAAATTGAACAGGCTATAGTTAAGTATCGGCAAAACAACTATTTGAAAGGAGAGGATCCAAGTATACGGCAGTATGATATTATTCAGTATGAATTTGCATCAGGCATGTATCATGACAGCGACAAATTAAATATCGCCAATATTAGCAGTTATTTTTTACATATTAGTTTATCACTCTTTTTTGGTATTAAACAAATAAGCAAAGAATCAGTACTTTTCTTAATAGAGGAAGCTGAAATTACTGCACTATACGTTCAATCATCAGGGACTTTCCCTACATTAAACTAATAATTACTCAATAGGACACACTGTAACATTAACTTATCTAAGACAATCAGCTCACTATTATATGTATAACAAGCAAAGAAGCAAACAAAATCAAAATTCAGCATGTCTTCATATTAAGCAAAATTCGTCTGCCTTTCAAAAAGTAAAGAAAACCCATGAGATTTACAAAAACCATACTTCGTATTAATTAAGGTCATACTTAATTTCCTCAAAACTATGTAATATGGTACAGAAAATGCTATAGCCTTTTCTCCCTAAGAAAAGATATATAAACATCATTTGGAGTGAGTTCTGCTCTTCAATCCCGAGTTAGCTACACTGCTGTCTCTTAGTTTTCTTTCGTGGATCCAACTGATACAGATGTGGGAATGTAAGTAAGCTCATCACAATCCAAAAGCCTCCTAATTATTCTGAAGTAAGATCAAGGCAATGGACGCTTTCTACCCATCTTGTTCTTGCCAATTCTTGATACCCCCGAATCATTAGGAGGCTTCCAAATGATATCATCCAGATTTTCGCAGAAGTTTTTGTAAAACTACGACATGAAAAAGTATCAGTCAATTGCATGATTTTGAGAAGTAGCACTGCTGCGCTAATAGTATTCCTCTGAGCTATAAATGACATGGCATAAACAGCAGTCCAGAAAATGTAGAGCAATTGTTGATAATAATTGGGGAACCAAAGATGAAATACTCTCTTAGGTGTCCAATCACTCGACAAGTTAACTGCTAATTAAATCATAAGAAAAGCAAGTAAAAAAACTAACATTGAGATACTCATTAGGATCACCGGCAACTCTTTGAATATCTACCAACAAAAATGTAGGCGCCACTTCAAATACCTGGAAAAATGAATCTAAATCAGTTCCAACTTCCCAACAATCAAAAGAATTCAGAGCATCAGAGTAACCAACCACAATGAAGAGGAAGACTTACTTCTAAAATCACAGTGATGTTTCCAGTCTTATTAGCTGATAGACCTTCAATCCTCATCTGGCAGAAAAAGAGAAAGAAACAAAATGTCACCACCAAATAACAGATCTAAGATTAGGTTGAGAAAGATTGTTAAAAGCTCCTAGGACTTCCTACCTTATAGTTCCGTATATGCGTCTTGAAACCCATTGATTGGGCAACTACTTCCATACTTGATAAGACAACTTTTTCTGGCTTTTGGGAAACAAAGCGTGTTTGATGTTTCACTGAATCCTGTCAAAGAGTGAAAGGGTATTTATATTTAAGCAATAAAAAAGAGATGATAGGTTCAAGATACCAAAAGTAGGAAAATCTAGTGAAATACCACACACGAGACATGATAGGTTCAAGATAGCAAAAGTATAAAGGAGCCAGGAGATACAGCTTCATACCTTGCCTTTATCAAACAAGGATTGAAGATTTAATCCCTGTGATAGAATGATAAGGTCAAATGCATTGAGAATCAATGGCCCAGCATCATCATCTCCATGTTGCTGATACTCTTGCTGATTCTGCAATAAAAGTGACATCATACCCCGTATGAAAAGATGAACTAAGATAAAATAAAATTTGAATTCAGGGAATGTGATGTGAATTAGCCTCTCCTATCTCAGATGAACTAAAACTAGGGAACCAAATTTCAAGTTCTTACTGACCTCAGTCTCATCGAAAACAGCATTTATGTCATCCAAGTTGACATCTTCATATTCAATATAACTCACAGGAGTATAATCTTTTTTGAACCATTCATCATCCTTAATATCTTCCATCCTAATGCGCTGCGGAGAAGAATAAGAAGAAAAGAACATACAACTCAGACTTAAATACATAGTCACTGATATAGTCTGACAAGTAAAAACATAAAACAAATTGTGAAAAGTTACTAAAAGCTTCATCAAAGTAATCAGGTTTTCATATGCTTGTATAAACTTGAGTACGCACAACTTAAGTTTGACAGACAAATCTTACGCTTTGAGGATTTGGGTCCAATATTCGCTTGATTAAAGATTTTGCTCCCATGGAGAACCAAGAAGGAAATGAAAATTCGGCATTTGCAATCTGCAGATCAGAAATGAGAAGTCAAGTGTGAAGATGAATTGAGACTAAGGGAACAATGCCAGAATAATTTTAATGCTTTAATACTTGCTCGTATTACATGGGAGAATTCATCAGTGAAAAACATTCTTATTAAAGGAACAAATATATCCAGCAGGATTAGAAGAAGAAAAAGATCAAGTATACGGAGGGTCAATGTTACCAAAAGTCTGATAGCTTTAACAAAGGATCAATGTTAACAAGGAAGTCATATTAACTCCAATGAGTCCAATCAAAATGTTCATGCCTTACTGTATAGTGTCGTGAGTTCAAGTTCGTCAAATGGGAGATAACCTGCCATCAAGACATAAAGGATAATCCCACAAGACCATATATCTGCCAGAGCACCATCATAGCCCTTGTGATTGAGAACCTAGTAGACGATTTGAAGATAAATTATGATTTAGGAGTCAAAAAAAAAAAAAAAAAACATATATAAAGTCGTTTGCTGAAGTGCCTTTACCTCTGGCGCCACATAGTTAGGAGTCCCACAAGTAGTCTTCAGGAGACTAACGCCCTAAATATAATAAAACCTAGTGTTAATCATCTAAACATATAACATCTCTTAAACTGGACAAAAATATTATGATACATATACCTCCGGAGGTTGTGCACTAAGTCCAAAATCAGATATTTTTAAATTTCCCTGGGAATCTAGGAGAAGATTTTCAGGCTGGGACAAACAAGAAACGGATTTTAGGATGCTCATAAGGCAATATCAGCAAAATGGTCATTTTGATAACAATAGAAATTCACCTTCAAATCCCTATGGTAAACCCCTTTGCTATGGCAAAACTCTACACCATCAATCAATTGCTGGAAATATGTGCGCGCTTCCACCTCGCTGAGTCGTCCACGGTGAGCCTGCAGGGAAGTACAATTAGCAAAAACTCAAAAACAAAAACTCAGCACAAAACAAGGTCATATCTCAAAACAAAAACTCAGCACAAAATACTTACAATTTTATCAAACAATTCACCACCTGTAATGTATTCTAATATGATATAGATCTTGGTACGACTTGCCAGTACCTGCACAGTTGACAACACCAGCTTATTTCAAGGATATTTTGCACCCTCACAAAGCATAATCTATCTACAATAATTTTTTCATGGCCCCCTATTATTTAGGGTAAACTCTTCTAATTATGTAGGCAAAATTCTTCCATTAACACTAGTAATATATTCTTCTACTCTATTATTAAGGCAAATTGTATTCACAACTTACAGCCTATATAAATTATAGCACACCGGTCATAGAATACAAACTCTGCTTCACTTACGAAAAAATACCCTGACCAAAGCATCCTTACCTCATGTAACCGAACAACATGTGGATGCCTAACAAGTTTCATTATGGTTATCTCCCTTTTTATCTGCAAAAAGGCAAATATGCTCAGTGTGTAATGGTACAAACAAGTATAGCGAAAACTAATGAGAGGTGAGATGCAGGGAAGTACAATTAGCAATATGGTGTAACTTCCAAAAGATTAGAGAGCATAGAAGCAGGATGAGGAGGGGTATGAGAAAAAAAGAAAAGCATATACTATGACGCAAACAAATTCATTTTCATACAATCCTAAGCAAACAAATCTGGAACAAGCCATACAATTACATTTGAGCAAAGAACCAGCAACGGACACATATCTGCAATAGAAATTAAGTGTCTGATTGTTGCCAATTTATGCAAATATAATCTTCAATTACACATCTCAATAAATCATATTATGTTACAGTATAATAGTGCCACAAAGCTCGAACATAAATAGGAAAAATAATGCATAAGAAAACTTCATCTTCTATGGCGAACAAGTAACAATTAGGCATAGATGCAGAGTGGTGGAACTCTTAAGAAAAATTAAAAGGTGTTCAATATCATCCAGTTGATACTTCTGAAATTCAAATCCACAAAGTATGCACTACACCTAACAGAGCAGCAAATCATGGGCGTGAGCCTGTGAGGTGGTACTGCTTTACTAGGAATGAGCCTGATAAAGCACAGACTTTCACTAGGTTTGCCCCTTCAAATCACGGTGCGAGGCTAGCTAAACAAAGTAACAATGTTGAGATTGGTCTAACATAGAAAGACTACAGAACTACAAGAGTCACAAAGCCAACTAATATTCAAGGCTGGATCCTTACACCTTGATCATTGCTAATGGCAGGTGAGTAGAGACTTGGATTAGCCAGATTACAAAATTTTATCAACTAATCAAAATTGCTTCTCATTATTAACCTACTTGAGAAGCAACCACCACCAACACAATAAGTAATTAGGGTAATGTAGGAAAATTCTTAAATTTTAGGAATTCACAATGATATTCACAAAATTGAAATGCAATTTCCTCCAGAAAATCAAGTAATCAACCCTTTATACTGTACTATCCCTTAGGATTTGATTGTACTTTCAAGAGCCAATTACAACAACATTAGTTAGCAGGTGGTAATTTATCTTTGACTAGGCTCGGCGACGGCCTATCAGATATCAATGCAAGTCTCCATCCAACATACACAAATCATCTACTATGCAACATCAACACATATATATTATAAGCTCGATTATAGCCTTTTTCAACTAAAATCACAAGAAAAACACAAAACAAGTCAAAAATCAACCAATTCCCAACTTAATTATAACCCCCACAAAATTATCATAGTGGATCTCCCAATTCTAATTTTTTTACTTAGTCAAATAACGATAAGAGAGGAAATCACCTGCTCAACCATCTTATGCTTAAGGATGGCACTTCGATCAAGAACTTTCATGGCAACACTTTCACCAGTTTCTGTGTTCTGAGCAAATTTCACCTTAGCAAAAGTTCCTTCTCCAATTGTTCTTCCTATCTCATACTTTCCTACTTTTCTCACCACCATCTCTTTCTGCTTAATTTCTTACTCTAGAAATTCAATTGTCCAATTTGGCAGGACATACACAAAATTCTCTTTTTTTTCTTCACAAACAGCATAAAATCAAAGAGTAAAGATGAAGATTTCCTCTTTTCCCACTGATCTTGAAAAAAAAAAATACCCACAATTAAGAAATTTGATTGATACCCAATTTCTATAATGATTTAAAAAGATTAAAAAAGATCAAAAAGCTAACAACTTTAAAAAGTCCTGCAAAAAATAAATAGAGTCCTGAAAAATTGGGTTTTTGTTTTCTTGTTTAATTGCCAAATTGCAATTGGTGGGAAAATAAAGTATGGGTTTAATGAAAATTTTGTGCCGAAAAAGCATAGAATATAAACATTAAACATGAAAAATGGGTTTGGGGTTTTATAGGTTGAGGGAAAGCATGTTGTTTTTGTAGGTCTATGTTAGGTTGGATTTTGGTGGATATAATTATATAAATGCTCTAAATTTGTGTTTTTTTTTATTCTTTTTTGGAAAATGCTATACATAGCCCTTAGGGCTACATATAATCATTAAATTTACTATTGAAAATCGTAAAAAGTTCAGAAATCATAAAAATATAAACCTAATTACACTGATTTACGCGTGTTTTTGTCATGAATTTCTAATTTTATACAATTTTCAAGAGTGAATTTAATGCTTATATATAGCCCTTAGGGCTACATATAGCATTACCCTTATTTTTTTTATAAAATTTATAATTTATTTTTGTGAGAATAATTAGTTAATTACTACGTAAATTTATTGATTAATAAAATGAAGTTAACATTTTTTTTTAAAAAAAGTTAACAACTAAGGTAAAATTAAAGATGTGGGAATCGTTGACAGCATAAGTGCATAACCGCAACCAAGAGGAAGACTATGTTTTGTAGGTTGCTAATTGCTATAGCTTTAATAACTACCCTACCTGTCCACAAGATGTGTCCTCAATTAGCATCTCATCACTAATCACTATTCATTAAAAAAACACACCATTTACATACTTCTATTTCATTATGTATTATACGTTAAGACTAATCCAACACTGTTAATAAAAAAGGCTAATTTAACAATATATTATACAATAAGATTATTAAGAGTCTGTTCTTTTCAGCTTATTTTAAGTTCAGTTCAGTTTAGTTTCAATTAGTTTAGTTCAGTTCAACTCTTAATTTTATTTTCTTATAAAATATTCAGTTCAGTTCATCTCAGTTTAGTAAATTAAAACAGGCCCTATGTAAAAGTAAAAAAATATGTCAAAAATAATAATAAGTAAATAGTGAAATAAAATCAATGTGTACTTACAAAATAGAGGAAGTATGAATAAATTTTACTAAAAAGAGCGAAGAAATAATCAGATGAATTTGCATTCAATCTAAAAAAAGTAGAGATAAAATACTATGGAGTATTAAGAAAAATAATTCTAAATAATTCAATCAAATAACGTACAAGAAAAATGCAGCTTTACCTTAGTTTTAAATTATTTGAAACGATTTAATATAAAATGTAAGTAGAAAATATTTAATCGTTGCAAATAATTTAAAATGGAGGTAATAATAATTAAGGGTAGAGGATTAGATTTTATTGGGGATAAGGAATCAAATTATTATTGGTTTAGCTTTTGACCAACTAACATGTCATCATGTCATGGATATGTGGTTGATTTGACTACTAAGTGATTAACAAATAGCAATTAATCCAATTAAGCTAATGTCATAATGTGTGGTTGATTCGCTTACCATAATTTAGTTTCTTAATGAATCATATACGTCGATGAACCATGGTACCATTACATTTCACAAATAAATTTTCCAGATCATCCCTTATTCCCTTCATCTAAAGAGGTCCCTTTCTTCTAGTAGGATTTCCTCGTCATAATGTCAAAGTTGTGTATGATTGTAGTGGTCTTAAATTCAAGGTAATAGTTCATAGTGGCTTAATTACAGCAATGGATGCAAATTTTTTTAAATATTAAGGCCTTGTTTGGCAAATGGCTGTTGGCGGTTGGCTGTTGGCTGTTAGCTGGTTCACTTGGTTTGTTTGACCAGCTGGAATGTTTGGCTGTTTATAATGGCTTTTGAAATTGGCTGTTTACAAAAGTGTTTGGTAAATTAATTGGTGGTTGTTGGCTGTTTATTAGATAATTTGTGGGCCAACAAGCCAAAAGCCAACAAAAAAGCTACTCAAAGCAGCTTTTTCATTTTGGCTTAAAAGCCAACTTTTTCGCTGACTAAAAAACCAATTACCAAACACATTTTTTGGCTGTTTGACCACCTTAAAAAGCTAAAAGCCAAAAGCTAACCAAAAAGCCATTAAAAAGCCAATTACCAAACATGGCCTAAATATTTTCCCAAAATTTGCATTGAGTGTTAAAGAAAAAACAATACAAGTCCATACATGAAGGAGAGACATATGAGATATAAACCTGTCACATTGACTTTGATATTATGTCGGAGGACTAACTGAATAAAAAGTTTAAATTAATGATTAAAGTTTAAGATTGATTTTTATACTAGGATTATTATAGGTTTTTTTTTTTTTTTTTTTGAAAGAGATTATTTTAAGTTTTTATTATTTGTCCATTGAATGAGAAAGATTTGAGAGTGAGATTGAAGCACTAGGACGGTTCTAGTAAAAGGATTAGAACGCTAATATTTTTTTAATTTGTAATTGGGACAAACAAACCAATAAAAATACTAATTTTTGAAGACGTTACAAGTTGTAGCTTGTATTTCACATTTTTTGCAACTTTGAAGGGTATACGAACTTCTAGATAAAATTTATTTGTGAGTGTAAGATAAAGAGAGAAAAATAAGAATGCATGTGATGAGGAGAGAGAAAGAGAGAAATGACAACCCAAAAAGGAAAGAAAACATTAATTACAAATAATATGTAACATCCATTTTTGGCAAAAGTTGCAAAAAATATGAAACGAAGATAGTAAGTTAAATTGTGAAAGAGACAAACAATTGCAAACATTTCCTAAATTACATTGTTTGGTGATTCACCACTAACTTGCACTAAAAGTTGCAAGTGGCCGAGTGGTGTTAGGCTGACACAAATGAGTTATTTAATGTTTCAAAATTATTTTCACTCTATGTTTTTTTTTTTTTTTTTTTTTTTTTTTTTTTTTTTTTTTTGTACACACACTCCATGTTATAATTCGAATTTTTAGTGAAGGTTTTTTAATACTACTGGTTGATATGCAATTTAAATAATATCATTGTTAAAGGTTTTTCAGTGCGGCAGGCCACATGATACGATAAAGTAGGGGTGAAAGTTCGGTTTTCGGTTTGGTTTTTTGTCCAAACCGAAACCGAACCACCCTATTTCGGTTTCTTGATTTTGCAAACCACACCGCACCACTTTGGCTCTGAAACTGAACCAAACCAAACCACCTAAACTTCGGTTTTCATAAAAAAAACCAAACCGCACCGAATTTTCCTATCAAGTATCATAGACATCAAATTTTGCAAAAAGACCGAACCAAACCACACCAATCAAAACCGAACCAAACAAAATCAAACCAAACCAAAGCCACAACGAACTGACAACCCACCCCCACCCACACCAAACCGAAACCATCACCACCAGATTTTTACCAAAACTGATGAAATTTACCAAAACAATTCAAGCACAAAACTTACCAGAAATCAAATCATATTAATGGATTTATTAAAAATTCAAAAAAAAAAAAATTAAAAACAAGAAAACATACATTTAAACCAAAAATGACCCTTAAATTTCATCTCGAATTTGGTTTAAAATGGTCAAATTCGACCATGAAAACTCTAAATCTAGAGTTTTCATGGTCGAATTTGGCCATTAAAACCTTCGTTTTGGCCAAATTTCGTGAATTTTGTTACGAAAAGTCGAAAACCTTCGTTTTGACCATGAAAAATCTTTGCTTTAATATGAAAAATCGCAAATTTCGTGCTAATTTTGAAGACAAAGAGGAGTAGAGGCAAGGAGAAAGACAAGAAAAAAGAAAAGAAAAGAGGTGATTGAAGAAGAGAGAGAAAGAAGAGATCGAAGAGGACAGAGAAAGGAGCAAAGAAGAGGAGGAAAGCAGAGAGAAAGGGCGGAAAGTGCCTGAAGAAGGATTAGGGTTTTTTTTTTTCCCTTTATATACTAGGGTTTTTTGGGGTTGTGTCGAAATTTCGATTTGGTTTCGTTTTTTTCGGTTTTTCATTTTTCGAAACCGAAACCGAACCACATAATTTCGGTTTCTTGATTTTGCAAACCGAAACCAAACCACTTTTAAAAAAAAAACCGAACCATATTTGTTATTCGGTTTGGTTTTCGGTTTGGTTCGATTTTAAACCGAGTTTGTTTCACCCCTACGATAAAGATTACTTGTAGGTGTTACTTGTATTTTGGGTTACTTGTATGAGTTACTGGTAGGTGTTACTTGTATTTTGGGGTTACTTGTATGAGTTATTTGTATTTTGAGTAACCCTTACAAGTAACCCCAGACCAAACCCCCATACTAAACAAGTAACACCTTACAAGTAACTCCTAATCAAAATCAGTAACACCCTACAAGTAATTCCATAATATAAGTAACACCCACAAGTAACACCCTGACCAAAACCAGTAACACTCTACAAGTAACCCCTGCCGCACATGTGGCCAGCCACATACAAAAATTTGTATATCACTGTGCATTAAGAAGTTATTTATTACTTGTAGTATTATACTTCGTAGTTATTTATAGGAAGATTTTTGTCGACAACGAACTACATGGAATAATCAATTTTCATTTTCTTAATAATTTGTCGCATTGCATTTTCTTATTAATCATTTACATACTTATACAATAATACAATATCACAAATTCACAATAATTGTTTTCCAAAGTCTTTTGATAAATATTTGTTAATAATATCTATATACTGAATTAGTGAATTCTATCTCCTAAGTCCTAATAATTCTAGACTTCTTATATCACAGTATATTATCACATACAATGTTATCTCATAATAACATATTACAAATGGACTAGGTTCATCATGGACAAAGGAGTTTGTAAAGACGGTCTACGATAATGTAGCATGGTGCATAAAGAGGTTATCATTTGGGTAAATAGCGAGGAATGTTTGGTAAGGCTACTGAATAAATGGTAATACCTCAAATTTGTGACATACAATAAAGTTCTTCCTTTTTTCAGCCTGATTGAGGACAAATCTCTAAGAAAACATGATCTGTGTTGAAGCTAATTTTAGTTTTTAAGTGCTATAGAGTAATTATAGTGTCCTGCATTGATAAAAAATTGAGAAAGTTAAACTCTTTATAACGTTAAAGAGCTAAACTTCCTATTCCCATGTAGTTTAGGGATAAAATCTCCTTTAGACTAGTGAAGTATAGTCTTTTTCTTCATTTGCGAGTGCAGCATAGGCACGTATTTTGGAGCAGAAGATCAAATAGTCCTGCCTGGACCGTGCCATTTATAAGTGTGTGCAGCATACATACATGTACGAAAAGCCCGCCTAAATCTTTAGCCTGAAACAATTTAAACTTTTGCCCAAGCCCAGCCCCACTCAGCCCACGAGAATCAAGTCTAACTTATTTTTTGTACTCCGTAATTATATTTCCAAATTCCAATATAAGTATTGGGTATTGGCAAGATATTTCCTTACCACAATATAAAAAATTAAAAAGACTCTTTATAGTTAGGTCATTTAATAACTCATCTTTCCATTATCAAATTCAATTAATAGTAGTCTTTAGACTATCTCCAATGGTGAGACTCGAATTTGAGTATTGAAATACAAAATGAGTTGTTTTTTTTTTTTTTTTTTTTTTTTTTTTTTTTTTTTTTTTTTTTTTTTTTACCTCCAATGGTGATATCATACTCACTTCTCAATTTAGCAACTCATGTGAAGCCTAATTTCCCAATAGTGAGACTCTTTAAAATATACAAATGTCACTTTTAATTTAAGCTCACCAAATCCATATCTTTTTTTAATATCAAATATTGTAAGATTAAAAAAAAGGTAAAACTTAAATAAAACAAAATATATTAGAATATTGAAAGGGGTCTACACTTTTTGTCAAATGAGACTCAAAGTTGAGTATCTAAACTTAGCAACTTTCTTTTGGAGTTGCTAAGTTTAGATACATTGCAAAAAATATTCTCTCACTCTTAAAAATACTCACTTGAGTCTCACCATTGGAGAGGGTCTTATATTCCTTTTGATGTTAGTTTCAATTAAAAATTAAACAATACGAGTAATATGGTTATATGGTAGAAGAAAGGTAGTGATGATAATTATTTATTGTTGTTGATAATCGAAGATTATCTCCTTACTAATTATGCTAGAATAGACCTTATAAATAAAAATTGACCCAAGTTGTTCATATACATCAAGTCAACGTGTAGCTATGTATACATAGTTTAGTTGCAATATTTCATGATTATGGAAATTCAAGAACCATAAACCAAAATCAGGGAAACCATAAAACATGATTCTTCTACTCTTCTTATTAGCCACTTCTCTCATTTTCTTTTATCTAAAACACCGAAAAAATGAACCATTTCATCTTCCACCCGGACCTAAAGGGCTCCCTATAACCCTATTATAGGTAACTTACACCAATTTGACCCTTCGAAACCTCACCTCTACTTTGCTAAGCTAGCCAAGATTTATGGTCCAATCTTTTCTTTACGATTTGGAACAGTGCAAGCCTTGGTGGTTCAATCCACGAAGACGGCGAAAGAGGTCTTACAAACACAAGATCTTAACTTTTGTTATCGACCACTAATAGTAGGAATGCGAAAGTTAACTTATAATGGGTTAGACCTAACGTTTACTCAAAACCTTGATTACTTTAGAGAACTAAAGAAGATTTGTGTTGTTCATCTCTTTAATTCGAAAAGAATTGAGTCTTTTGCTCCGATTCGACACGAAGAAGTCATGAGGATGATTGATAAGATATCTACCAAGTCTTCTGCTTCAGAAATTGTTAACTTGAGTGAATTGCTAATGACATTTTCAAGCTTCAATATATTTTCAAGTTCCTATATATTAGTATAATTATGTGGTATGTTACATACTCTATACATTACACAAGAGCAACGGTATCATGTTTTACTGTTTTAGAGTAGGATAAACCATTCAAAAAAAAAAAATAAAAATAAAAATCAATCCACTCAATTTTTTTTTTTTTTTAAATTCAACTTTATGTCTATAGAAGCGTGTTAATTAAATACTTGTATTACGAAACGTAGGGAGTAGCTTAGTCATTTATTTGTTATCATCACTCCAAATTTTAAATTTTAGTAGTATGTATTAGTCGTCCCTTAGTGTCTTCTATGGGTTGCTTTAAAATTTGACAATCTTTTAGATATGGACATTTAATAGAATATATGATACGCTAATTATTTTTTCTCCTTGACAAGTAAGGGTTTAATCACTTCAGCTTAATTTCAGTTCAGTTCAGTTTAGTTCAACTCTAATAAGTTCAGTTCAATTCAGTTCCTAATTTTCTTCTTTCATAAAATATTCGTTAAGTTCAGTTTAGCTCCAATCAGTTCAGTTCAATTCAGTTCAATTTAATGTGAACAAGATAACATTATCCTTTATAGTAGTAATATAATGATAATATAATATATTAAAACTCGAAAATCAAAATTGATTCGAATCGTTCATGTATCATGTCAACATGTTAGTTCCATTAATTACCAAAAACAGAAAAAAGAGAGGCAAAATATTCAATAAAAGTCAACGTGTTACTTTCTATATATAGTATTGCAAGATTTCATGATTATGCCAATAACAAAAATTTGTGAAACCATATAACATGATACTACTACTCCTCTTCCTAGCAATCTCCTCTCTTATTTTAATTTTTCTAAAACACAAAAAAAATGAACCATTTCACCCTCCACCCGGACCTAAAGGGCTTCCTATCATAGGAAACTTGCACCAATTTGACCCTTCAAAACCTCACATCTACTTTGCTAAGTTAGCCAAGATCTATGGTCCGATCTTGTCTTTGCGATTTGGAACCGCACACGCCTTGGTGGTTCAATCCGCCAAGACGGCGAAAGAGGTCCTACAAACACAAGATCTAAACTTTTGTTACCGACCACCAACGTTAGGAACGCGAAAATTAAGTTATAATGGGTTGGACATAACCTTTGCTCATAGCCTTGATTACTTTAGAGAAATAAAAAAGGTTTGTGTTGTTCATCTCTTTAGCCCGAAAAAAGTAGAGTCTTTTGCTTCGATTCGACACGAAGAAATTATGAGGATGATTAATAAGATATCTACAAAGTGTTCTGCTTCAGAAATCGTTAACTTGAGCGAGTTGTTGATGACCTTTTCAAGCTCCAATATATGCAAAATTGCTTTTGGCAAGAGGTACTTCTCGTGATCTTATGATTTGGAAGTAATTTACATATAAAACGTTACATTATCTCGGTTATTTTGTCGATCTACTACTAATTTAATAATATATTTGATGATGTAGCATGAATTCTATAATTAAGTTTGTCTCATTATAACATCTTAGCTAAACGCCAGTTTGATAAATGGTGAGTAATAACTAATAAACAATAGTGATATTTTAGTCATTGCTACTTAGCTAGCTAGCTAGCTTGCGTAGACGTCGTGGTAATAGTGCGGTGATGCGTGGAATTCTGTTAAAAAGAAAACACATGATTACTGACGGAGTTTTTTTTTTTTTTTTTTTTTTTTTTTTTTTTTTTTTTTTTTTTTGGGAATCCTTTAAACTTTCATAGTTCTCCATGCTAACATTTGAATTTAATCAATAATTTCTATAATTATGGATGAATAATACTCCTCCTCCATACATTTTATATCAGACGATAATTATATACACTAATTTACACTTTTTTTTTTTTTTTTTTTCCAACAATGATTCCCCAACTTAGACCATTGCACTACAAGAAAAAAATCAAAGAGGGCGACTTTAATCGGTCAAGGAGGACGAGTTATAATTTGCCTTGTTAGTTTCTATCAAGGAGGGCAAAATTATAATTGCCCTTTTATTACAGAGCAAAGAGGGCGAAATTTACTTTCGCCCTTCTATTTCAAAGCAAAGAGGGCGAATTTAGTTTTCGTCCTCTATAATAGAGCAAAGAGGGCGAAATTTTAGTTTCTCTAATTTTAGAGCAAAGAGGGCGAAATTTTAATTTGCCCTCTAATTTTAGAGCAAAGAGGGCGAAATTTTAATTTGCCCTTGTTGAAAGTACTACAAGTAATAAAATAATACGCCTAATTTAATAATATTGGTAGCTTCAGGCCTCACTTTTCCCTTCAAAAAAGAAAAACTCTCACTCTCTCTCCTCTCAAAATGATGAACCCTAAACCCCCAAATTGATTACTCGAATCTTCAACTCGAATCATTTGCTCGAATAATTAGCTCGAATCTTCTGCTAGAATCTTCTGCTCAAATCATTTGCTCGGATCGAATCTCTTGCTCGAATCTCACCCAAATCGAAAGGTCAGTGTTTTAGGTATTGCATGTTACATTGATCGGTGAAACTCAAGTTTGAGTATTGAAATACAAAATGAGTTGTTTTTTACCTCCAATGGTGATACCATTCAATTTAGCAACTCATATGAAGTCTAAATTCTCAATAGTGAGACTCTCTAAAATATACAATTGTTATTTTCAATTTATGACCCATCAATAATTATAAGATTAAAAAATAATAAAAAAAAAGTAAAACTTAAATAAATTACAAAATATAATAGAATATTAACAAGGGCGCACACTTTTTGTCAAATGAGACTCAAAGTTGAATATCCAAACTTAACAATTTTCTTTTGGAGTTGCTAAGTTTAAATGCCAACTTATTGGTATACATTGCAAAAAATATTCTCTCTCTCCTAAAAATACTCAGTTGAGTCTCATCATTGGAGATGGTCTTATAATACCATTAATCATACAAAGTAGGAAATTTATTAAAAATAATGATTATGCAAAGAATTGTTTATCAATTTACTCATTTTGTTGACATTTTTCTAGAAAATTGTGCCTACAGTACATTGAGGATATGATTTTTGGCTTCTTTAATTCAAGAAGAATACAAACAATTTTATTGTTCTATGTCCATCCAGCAACATTGATTGTGTACTTTCTAATAAATATCAAACACAAATGTACACTAATTATTTTGCAAATCATGTAGTACTAGAATATAATATCTCAAATAGTCAAATCCTTATTCTTATAAAACATGGAGACTTCTAAGTGACAAAAAAAAGGTATATATATATATATACTTTTTTTTTTTTTGGTGTTCCATCCGGTTCACCCTTTGGGCTAATCCGGATTCGGGGATCAGTTCTGGGTGGTTAGGTTCCAATCCCTTCCCGATTGTTGTTGCGGGGGATCGAACACGGGTCCTCCCTACCAAGTGTAGTCCCAATCACCACTACACCAATTCATGACAAAATATAATTAACTTGAGAATTCATGATAAAATCACACGTAAATCGATGTGATTAATGTAAAATTATCCTTAATATTTTCTTTTTTAGCTCCTTATACATAGCCTAAGGTTATGTTTATCATTTTCCAAAAAAAAGTCTTAAACATTTCATTGATGTTTCACAGGTATAGTGATGATGAAGGTTACAATTGTCACAAGCTTCTAAGTGACGCTCAGACTATGTTAACCACCTTCTTCTTTGCTGATTACTTCCCTTCCATAGCCTGGCTCGATAGGCTAACCGGACAATCCTCTAGGCTCAAGAAGGCATTCAAAGACTTAGATACATTTTTCGAAGAAATTATTAACGATCATCTTGACCCAAATAGAGTTAAATCAGAGCAAGAGGATATCATTGATGTTCTACTTCAGATTAAAAAAGAGAAAACCTTTACGTATGATCTATCTATGGACAACATCAAAGCTGTACTTATGGTAACAAATTCCTTATTACCTTACTTTACTAAGATTTGTTCATAAATTGAGTGTTACATACTAAACTCTGTATGACAGGATATGTTTGTAGCGGG
The DNA here is from genome assembly GCF_001683475.1 of Chenopodium quinoa. NCBI lineage: Eukaryota > Viridiplantae > Streptophyta > Magnoliopsida > Caryophyllales > Amaranthaceae > Chenopodium > Chenopodium quinoa. The sequence goes on from NW_018742770.1 coordinate 2,529,280, forward strand.
AACAGATACAAGTGCAGCCATGGTAGTTTGGGCGATGACAGAATTAATTAAGAACCCAACCGCGATGAAGAGAGTACAAAAAGAAATTCGAGACTCATCAGCACGACATAAGGGTTATGTATCAGTAGAAGATCTACCAGAACTGGAATATCTCAAAGCCGTTGTGAAAGAAACATTTAGGATCCAACCTGCCGCTCCATTGCTAGTACTCCGAGAGTCTCTCCAAAAATGTACCATAGAAGGGTACAATATTCTACCCAAAACCCTAGTGTTTGTAAACGTATGGGCTATTGGAAGAGATCCCGAATACTGGAAGGACCCAGAAGTATTTATGCCCGAGAGGTTTTTAGGGAGTTCAATTGATTACAAAGGGAATGATTTCATGCTCATTCCATTTGGTGCTGGAAGAAGAATGTGTCCTGGAATACTTCTTGGTGTTGCAAATTTTGAGCTTGCATTAGCCAATTTGTTATACTCTTTTGACTGGGGGTTGCCTAAGGGTATGAAGAGTGAAGATATTGACACTGATACATTGCCTGGTATTACTATGCATAAGAAGAATCCACTTTGCCTTGTGGCAAAAACATATTCATAGTTGCACCCTCCCTCCCCAAAAAAAAGTTTTTATATTAGCTTTGTATGTATTTTCAATTTATGATGTTTTTTTTTTTTTTTTTTTTTTTTTTTTTTTTTTTTTTTTTTTTTGACATCAGCATAAGGAAAAACAAATTACAAACTAAAATAAAAGCTTATTAGACTAGTTCTACTATTGTTGGCTAGGATATGCGCCCGCTGAACCTGGTCTCGGTCCACCTTTAGGATGTTGCAACACCTAAACGTCAGCCCTAATTGTTGTATTTCCCGTATGGTCCAGTAAACGTTTAGGTTGTCCACTTCCTTCTTACGTAAGAGATTGATCATATTCATTGAATCCGAGTATAGAAGAACCTTGGAGAATCCCATAGTTGTACACAATTTTAGAGCTTCAAGACACGCCTGTGCCTCCGAATGCAAGGCCGAGGTTGCTAACCCAAAGCTTGCCCCCGCATCGAAGAAGTCCCCATCAGTAAGTTTCATTGCCCATCCAAAACCACTTCTTCCACTATTCTTTTCAAAAGATCCGTCAATCTGTAGAATACAATCCGGTTGCCCCTGACTTGGACAAAAAATATATTTTTCCTGTCCTATATGAGCCTGGAAAAACCCCGGGGGTTCCTGCATACCCATGTCTGGAATGTGCAGTGTACCTAAAGCTGTGAGACTAGGTTTGTTGAAATCTCCCAAGCATTGCACGGCTTGTTCAATGTTCCTTTTCAAAGTGGTGTAACCATCACTATCCCCTTTGAAAACACGTTGGTTTCTACTCACCCATATTCCCCATAAAGTTGCAATAAAAGATGATATTGCGGGGCTATGGATTCCATCCCGACTATAAAGAAGCAGGATATAAGTTTGAATCCATTCCCGTAGTGAACCGGAAAAGGATTCATTAGAGGTATAGCCATCTGTCACGTGAAAATTATTCCACGCAAATCTAGCCAAAATACAGAATCTAAAAATGTGTTGTGTGTTCTCAATATCCAACCCGCAAAAATCACACAGAGTTGCCACTTCATCTAAACGAGAATCAAGCAATGTAACGGAAAAATTTAAACCAAAACAGTAAAACGTTTTGTAACTGAATATTAATCAAACCGGTAACAAAAATTAAGTTTGTTTAATAACCCAAACCCGACCCAGCCCAGCTCGGTTCGGCGCGCGTGTGTGATATATGGTTTACCATATAGGTCCTCCCTCTCCACAAATATGTGGGTAGCCCAAGGGCCACACCCCTTTAGCCCACTCTCTATATTATAAAGAGAGTAAAACTCTCATTTCCCACCAATGTGGGACTTTGAGTTTTTTCACAAAATTCACACACTACACACTTGTTGTTCCAACAGTTTTTCTTTTGTGGGGATGGCATCATAAGAAAGTTTCCATATGAACATGCTCCATTTGGGCGGAATGCGAAGTCTCCAAATGATTTTGAAGAATTTAGCATTTTGTTTAATAAAATCTTGATCTAGAGAATTAGCCTTTTGTGAAAGGAAAGCATACCCGGTTTTCACCGAATACTTTCCCGATGGATGAAGTGGCCAGAACATGAAATCGTCTTCTCTTTTCTTTGGAAGCTCCATTCCTAGAATCTGTTGTGCACTGTTTGTTAGGAAGATATGATAGAATATTTGCAATATCTTATAGTTAGGCAAGATATAATTCCTAGCTATATTTATGTTATTATCTTATGCTAGGATAATTTAGTTTCCTAGTTTAAGTTTATCTTCCTCGGAGCTCAAGGGAACTCTTGTATAAATATTGACCTTGATTAATGAGAAACGGAGGCCATTGAATCATAATATTATCATGGTATCGGAGCTAAGGTTCCTTCAATAATAAAATTAATTTTTTTTTTCGACCACCATGGCCGACACACCACCGCCACGCCGCCTACTAAAATCGAGCCTAATTCTCCCTATTACCTTGGACCTCAAATTTTTCCCTTACAAGAGGTGCGTTCCACGACGATGAAGATTGGATAATAAAGTCGTTAACCTTCAATGATGGGTTTTTTTAGTGTTGAAATAATTGGATGATTATATGTATAAATAATGACCTTACTAATCAATAAAATTTACTATATGTTGGATTTGGTTCCGATTTATTTATTTATTTAATTATTTTTTTTCCGGGATTGTTTAGAGAGCCACAAGGATGGGGGATGAAAATTCCCAAGATCATCTGGAACCGGGAGGGGAGTTCTAACCACTCTAGTCTTTCCCACTCTCATTTCGAGTGATAAAAATATAAATGTAGATGAAAAGATTTTTAAGGAATAGAGGGAGTATATATACAGGAAATACTTAAAAATTGATCTTTAATTACTATGGTAAACAAGCTTACTAAACTAATACTATAAAGAGAGTGAAATACTACCTCCGTTAACTATTATTTGCAACATATATCTCACAAATAATACCCCTTTGTTGCAAATAATAGTTAACGGAGGTAGTAAAAGAAATGTGGCGTTTAAATATATTATTCCCTTAATGATATCTACGGAAAATATATCACACAAATATTTTCCGTATTTTTCGATATCTCATGTATCTAACAGCCTCTCATATCGCACATGTGATGTTAATACGCAACTACACACTATCAAGAAATATTATTGGTTTTTACTCGGTGAAAATAGTATAGTGCATCCGGGTGTACCATGCACCTGGAAAGAACATTAGAAATATTTTAAAGAACATGGCAAAAAAAAAAAAAAAAACATGCTAGTGTTTGAAAAAGAACACACTTGTATCTGACAAAAGAACATGTTTGTTTTTGACAAGAACATGATACATTATAAAGAACATAAATTCTTTATAAAAAAAACATGTTATTTTTCATGGTTACTTGAGTGGTTGAACGTGTTTGAAAAATAACATAATATTTGACAAAAAAGAACATGTTTATGTTTAATTTGATAAAGATAGAGGTGATCATTGGACAGGATGGGCCAAGGTTAAAAAAATCAGCTCAATTCTTGAGTCGGGCCAAGTTTTGGGCCAAAATTTTTGTGCCCAAACCCGCCCAAAATAGTCCGGTCGTGCGGGCTTTTCTGGTCAAGTAAAAAAAATCAACTAAAATGCATAAAAACGTATTCCGAAACCTGCCCAAAGATTAAATTTACGGGCTGGATCCAACCCGATTTGGGGTCGAAAAAATTCTGCCCAAAATCCGTCCAAAATCGGGCGGGGCCGATCTAAATTTGATCACCTCTAGCCAAAGAACATGTTTTTTTCCTAACTACTCGGGTGATTTTTTTTGTTTTTTTTTTATTATTTTTTTAAACGTACATACATTAAAGAACATATTGTATAATGTAAAGAAAATATTGTTCAAATTCAAAGAACATAATAATCAAACTTTAAGAATATATTATGCTCACGTTCTTTATAAATATCTATAATGTTCTTTTTTTCGCCCATGTTCTTTTAAATATATATAATGTTCTTTTCGAGTGCACCGGGTTCACCATCCATACATTATTTGCTTGGTTGTCGTTCGCTATAATTGTTGAATAAAATTTCAATTACACTCTCTATATGCTGAAATAATTCAATAAAATACAGCTAAGCAATGATTAGTACACTATATATTTACTGTTTTTAATTATGTGGGACGTACGTCTCTATTCATAAAAAATCAAATTAAACGGCTAATTATGTATGTTTATAAATTAAATTAACAAAGTAGAACCCATCTTTGTCCTCTTATGATTATTTTAGAATTTGTTGACTAGAACATCAACACATTAAAAAAAATCTAAAATTTTACTAATAAATGACAATAATAATAAAAAATCATATAATATCTAGAAGTGTCAATTTAGATGTTTGAATTGGCTTCGATTTCAGCGAGAGTTGAGTCAGGTCAATTTTTAAAGTTGATTCATACTAGAATATTTTGTCGAATTAAAATATGAATCGAATATTTTTCAAATCGAGTCGGGCCAGGTGTGATGTCATGTAACTCTAATATAATAAATTATCTTTTAAAGTTAAATTAATGAGTTAAAATACAATGTTAGAAGAAGACTATTCTTAATTTGGCTTACCTTTACCTTTCTGCTACTACAGTCTACAAAGTACATATTACATAATACACCCTCAGCCAAAAACCAAGGGAACCATATCATTCCTATATCATGATACTACTACTCATCTTCCTTGCAACAATCTCTCTTATCTTCCTTCTTCGAAAACAAAGGAAGAATGAACCATTTAATCCTCCTCCGGGACCTAAAGGGCTTCCTATTATCGGAAACTTACATCAGTTCGACCCTTCAAAACCTCACATCTACTTTGCTAAGTTAGCAAAGATTTACGGTCCAATCTTGTCTACACGATTCGGAAGTGCACCAGCTGTGGTGGTTCAATCAGCCAAGACGGCGAAAGAGGTCCTTCATACACAGGATCTTAACTTTTGTTACCGCCCATCAATGATCGCAACACAAAGACTAAGTTATAAAGGGTTAGACTTAGCTTTTGCCCATAGTTATGGATACTTCAGAGAAATAAAGAAAATATGTGTTGTACATCTTCTTAGTTCGAAAAGAGTGGAATCTTTTACTCCGATTCGACAAGAAGAAGTCTTGAGGATGGTAAACAAGATTTCTACTCAAATTTCATCTGGTTTAGAAACAGTTAACTTGAGCGAGTTGTTAATGAGTTTTGCAAGCTCCAATATATGCAGAATTGCTTTTGGCAAGAGGTATGTATTAGTATATTACTGCTTATAATTAGTAATGTCCTTTTGATTTGAAATTTGTTGAACTGTACAGAATCATCATGTCTACTACGACTAAATTAAGTTTACTTAACTATATATTAGTGTACTTACTCCTCTGTTTTGCAAATTAAGTGGTATAATATAGTACTTCCTCCGTTTCTAATTAGTTGACGCGTCTGATTTAGACACATATATTAAGGAGAGGAGAGAGAGTAAGAGAGAATGAAAAATAAGTGGGGTAGCTTGTAAATACAAGGTAAAAACTTTACCTCAAAAGGAAACGTCGTTTCAACTAAAAATAAATTTCCTAAAAGGGAATACGTGTCAACTAAAAAGAAATTGAGGTAGTATGTGTTAAATTTTGACTAATTGTGATGATATATACTTGAGCCAAAATATAGTCATGTGGAATTTGGTTAGAAAGAGAAGTGTTACACACACACAAAACACCCAAGGAAGTATTATATAATTCTCCCTCCGTTCTGGTTTATAGTTTCTATTTGTGTATTTTTAAGATATTTAAGAAATTGAAGGAGAAAGTGGATGAACTACATTTAAAAAAATGAGAAGTACAATTATAGATAAAATTTAACTAGAGAAAGTGGGAAAAAAAGTATAAGACAGGTGGAAAATTCAAAGGTATTTAAAAACCAATGATTTAAAAATCAATGAAGAATGTTTTTTTAAAAAAGCTATAATTGTCTTACGTACCATCTAAAAATGGAAACGAGAACAACATTTTAGATTTTCAAAATAGAAAACTGGAACTATATAATGCTGTGAGACAGAAGGAGTACTAATAATAAAAAAAAAGGGCAATTTGGTAATCTTATAATATGTCTATGTTTTGTCAGATTCATCAACTCTCTAATTCAATATTGTGCATGTCATGAGGAGTGAGGATATGGAGGGATGGTTAATTGGTTAGTCCCTCCACCCCCCCGATGTAATGGGGGTTTGACTCCTCACAGACCCCATTCCGGTAATATCATAATAATATATATAGTCTACCGTTAAAAAAAAAGTTATGCATGTCATTTACCCTAAGTCCTCAGATAATATATACAATATAATACTTTGTAAATTTGTTAGGGTAATGTTAAAGAGAAAATTACTTCGTATCCCGACTTTTATGTGTTATTTTTAAAAAATGACAATAGTTACATTTAAAATGGTGTTCCGTATTGTGAAAATTTATAGAATAGATGTATGAGGAAGAATAGATGTATGAGCAATTGAGGATTGAGGATGTAACAGTGAATAAAACAAGGTTATTACAATATCATAATAAAATTTTTAATTTAATAAACAATAATTACGGACGACTAAGCAAAAAATTGAATTTTATCTAATTAATAATCACAAAAAAATTGATTATAATTCCATCTCGGTTTACTACTTTAATATCAAATGTTTATATTTTTTTTAACATATTAGTAATTTAATTACTATTAATTATTGATTGAAATAATGTCTAGACAAGTGTGAAAGTTGCAAGTAAAAAAAAAAGGTATATAATTCATTAAATTTATATTTTTATCACATTTTTACAACTTCAGTACTAAACCAAAAATAAATAAATCATTAATCCATTAAGGCTTATATCAATAATTAAACAAAAAAAAAACAAAAACAAAAAAAAAACACGTACAAACTACTAATAAATTTGCACCTATCATACAGGTCATTGTCCAAACAATTGATCTTTTAGAAATCAATATAAATCAATGGACTACTAATTAATTTGCTTTTTTTTTTAAGATAATAAGAACTTCATAAATAAAGAGCAAATTACAATCTAAGAGAGCTAAAAGTAACTAAAAACAAGCTAACACACCAAACTAAACACACTTACTATAAACAAGCAACCATGTGTTATGTGGCTGAGGACCAAGATACGGATTAGTGATGAAGGCCACCAATTGCATAACACCGAACCGGTAAAACCAAGAGAAACTTACAAAATCTTATTGTGGACCAGGAATTGCCAACTTAACCGAAAGAATTGAGATGATTAAGTGATGAGAACTTAATCATTAATTTGCTATTTAAAATACATAGATAGTACGGAGTGTTGCATAGTCGCATAGGTAGTTACAAGAAAAACCTTAAAACCGTACCATAAGCCAAATTAAAAGTACCATTAAAATCCATATAACATGATAGTACTACTTATCTTCCTTACAATAATCGGTTTTATCTACCTTCTTAGAAAACGAAGGAAGAATGAACCATTTAATCCTCTTCCTGGACCTAAAGGGCTTCCTATTATCGGAAACTTACACCAGTTCAACCCTTTAAAACCTCATATCTATTTTGCTAAGTTAGCAAAGATTTACGGTCCAATCTTGACTACACGATTTGGAAGTACACCAGCTGTAGTGGTTCAATCAGCCAAGACGGCGAAAGAGGTCCTTCATACACAGGATCTTAACTTTTGTTACCGCCCATCAACTATAGCAACACAAAGACTAAGTTATAAAGGGTTAGACATAACTTTTGCCCAAAGTTATGGATACTTTAGAGAAATAAAGAAAATATGTGTTGTTCATCTATTTAGTTCTAAAAGAGTGGAGTCTTTTACTCCGATTCGACAAGAAGTCTTGAGGATGGTAAATAAGATTTCTACTCAAATTTCTTCGTTTTCTGGTTTAGAAATTGTTAACTTGAGCGAGTTGTTAATGAGTTTTGCAAGCTCCAATATTTGCAGAATTGCCTTTGGCAAGAGGTATGTATTAGTGAATTACTATTTGTAATTATGACCTGATTAAATTTTGTTAAACCGTAGTACTAAGAATGATCATTATAATCTGAGAGTGAGGTATAGCTCAAGTAGTTAGAGCTTCCCTCTCGATTTCAGGAGATTTTGGGATCGATTCTCATCCCCGCCCTCTGTGGCTCTCTAAACACCAAAAAATGATCATTAGTCTACTACGACTAAATTAAGTTTACATAACTAGTACTGCACTTACTCCTCTGTTTTGCAAATTAAGTGGAATATTCATAAACGATGTTTGACCATGTGTACAAACAAGTAATAAATTGTTGAATCTTCTTTGGCAATAATTTCTAAGGACAAAAAATTTCTCATTCACACATTATATAAATTAAAGATCCACTCGATCATCATTCCCATTAACTATGATAAAGAAACCCCTACGTCTTATTATCAATTACGAAGTAACGCTGCACCACTCAAACTAATGTCTAGTTCGCACAGGCGTATGTATCATGCATAAATTTTAAGTGATAAAAACATATTGTTTAACTATAATGAACACCATAATTTGTGAGCGTCTATTCATGCACATGATACATCTATTCAAAAAAATAAAATAGAGCATATTACATAAATGTAAACAACATAAATTTAAAGTGATAAAAACATATTGTTTAACTATAATGAACACGATAATTTGTGAGCTTCTATTATAAATAAGTAAAATATAATTCAAATAAGTAAAATTTAATTACTACTCCATATTATTTTTTACCTCATATTTAATACTAACCTCCCTTTTTTTATTAGTTGACACGTTGATTTTAGTACTATTCACATACATTCCTTTGACTTTGTTTTGTGATTTATATGCAAGTAAAAATATAGTCAAGTGGTATCTTGTTGGATTCGTCATAATATATATTTTCAAAATATCAACTTTTTTATTAATTTTGCTAATCGGTAATTAAAGATATTAATGATTTAATTTGTGCACTAACAAATATGAATAAAAAATCGTGTCAATTAAAAGGAAACAGAGGAAGTATTATTTTTTTAATAAATAAAAAATTCAATTTCTCATAAAATTCTCTCTTATTTTCAAGATTGCAACTATAATATGTAAGCTTTCATTTTCAAAATTCAAATTTTATTTTCAAAATTTGTCAGTTGATCATGCAAGTTAAATTAAAATAATATTCATTAGAAATGTTATCATGATCTTTATTAATATATAATAGTTTTGCTTTTAATTTTGTTATAATAATATATGACGTATGTGATAGAGTATATAAACCGATCTTGGGCTTTAACCATCAGCTTAATCTTTTAATTAAGTTGGTCCGTTAACCATATGTCTTAACGATTGATTGTCAAGTGTATTCCTTGTTGTAATGTTCTTTATATTGTTAAATAATGTACTTTTAATCAGAAAACATGTACTTTATATTTGTATGTGACAATTAATTAATAACCACTATATTCTTTCCATATGTTCAATAATATGTCACAAAGTACCTTATAGTTTGATTCAAATGTATCACAGGTATGGTGAAAATGAAGGGTCCAACAGAAGCAGATTTCACAACCTTCTGAATGATGCTCAGGCCATGTTTACAGCCTTCTTCTTTACGGATTACTTCCCTTCCATCGGCTGGCTCGATAAGCTAACCGGACAATCATCAAGGCTTGAGAAGACGTTCAAAGATTTGGATGTGTTTTATGATGAAATCATTAACGACCATCTTGACCCGAATCGCCCTGTATCTGAGACAGAGGACATCATTGATGTTTTGCTACACCTTAGAAAAGAGCGTGCCTTTACCTTTGATCTGACTTTAGACCACATTAAAGGAGTTCTTATGGTAATTCATTAAGTTCATGTCTTACAAATTTAATCTTTGTAATATAATGTTTTTATATTAAATGGTTCTGAATTTATGTTTCATAGAACATGTTTGTAGCAGGGACAGACACAAGCGCAGCCATGGTAGTTTGGGCGATGACAGAACTAATTAAGAACCCAACCGCGATGAAGAAAGTACAAAAAGAGCTTAGAGGTTTAGCAGGCAATCACAAGGGTTATGTATCAGCAGATGATCTGCCAAAGCTCGAGTATTTTAAAGCCGTCATTAAAGAAACATTAAGGTTCCGTCCTGCAGCTCCAGTACTAATAGTCAGGGAAACACTCGAAAAATGCACTATAGAAGGGTATGATATACTACCAAAGACCCTCGTCTTTGTAAATGCATGGACTATTGGAAGAGATCCTGAATATTGGAAGGACCCGGAAGTATTCATGCCTGAGAGGTTTATGGGAAGTTCAATCGATTATAAAGGGCAGGATTTCGAGTTTATTCCTTTTGGTGCTGGAAGAAAAATGTGTCCTGGAATGCTTCTTGGTGTTTCAAACTTTGAGCTAGCATTAGCCAACTTATTATTCTCTTTTGACTGGGAATTACCTGATGGTATAAAAATGGAAGATATTGACACTGATACACTGCCTGGTGTAACTATGCACAAGAAAAATCCACTTTGCCTTGTTGCAAGGAAATATACATAGTTTCTAATCTTTCTGTAAGCTTGATAATCTTAATGATTCATGTTCATCTTCTGAGAATGATATATGTGTTACATGTTCCTCATCAATTATTTAAGTTGTACATTTTTTTTGTGAATGTGTCACAACTTATTAATGATAACTTATATTATTGTAACTTTGTAAGATTATTAATGATATGATGGACTGTTAAGAATTATTAGTTTACAAGATATAAGCACGTCTGTTGCACATGTAAAAAAAAAAATATAAAAAATTATTAAATCTCTATCAATGAAGGAATTTGTTATTTGTTGATGTATTTTTTTTTTGAAGCCATGTTGATGTATTTAAGTAACACTTGAGTTTGTTAAAAAATCAAATAATTTGAAAATTAATTTTTTCATTTGTATGAGATTGAAATCTCAAATTTAAGTATGTATCTTATCCATCAATCATTTTTACATCACAAAATTTTGTTTTATTTAAAAATAAGATTCATAAACTACATAAATTTTAATTGATTAAAATATAAAATTAATCAACAAATACATGGAGAAATGTTTATAAGAAAATTAATTTAATTATCTTAAACATAATTTGATAAAAATTTTAGAATAAAATTCAATTAAGTATTTGGACATTACCGGAAACAAAACTATAGAATTAAAAGTTATACTCCCTTCGTCATTTTATTAGAATCTCATTTCTCTTTATTATATGAGTAATAATTACATTAATAATCCACATAGCTATTACTACATGGCGGCGCTGCCATGACTAACTTGTTAATCATCAACTCTCCAATTTGTATATACTTTTTGTCTTCTTTCTAATCAACATGATTACGTTTCTTATTTTGATTATTTTAAATAAGTTAAAAAACAAAATTAGAATTGAAGTAGACTGTTCTAAAATTTTTGGACCTTTATAGTAAATCATACATTTTTAAAAAAATATACCAAAAAAAAAAATCCAAATTAAATATAATAAACAAATATTATAAATAAAACTTGTAGCTTTTTAAACTTTGTATTCACTCCAAAGTCTTAAGTATTATAGAACGGACGAAGTATTATATATAGAGTGTGTATATAGAAAACACAACATAAGCCAAAACCAAGGAGATCATTTAGCATGATACTACCACTCATCTTCCTTGCAACAATCTCTCTTATCTTTCTTCTTCGAAAACGAAGGAAGAATGAACCATTTAATCCTCCTCCTGGACCTAAAGGGCTTCCTATTATCGGAAACTTACACCAGTTCGACCCTTCAAAACCTCACATCTACTTTGCTAATTTAGCAAAGATTTACGGTCCAATCTTGACTACACGATTTGGAAGTGCACCGGCTGTGGTGGTTCAATCAGCCAAGGCGGCGAAAGAGGTCCTTCATACACAGGATCTTAACTTTTGTTACCGCCCATCAATGATTGCAACACAAAGACTAAGTTATAAAGGGTTAGACTTAGCTTTTGCCCATAGTTATGCATACTTCAGAGAAATAAAGAAAATATGTGTTGTACATCTTCTTAGTTCTAAAAGAGTGGAGTCTTTTACTCTGATTCGACAAGAGGAAGTCTTGAGGATGGTAAACAAGATTTCTACTCAAATTTCATCTGGTTTAGAAACTGTTAACTTGAGTGAGTTGCTAATGAGTTTTGCATGCTCCAATATATGCAGAATTGCTTTTGGCAAGAGGTATGTATTAATTAGTGTATTACTAATACTAATTAACAACCTTTTGATTTGAATTTGTCAAAATGTATTAGAATTAATATCATATCTCATTAAACTAAGTAGCCCTGCTTGCTTCATTGTGTCATATATATATATACAAGTAATAATGTTGAGCAAAGTAACTTATATGAAATTTATCACAGGTACGATGAAAATGAAGGGTCCAACAGAAGCAGATTTCAAGACCTTCTAAAGGATGTTCAGGCCATGTTCGCGGCCTTCTTCTTTAAAGATTATTTCCCTTTCATCGGCTGGCTTGATAAGCTAACCGGAGAATCATCGAGGCTTGAGAAGACGTTCAAAGATTTGGATGTGTTTTATGATGAAATCATTAGCGACCATCTTGATCCGAATCGACCTGAATCTGAGGCAGAGGACTTGATTGATGTTTTATTACACCTTAGAAAAGAGCGTGCTTTTACCTTTGATCTCACTTTAGACCACATCAAAGGAGTTCTTATGGTAATTAAGTTCTTGTCTTACAATATTTTTTTGGTTCAATGACAGAGTTTAACGACGATTTATGTTAGCAGATCCCAAATTAATTTGAGACTAAGGCTTTTGTTGTGGTTGTACAGCTTGTAAACTTACTGGTTCTGAAAATGAGTTGCACAGAATATGTTCGTAGGAGGGTCTGATACAAACTCAGCAATGGTAGTTTGGGCGATGACAGAACTAATTAAGAGCCCAACCGCGATGAAGAAAGTACAAAAAGAAATTCGGGATTCAGCAAGAAACAAGGATTATATATCAACAGATGATCTGCCAAAGCTCGAGTATTTTAAAGCCGTGATCAAAGAAACATTAAGGCTCCGTCCTCCAGTTCCAATGCTAATAGTCAGGGACACACTCGAAAAATGCACTATAGAAGGGTACGACATACTACCAAAAACCTTCGTTTTTGTTGATGTATGGACTATCGGAAGAGATCCTGAATATTGGAAGAACCCAGATATATTTATGCCGGAGAGGTTTATGGGAAGTTCAATTGATTATAAAGGACAGAATTTCGAGTTTATTCCTTTTAGTGCTGGGAGAAGAATGTGCCCTGGAATTTTTCTTGCTGTTGCAAACTTTGAGCTAGCACTAGCCAACTTATTGTTCTCTTTTGACTGGGAATTGCCTGCGGGTATGAAAATTGAAGATGTTGACACTGATACACTTCCTGGTTTGACTATGAATAAGAAAAATCCACTTTGCCTTGTGGCAAGGAAATATACTAGCTTTTAAATTTTCTATGCAATGAGTTTGTTCTTAATGATTTACTTGTCTTTTGAGATTTAGAGAATGAATGATAATGTGTGTTAAATGTGTCCCTTATCAATAATTTCATTTATATATACGTATGTACGTGTGTCACGTAAATTATTAATTATAGTTCGAGTTTGATGTCAGACTGGTAGTGAGTTATTATGCATGATATGATGATCATGAGATAATGTCCATCCTACCTTGAGCTATCTTTGGGAAAATTCCCTGTTTCTCATAGGAGCATTTTCGTGAATTAATCAATAACTTTTTCATTATTGTAATGTAACATGGAATGAATACGGAATGAATCAATGTTAAATGATTTCTATACTCTTCTTCTCTCCTTTGAATTCCATGTTTCTTTTATTTCGACACAATTACTTGGTGAGTTATTAATACCCTTTACAATTTTTGTTATGCTAAAATCAAGTGCAAAATAGAGATTTAGGTAAATGCTCCGCCCCACAATTGGTTTAGAGAGTATGCCGAGTGACAATGTTATTGAATCATGTGAATGCTGGGGAATTCCCTATTTTTCATGGTGAGAAACGAAATTTGTTTCCCATGAGGGCATGTTCGTGAATAAATCAACAACTTTTTCATTATTGTGGGCTCCACAGTTGAATAAAGTTGTTGGTTTATTAATGTCATGTGAAAATCAAAATTTATTTCTCGCCATAAAAAACCGAGGCATACTCTGTGAATGTTTTCGTTCTTTCATGATCATATCCATACTAGATTAATTTTGATAATGTCGTACAACATCAAGGTATCACGTGGATAAAAGATGGCCACTCACATTTCATGTAACGCAACTTGTAATATATTGTGATATGGAGATTGCAGAAGAATTTTTTTTTTTTATATACACAATATTGATCATAAGCTTCAATTCAGTCTATTATCTATTATAATTAGTACAATTAACCCTATTACAATAAAATCATGTTGATAATAATATCTTTTCTAGCAATTTTATCCCTAGTAATACTTTTCCTTCTTCCAAACCGCAAAAAAAAAAGAGCCATTTCATCCTCCCCCGGGACCTAAAGGGATCCCCTTCATCGGAAACCTACACCAATTCGACACCTCGAAACCACACGTCTACTTTGCCGAGCTAGCCAAGACCTACGGCCCGATCTTGAGCTTACAATTTGGACGTGTACCGGTTGTTGTGGTGCAATCAGCCAAGTTAGCAAGGGAGGTCTTACACACACAAGACCTTAACTTTTGTAGTAGACCGTCTATGGTTGGAATTCAAAGGTTAAGTTATAATGGATTAGACATAGCTTTTGCCCCTTATAATGAGTATCAAATAAAAATTAAAAAGATTAGTATTGTTCATCTTCTTAGCTCTAAAAGAGTCCAATCTTTTGCTCCAATTCGTCAAGAAGAAGTATCAAGAATGATCGAGAAGATTTCATCCCTCTCCGAAGCTTCAGAAATCGTAAATTTGACTGAGTTCCTAGCGAACTTTGCAAGATTGAATGTTTGTAGGACTGCATTTGGAAAGAGGTATTACATCAAACTCCCTAATAATTTAACATTTTATTGACCAAAAATGCTTACAAAAATTGTGCATGTTTATGAAAAACTATTACTTCGTAATATTTTGTATTATATGCGTGGCATTAAATTATATTGGTGGAGTTTTGAGAGTATGTATCAATGTGACAATGTATGATTTCTATAATCTATCTAACTTGTTTCGTGTAAGCTTAGAAAAATATAGGATTATTGAATTTGTTTAGAGATAAGCCTTATCCTATTTTAATCCACACAAAAGGTAGTAAAAGAAAATGGAGGGAAATAAAAGGCATAATTTAGGCATTATTCTAGAGGCCATTATGGGTTGGACTAAAGATGGCCCGTATCAGTATCACGTGTTTTGGGGTTAGTTAGGCGGTTAGGCCTGACTCATGGCTCGGCCCATGAGTTTTGTGTCGTGCCGTACCCAGTCGAAGTTTTCAACGTGCACAGCCCAGGCCCACATGCCATCTTGTCGCGCTTGCATGTCTAAGCAAAATTACATTAATTATAGCTTGCTTTGTTGTCCCCGGTATTAACGTGATTCTCCCAAATATACACATGGTACCGTGTCGTGCTTTTTTCCTTTAGCCCGGCCCAATTTCATCTTTAGGTTGACCTTGGCAAATAAAATGATCCATTTGTGGCAAAGGAGTCCGATTGAAAAATGCAATTTTATAAGTACTTACTAAAGTATTACTCCGTATCATAATACATTTTAATTTGCATAAAAGTCAACTACTTCGTATACGTATGATATGGGCCCGGACGACATTTGGAGTCAAAACTTACAATATTAAAAAATTAAATTTATTTTATTACATATCAAATTCATATTATCCTTTATTAATTTTTTTGTTAAAAATGATATGTAATATGATCAATAGTACTATATCTCTAGCATAAATTGGATGGCATGCATGGATTGAGACTCGATTCAAAAGGAGAATGCCTCATGACTCATAAACTAGTTTATGAACTTAATATCAAAACCAACAAGTAGTCTAGTAGTAATGAGAGTGAGGGATAACTCAAGTGGTTAGAGCTCCCCTCCCGGTTCCAAGAGATCTTGGGATCAATTCTCATCACCCGCCCTTGTGGCTCTCTAAACACCAAAAGTAGTCTAGTAGTAAGAATTGTATTTCTAATGGGTAAAGTAAACATGACTGTTATATGTGTGCCTCGAATGCTCCATGTTGATATATGCTTTAGTATTATGGTGTTTGGGGCTTTAAGCAAAGAAGCATGGAAAGGGCTGACTTAAAATGAGCATATCTCAAGATCTAGAAGTGATATTGAGATGATTCAAGTTGGAGGTGATAGCTCTTCTTCAAGTTGGGTGCAAGTGGGTGTACAAGAAGAAAGAAGGTACACCGGAATCGGGCGGTCCTATCTACAAGGCAAGAGTTGTTGCAAAGGGTTTCACGCAAATTGAAGGCATTGACTTTCATGAAGTTTTCTCACCGGTTGTGAAACACTCATCCATAAGGGTGTTGCTTGCCTTGGTAGCTATTGAAGACTTGGAGCTACACCAACTTGATGTGAAGACCGCATTTCTCCATGGTGAATTGGAGGAAGAAATCTACATGAGACAACCGGAAGGGTTTGAGGTGGTTGGAAAGGAAGATCATGTATGCCGTCTTGTGAAGTCCTTGTATGGTTTGAAGCAATCTCCAAGGCAATGGTACAAACGATTTGATTCGTTCATGTTGGCACATGAGTTCACAAGGAGTTCATTTGATAGTTGTGTTTACTTCAAAGAACTTGAAGGTGGTTCCTTTATATACTTACTCTTATATGTAGATGATATGTTGGTGGCTTGCAAGAATATGATTGAGGTTAACAACTTGAAAAGGTTGTTGAGTAGTGAGTTTGATATGAAAGATCTTGGTGAAGCCAAAAAGATTCTTGGTATGGAGATCATTCGTGATAGGAGTGCGGATGTGTTGTATCTTAGTCAAAGAAGATACATAGAGAAGGTGCTTGAGCGTTTCTCCATGATGCATGCAAAACCCGTGTCCACTCCATTGGGTTCTCACTTTAAGCTCTCAAAAGAGCTTTGTCCTCAATCCAAAGAAGAAGAGAAAGATATGGCTCACATTCCGTACATAAGTGCGGTTGGAAGTGTGATGTATGCCATGGTATGTTCAAGACCGGATATAGCTCATGCGGTGAGCATGGTGAGCCGGTATATGTCAAGACCGGGAAAGGTCCATTGGGAAGCCGTGAAGTGGTTGTTGAGGTACTTGAAAGGAACCTCAAACGTTTGCCTTGAATTTGGAAGGGATGCAAACGGACTTTTTGGCTATTGTGATTCGGATTATGGAGGAGACTTGGATGATCGGAAATCTACATCCGCTTATGTTTTTACTTTGGGTGGTACGGCCGTGAGTTGGCAATCTTCGCTACAAGATGTTGTAGCTCTTTCAACTACGGAAGCCGAGTTCATGGCCATTACCGAGGCATTCAAGGAAGCAAAGTGGCTTAAGGGTCTAGTGGGTGAGTTTAGTTCATATTCAAGCTTGGTGTCTGTTTTTGGTGATAGCCAAAGTGCAATTTACTTAGCAAAGAACCAAAACACATTTTATAAACGAACCAAGCACATTGATGTTAAGTACAACTTCGTTCGAGATGTGATTGCAAAGAAAGAGTTACTCTTGAAAAAGATTGGTACCGAGGAGAATCCCGCGGACATGTTGACAAAATCTTTGCCTACAACTAAGTTCACTTTGTGTGTGGACTTAGTTGGTCTCTCTTTATGTTCGCTGTAAGCCCTTAAAGGGCTTGTTTGGGGATGGAGCTTCATTGTTGATGATTACTAGTTAAGAGGAAGTGTGGAGGATTGCGAGTCAAGGTGGAGAATTGTTATATGTGTGCCTCGAATGCTTCATGTTAATATATGCTTTAGTATTATGGTGTTTGGGGCTTTAAGCAAAGAAGCATGGAAAGGGCTGACTTAAAATGAGCATATCTCAAGATCTAGAAGTGATATTGAGATGATTCAAGTTGGAGGTGATAGCTCTTCTCAAGATCTTTCCAACGACTGGTCATAAGCTTGATTTGGTTAAGAATCGAGGGAGTTGTGACTGTTTAAAGAAGTGCTGTCCGCGCAGGAGGAGTTCGACCGAACCATTTAATAGGTTCGGTCGAACCTTTTGGCAGAACTGATGCTCTTTTCATTTCTAGAGTAGGTTCGGTCGAACCTATGGTGGTGTGACCGAACCGCACTAAGTTCGACCGAACTCTGGGTAGGTTCGGTCGAACCTTCGAGCCCCTGTTCCCGCGCTGCGATTTCTTCTTATTTTGCTCGGGATGTAATCTTAACCGTTGATTCATCTTGCACTATAAATACTCTTGTTTTTCATTGTAGATAGTATGAGAGAGAAACACAAGTGAGACTTAGACCTTAAATTAGCTCACCAAGAACACCATCTTTCTCCATTGTAATTCTTCCTCCATTAAAGAGTAATACAAGCTCCAATCTCCCCAAAAGTGGATGTAGCTCATTTTTGAGTGAACCACTATAAATCTTGTGTGTTTTATTTTGTTCATTTTTAATTGTTTTCTCATTTAGCTTTGCATTGTTCCTCAATCAAATTCAAAGTCCCAAAGAGGATCCTATTTCATAACAATGACGTTCAAAAATATATATATATATGGCATTTGTTCAAATTTGTATTTTTCAATTCAGGTACGAGGATGATGAAAGGTCAAGTAGCAGATTTCACAAGCTAATAAGAGAAGCAGAAGCCATGTTTACAACCTTCTTCTTTAGTGATTATTTTCCTTCTGTTATTGGGTGGCTTGATAAGCTAACCGGAAAATTCTCTAGACTTGAGAAGACATTTAAGGATTTAGATGCATTCTTTGAAGAAATCATTAATGATCATCTTGACCCAAACAAACCTAAATCCGAGCGAGAAGATATCGTTGATGTTCTACTCCAACTCATGAATGAACGCTCATTTGAGCTCACATTAGACCACATCAAAGCAGTTTTAATGGTAACATAAATATTTCATCTTGTACTTCATATTCTAGTCGTCTTTGGCATGAATACACCCTCAAATGTATTTTTCTTTCGTCTTTATAAATTTCATTGACATTTACGGCTTTAAAGTTAGTGATAAAACACATATTAGATAATGGAGATCCATTACTATATATTCTAGTATGAGACTCTCATAATAAAGTTACGTATTATTCTAACATTAATAATCTAGTTGTCTTGTCAAAAATACATTAATGTTGTTAATGTACTATGTGTTTTTTTTTTTTTTTTGGTTACATGCATTCTTATGAAATCACTCTAATGGTGGCAACTTGCTAAATCAAACCTTTTTGCAGGTCATATTAATAGCAGGAACGGATACAAGTTCAGCCATGGTAATTTGGGCAATGGCAGAGCTAATGAAAAATCCTATTTCAATGAAAAACGTACAAGAAGAGCTTCGTAATGTCATGCAACACAAGGGATGCATCAATAATAGTGACCTCGTAGGGCTTGAATACTTCAAGGCAGTAGTGAAAGAAACATTTAGGCTACAACCAGCAACACCGTTGTTAATTGTGCATGAAACAATTCGAAAAAGCACCATTGAAGGATATGATATATTACCTAAAACTTTGGTGTATGTAAATGCATGGGCTATTGGAAGAGATCCCGAAAATTGGTCAGATCCAGAAAAATTCATGCCAGAAAGGTTTTTGGGAAGTTCAATTGATTTCAAAGGATATGACTTTGAATTAATCCCATTTGGTGCAGGAAGAAGGATATGCCCTGGAATTCATCTTGGTGTAGCTAACATGGAATTAGCACTTGCAAATTTGTTGTACTATTTTGATTGGGAATTGCCTAGTGGTGTTAAGAAGGAAGACGTCGACAATGATACATTCCCAGGCATTACCATGCATAAGAAAAATCCATTATGCCTTTTGGCGAAAAAAATTAATAAAATTTAAAAACAAGTTACTAGTATAAAATGTAAGCATGAAGTATTATTGTAGGACATAATACAATTGTAGCCTGTTATATTAGATTTCATGCATGTACGATATATATAATTATATTCATACTACGTACTTCCTCTGTTCTTCTATTTCAATTTTTTTTTACCCAATACTAATATTTGAGTCAAACTTTGAAAGCTTTGTCTATAATTTCTTGTTATAAGAAATAATATAGTCATCTGTGATTTTGTTAGATTCTTCTCATTGTATATTTTGTTAATATAAAGTTTCATTATTTCTATCAATATAAAAATGGAGATATACACGTTTTAAGACATGTCTTTAAAGTTTAAAACCATGATGAAAAATTCAACTGGAACAAAAAAATTTAAGAAAGGAGAGAATACGTCTTATCACTCTTATGTAAAGATTGTAAACCAATAAAATAATAACTTTGATTGTAAATGGAGAAATATATAATTTCACCAATTTTAATAAAAGAGGGCTAGCAAAGTTGGATTTTAATAAAACTATTTTGTTGTTTATTTGTTGCTTTTTTTTTTAAATGTCAATTTTGGCTATTGGGACTATGTTCCAGCAAAGTGTAGTGGGTCTTATTATTATTTGACTAAAAATAATACGAAGTACTTTAATAATTGAACTATGAATCAAAAGGTTAGCTTTACATCAATTCTTGAGTTTATAAGTCAATTTAATCTGGAGACTTAATTACTTCAAGTTGTGGTCTAATTAACTCAAACAAAAGATTATTTATCATTCAAGTCAAATCACATTCAATCTCACCAAAATGATATGCTCAATTTCTTATGGTCAAACTCTAATAATGGTGACTCTAATATTTGGGGATGCCCCAGTTTTCTTATAGTGAGAAATAAAATTTGTTTCTTACATGGTATTTTTTATTCAATTGTATGTGGAGCAATATGAGAAATAGGGAATTTTCCTAAATATTTCCATTAAGATATATATATTTAATCGATCCCAGGACCTCCTAGGATCAGGAGGGAAGCTCTAACCACTTGAGCTATCCCTCGCTCTCATATATGTGTGTGTGTGTATATATATACATATACATATCACCGTTTTTTTGTTTTTTGTTTTTGCCTTTTTGTTTTCAAAAAAATAGATTGAAAAATAAAAACAAAAAAAAAAAACGATTTCAAACAAGCCCTAATTTTTTTAATTTAATTTTTTTTCTTGTATATATATTTATGCATGCATCATATGCATATAAGACAAGTTTTATATTTTTTTCATTTTCTTTTAAATGCAACACATTTTCTTGACATGCATTTTAAGGGATCAAGCAATATAAACTGACAAATTAATCAAAATAATTTATACATGCATATAGTATCTAACCTTTCTTCAATTTTAATATTCAAATTATATTGTAATAAAATCACTCATTTAGCTACTCTAATCAACTTTAACAAAAACGTGCCAAATTAAGGATTGTATCTTACAGATTATACATGTACTATAATAAAAGGGTAATGCTATATGCAGCCCTTAGGGCTGCATATAAGCATTTAATTACTTTCTTTTTTTAGTATTAAGTTGGGAATTTATAGACAATTCACGAGTAAATCGGTGTAATAAATGTTTATTAATTGTCAATTCTTTCCATTTTTAGCTTCTTATGTGCAGCCCTTATATCTTTTTCTTAAGAGGAAGGGTAATGCTATATGCAGTCCTTAGGGCTAAGGGCTGCATATAAGCATTTAATATACTTTCTTTTTTTAGTATTAAGTTGGGAATTTATAGACAATTTACGAGTAAATTGGTGTAATAAATGTTTATTAATTGTCAATTCTTTCATTTTCAGCTTGATATATAGCTTCTTATTTCGGTATTTCCCAACCGTAGACCAATATTTGCAATTATTGGTTGGACACACAGTGAGTGAGTGAGTGACACACATAAAGATAACACAATTTGAGACAAATTTTGGAACAAGACTAGCCCCACTAGCTACGCGGTTACGCCATAAGAAAACAAAACAATTACTCTTATTTATTATTGTTTGTGGAGTACAAAACTACTCATATTTGCAATGTGCTGAATTGTTGTGGTTGTACTATAGCTACGCGCCTACGCGGTTACTCAACTTGGTAATGTGCCATAAAACAATAAATAAAATTAAATTCAAAATTAATTAATAATACTTGTATAAATATCAAAATATGTGATCCAAATCGCAAGTTAGGGCTTTATACGCCAGCTACATACCAAGTATTTGTGGGGCTTTATACAAATAAGCGCATGTGATAAATTCGATGATAAGATATCATCACTCTTTAGATATATAAATATGTGATCCAAATACTCACTAACTATATATATATATGTCTCCCTTAGTTGCAAAATTCTAACTAATTACACATATAACACATTCATCAATATATAGTTGAACAATAGCAAGAAAAACAAAATATGTTATTCTTCCTCTTATTCATTGCATCAATTTCTCTCATTTATCTTCGTCTAAAATGCAAAAAAAATGAACATCTTAATCTACCACCCGGACCTAAAGGCCTTCCTATTATTGGAAACCTTCACCAATTTGATTCCATAAACCCTCATCTCTACTTTACCAAGCTAGGAAAAATGTATGGCCCTATCTTTAGTTTTCGAATTGGAAATCAATCGATGGTTGTGATACAATCAGCTAAGATGGCCAAAGAGGTGTTACAAATACAAGATAAAAACTTTTGTAACAGAAAAGTGTTGGTTGGTGGAAAAAGGCTAACTTACAATGGTTTAGATGTTGTTTTTGCTCCATATGGTGAGTATTATAGAGAAATTAAGAAGATTTTTGTGGTTCATCTACTAAGTTCCAAGAGAGTGAAGTCTTTTGCTCCAATTCGACACGAAGAAGTCTCAAGGACCATTCAAAAAATCTCATCCCTTTCGTCTGAAAATAAAGTTGTCAATTTGAGTGAATTGTTGTTTAATTGTGCATGTTCTACCATATGCAGGATTGCCTTTGGAAAACGGTACGTATCATACTCTTGCCCAAATTCACTAACAAATTTTATTCATTAGGAAGTGAACGCAAGTGCATGAATACATGATGTTAAATTGTCTATCATATATAAATGTAATTGTTTTCTTACGAAAAAATTCTTATGCCTCGCTCCACAGTTACGAGAATGATGATGGGACAAGGAGTAGATTCCATGACCTTTTGAATGAAGCTCAAGCTTTGATCGCCGGCTTCTTCTTTGCAGATTACTTCCCTTACACCGGCTGGCTTGATAAGCTAGCCGGAAAATATTCGAAACTTGAGAAAACATTCAAGAAATTCGAAGAGTTTTTTTGAAGAAGTCATTGATGAACATCTTGACGTAAGGAGGCCTAAATCTGATAGAGAAGACATGGTTGACATTCTTCTCCATCTCAAGAAAGAGCGTTTGTTTTCATTTGACCTCACTATGGATCACATTAAGGCAACATTAATGGTAAATATTCTTACTTTTGCTCATTTATATAATACTCTCTTCGTCTTATAATATTAAACACAGTTACTATAGAATATGCATTTATTAAAAAATGAAATGATAATATGGGCTCTCCATTTGGGCCTAGTGAAATCTTAAAACTAGGCCAATTACTATATGGTAATCCCATATTGGCCATATACACTGTACACATGCTAGCAATTTACTTGTACAATAACATTTACATGGTTCGATTAGGTCATAAATGGCAAGACATCATTCAAGTTATTTATATTTCAAAATAAATGTCTTTAATTAAAATTAAGTTATTCATATTTTAAAATAAAATGTGGCTTAGTCAACAATTTAGTTTTTTCATGAATTAAATGTTTAAAATGTACAGAGCATGTCTATATTATAAAGTATTAATTATTAAATATTTATAACTTCTCAGGATATCATATTAGCCGGAACAGACACCAATATAACTATGGTAATTTGGGCAATGACTATGTTATTGAAAAATCCCAATGCAATGAAGAAAGTTCAAGACGAGCTTAGGAATGAAATTCAAAACAAAGGGTTTATCGAAGAAGGTGATCTCTCAAATCTCAAATATTTCAAGGCAGTAGTTAAGGAAACATTCCGATTACACCCAGCAACTCCATTATTGATTCCACGAGAAACATTGCAAAATTGCACCATCGAAGGATATGATATTAAATCCAAGACTATGTTATATGTCAACTTATGGGCGATTAATAGAGATCCTAAAATTTGGAAAGACCCTGATTTATTTATGCCAGAAAGGTTTTTGGAATGTTCGATAAATTTCCTAGGACAAGATTTTGAGCTAATTCCTTTTGGAGCTGGAAGAAGAATATGTCCTGGCCTACATCTTGGTGTTGCTAGCTTGGATATTATGCTTGCCAATTTACTATATTTTTTTGATTGGGAACTGCCTATTGGTTTAAAGAGGGACGACATTGACACTGATGTGCAACTTGGAGTAACAATGCATAAGAAAAATCCTCTTTGTCTTTTAGCAAATAAACTAGTGTGTGATACAGGAAATAACAAAATAAAGTGAAATATATTGGTGGTTTTATAAAAATATTATCATTTGTTAAATTTTGTAAATATAATTGAACATCAAATATCATTGTTTAATATGCAATAATCTAAATGTTAAGTTGTACTATAGTTTGAATTATTTGTTAAATTGAACATCAGTTTGTATTATTTGTTGAAGGGATTTTTTTTTTATTAGAGAACGGAGATCCATTACTATAGTTTGTAGTATGAGACTCTCATAACAAAATTACACATTCTAACATTAATATGTTGGTGTGTACATCCTCTAAAAAAACTATCATTTTTTTTTTTGGCTATATGAATTCTTATGATGTCACTCTAATGGTGCCAACTCGCTAAACCTTTTACAGGTCATATTAATAGTAGGAACGGATACAAGTGCAGCCATGGTAATTTGGGTAATGCCGGAGCTCCGTAATGTCATGCAACACAAGGGATGCCGCATCAACAGTAATGACCTCATAGGACTTGAAAACTTCAAAGCAGTGGTGAAAGAAACATTTAGGCTACAGCCAGTAACTCCAATTCTATTGTGCATGAAACAATTCGAAAAAGCATCATTGAAGGGTATGATATATTAACAAAAACTTTAGCATATGTGAATGCATGGCCGCATGGGCTATTGGAAGAGATCTCGAAATTTGGTCAGACCCGGAAAAATTCATGCCAGAAAGGTTTTTGGGAAGCTCAATTGATTTCAAAGGATATGACTTTGAACAAATCCCATTTTGGTGCAGGGGGAAGGATATGCCCCGGAATTCATCTTGGTGTCGCTAACATGGAATTAGCACTTGCAAATTTGTTGTACTATTTTGATTAAGAATTGCTTAGTGATGTTACGAAGGAAGACATCGAAAATGATACTAATAGATATTATAGGATTACGATAATATTTGTTGCAGAGTTAGGATATATTGTATATATTTTTCATATAGTTTGTATTCTTATCGTAGTAGGATTCCTAACAAGATTAGGACTACTATTGTAACACTATATATATTGATTAATGGTACACACTCCAATCTGAGGAGTTTTCCCGAAATCCAACATGGTATCAGAGCTTTAGGTTTCGATCTAGCTAGCTTCCGCAATTTTTCATTTTTTCCACCAAACTTTCTTTTACAGAATTTAATTCGTGCTCTTAATTCTTGCTCAACATTTATTAGCAATTGCTCCAATAGTAATTAATTTACACGTACCACCAACATACTTTGTCTAAATCGAGTGCAGAAGCAGAATATCGAGGCGTCACAAATGTTTTCTCTGAGGCTTGTTGGCTTCGTAATCTTTTACTTGAGTTACATTGTCATATTTGGCAGGCTACATACTATTGTTTATTGTGATAATGTCAGTGCTATTTACCTTTCTGGCAACCCGGTACAACACCAACGCACCAAACATGTGGAGATGGATATTCATTTTGTTCGAGAAAATGTTGCTTTGGTACAAGTTCGGGTTCTACATGTTCCATCTAGATATCAATTTGCGGACATTTTCACTAATTGCCTACCACGAGAATTATTTCTGGATTTTAGGTCCAGTCATATCGTACGACCTCCTCCCGCTACGACTGCGGGGGTGTGATAGATATTATAGGATTACAATAATATTTGTTGTAGAGCTAGGATATATTTTTGATAGAGTTTGTATTCTTATCGTACTAGGATTCCTAACAAGATTAACACTAGTATTGTAACACTATATACATTGGTTATGGTACACACTCCAATCTGAGGAGTTTTCCCGAAATCCAACAATACATTCCCAGGCATCACCATGCATAAGAAAATCCCATTATGCCTCTTGGCAAAAAAAAAAGAAAAATAATAAAATTTGAAAACAAGTTATTAGTATAAAATGGCATGTGTGCATGAAGTATTATTTTGGGACTACAAGTGTGGCCTATTACATTAGATCTCGTGCAGTACTATATTTTGCTTGGATGTTTCTACTATGATCATCTTTATTGTGACCATGACTATACTTAATTATAATTAGCTGATTTTTGTTACATTTTAAAATCTTGGTCAAACCTAGCTACTTTTTAATTTTTTTTTTCCATTTTAATTCATTTTCATATTTCCAAAAATTAATTATTGATTCCGAAAATGGTTAATTGTGTCAAAATTATTTTATAATAAGCTATTTATAATAAAATTCAAAAATAAGATTAAATAAAAAAAAATCAAAATACAAAAATTACTTTTCATAGTTCATCAATGTTCTTCAAGTTTGTTCATCCATTGATAAAATTAACCACCAATATATAATAAAAAAAATGGCCTGATTTATACAACCGTTGCGAAATTTTAATAAATCAAAGTTCAGTGTTCTAATATAATCATTTGGCCATTAGGGTAGGTTTTTAATCCTTGAAAAATATATTTTGATTGTACAATATCAATCACAAGTGCGAAAACAGCGAATATGTACAATAAAATTATTAAAATCTGATAATTGATCACGATTGTACAATAAAATTATTAAAATCTGATAATTGCATACTTGAAACAAATATTCTACTAGTACTTCCTTTGGGTTTTTTGTTGACACTTTTAACTTTTAACATTATTTACAAATTATATACTTGTATTGATTATGTTTAGTGATTTATTTATAGTTATGATAAAATATAGTTCTTCACCCAAAAAAAAAACAAAAAAAAAAAAAAGTGCTACATTGGCAGATGACCAGACGTGATAATAATGTATCTACTAATTAAAAACGAAGGGAATATATAATTTACCTATCTTACTTAAAGATCCACTACAAGAAAATTGTCTTTTCGTAGCGATTATTTTGTAGTGATTGTACATTCGCTACAATATGCAAGTATGTTTATGAAATATTTAAGGAAATTGTATCATTTTACAATGGCCATGTTTTTCCCATATAAAATCGATGCGGAAAACATAATAATACATATCCACACTATTTTTGCACATTTATAAAATTGTGAGAAATTGTATCATTTACAATCGCCACTAAACCCCAAAAATCGATACAAAAAGCCTTTTCTACACTAGATATATAAATATTGTTTATTGATGAAACATTTAATATAAGAGTTTGAGGTTGCATGTTCGAATCTTGCACAGTTCATATGTATGATTTTTTTTTTTAAGAAAATGAGTTCAACATTTATAACAATTATAATCGCTACAATAATCACCACGATTGGATGTAGTTTTTCGTATTGATTATTGAGGCCAACCCCAGCAATATTGAAAACCACTATTAAAGGCTAAGACAACGGGAGATATTGTATCAAATAACCATTCGTTGAAAAAGCTTTTTGCTGCAATTACAATCGATACTAAAAGTTACATTAATCGCTACGAAAAGGTTATTTTCTTGTAGTAATCAGAGGGCTAGCAAAGTTGGATTTGAATGAAATTTTGTTGTTTATTTGTTGCTTTTTTTTTTCTTTCCTAATGTCAATTTTGGCTATAGGCGGGACAATGTTTTAGCAAAGTGAAGTGGATCTTATTATTATTTGACTAGAAATAATACGAAATACTTTAATAATTGAATTATGAATATTAAGATTAGCTTTAAATCAATTCTTGAGTTTATAAGTCAATTTTGGAGTCTTAACTACTTCAAGTTGTGGCCTAATTTAATCAAATAAAAGATTACTCCGTATTTATCATGCAAGCATTCAATATGACCAAAATGATTATTTTCATTAATACATTTAATAAATATACAATTACGTGAGATAATAATTGATTCATCTTTATCTACTTATAATATCAGTAGTTTATTAATAATTTTTAACAATATATATAAAAATATTGATGGTCAAAGATTAGTGTTGGTAAATAAGCAAATTAAACGGAAACACTTATCTCAATGTTGTGTACACCAATTGACAATAGCCGCGTTGTGGAGAACCACTGACCTAAAAGACGATTCCGCACTACCTCCCGGTGCAGTAGACTAGAAGCGGTCGTCCTCCAGGATAAGCACGGCGCTGGAGTTTATGTGCACTCACAAACCCGACTGGAACTCAGAATACTTGCTCAGAAAACATAACAGAAAGAATTCGTGTTTAGATATATTTAGAGAAGAGAGAAGGCTAATTGTTGTTTTCTTTCGGAGGTGAATAAGGTTTATTTATAAGGCAATGGAGGGAGTAAAAACAACCAACAATTAAGGGAAAAATGGTCATCAATCAAGTGGTGTAACATCCACCCATTAATCCCCAATAAGGTCTAGCTTTTATCAACATTAAAAGGGGTAACGGCTAGTCTTTAAGTGACAACATTAATCAGCAATAATGCGCATTAAATTAGCAATAAGAGGAAGCTAAAATTAAGGGATTCCAATAGCCATTAAATCCCAACAGTCAAAAGAATAAACACTGTAACTTCTTTGTTTTACTTCAAGAACTTCCAACAATAAGTTTAGAACATAGTCTAAAATAAATGAATAATACATCGTAATACCAAAAGATAATAAAAAAGACCTATCATAAACTTTGTACAATATTCATGTTTCAACGAAGAAGTAAATAAAATCAAGCAAACACACTTGACATAATTGTATATGTATAGCCATTTTAGTCCACTCGCATATTAGTACAACGAAATAAAATGGGGTGACAAGAGAAAGATTATATCAGGAATTCACGAGTACCTTTATTAGGAATTTTATTTATTTATTTTTTTTATAAAAAAAAAAACCCTAATTTTATAATTTAATTTTATTTTCATCCATGCATCACATGTATGTAGAACAAGTTTAATACTCCCTCCGTCCCCGATTGATAGTCACTTTTGAAGAAAAATCACGGGAATTAAGGTGAATTAAATAAAGTACATTGAAAAAGTGAATTTACATTGGGTGTGCAAAAAAGTAGAGAGAGAAAGTAATTAAAGTACATGGGAAAGTAAAATTTACATAGTAAAGTTAAATTTGCACAAATATTTTTGCAAATGTTAGAGAATTTTGGTAAAAAAATAATATTAATGGTACTTGAAAAAAACAAATGTGACTAACATTTTGTGTCACCTAAAATGGCAAAAGTGACTATCAATCGGGGACGGAGGGAGTATTATTTCATTTTCTTATAAATGCAATGCACTTGGTTAACATGTATTTTTAGAGATTAAGTAATGTAAACTGACAAATTACTCAAAATAAATTATACATGTATGCAGTATTAACTATTCTCTAATCTTAATATTGAATTTTTTTTTGAGGAAAAATCTTAATATTTAACTTATTTTAATAAAATCATTCATTTACCTACTCTAATCAGCTTCTATAAAAGCGTGCTAAAAAAATACTCCGTACGTAGTATATTTGTAAAGATTACTCCGCATATAGATAGTATAAAGCAAGGATAGGAGATATTTGTGCTTCCTCTCATCCAAAGAAGTCGTTTTCCAAGCTTAGACCAATATTGCAATTATTAGTTGGACACACAGTGACACACATAAAGATACTAACACAATTTGAGACAAATTGTTAAATCAAATCAATATCACCAAACCCAAATTTGGAATAAGACAAGCTCCCCTAGCTACGCAATAATTAAGAAAACGAAACAATTATTTATTGTTGTTTGTACAAACGATTGTTAATAACGGAATACTCATATTTGTAATGTGCTGAATTGTTGTGGTTGAGAAGATTGTAATTAACCCACATAAATGATACAAAGTACAATTATTTATTTCAATATTTATATATGATTTTATATTACATTATTTAGCCTGCATTTTCTTATATTACTGTCATCATCTCTGATAAATTTCTAATATTGTTTTATTTTCAAAAATTTATTATCATTAAAAGACGGTTTAACTCCCTAATCTTTATATTAGTTGATGAAAAAAAAAATTCTAAAACATGAAAGGACGTCCTATAATAATAGGGGGGGGGGGAGATAGTTTGATTTTCATCTTTACAATTATTTATAGAAAGCCAAAATTATTTAGTTTTATTCCGTAATACGCATAATTAAAGCTTCTTGAAATACTCTTTGATTTACATATAAATTGTATCATATACAAATTTTCATAGAAATTTTGGTCTATTATTTACTTGTTACGAGTATATATATTGTGTACATGTTAAAAGAAAATTGTTGTAATATTACTACAATGTAATAATATACGTAGTATATTTCATACTTGTATGTTCTTTATTGGAGTTGTACTTAGATAATTAGATTAATATCTATTTTCTTGTAAAAAAATAAAATAAAATAAAATAAAAAATATCACATCAACTTTATCACAACTATAAATTCCGTAGTTTTTTAAAAAAGGGATCAAATTAATAACAATATAAATATGTGATCCAAATCGCAAGTTAGGGCTTATGCGCTAGCTACATACCAAGTGTTTGTGGGGAGCCATACACTGCCAATACGCATGTGATAAAATCGCTGATAAGATAGCATCACTATTAATACTTAACCGACTACATT
Organism: Chenopodium quinoa; assembly: GCF_001683475.1. Classification (NCBI taxonomy): domain Eukaryota; kingdom Viridiplantae; phylum Streptophyta; class Magnoliopsida; order Caryophyllales; family Amaranthaceae; genus Chenopodium; species Chenopodium quinoa. The sequence goes on from NW_018742770.1 coordinate 2,560,334, forward strand.
TATAACTATAGTCTATAGATCTCCCAACTTAGTTGCAAAACACTAATTATTCATGAATAGTTGAACAATAGCAAGAAAAACAAAATATGTTATTCTTCCTCTTATTCATTGCATCAATTTCTCTCATTTATCTTCGTCTAAAATGCAAAAAAAAATGAACATCTTAATCTACCACCCGGACCTAAAGGCCTTCCTATTATTGGAAACCTTCACCAATTTGATTCCATAAACCCTCATCTCTACTTTACCAAGCTAGGAAAAATGTATGGCCCTATCTTTAGTTTTCGAATTGGAAATCAATCGATGGTTGTGATACAATCAGCTAAGATGGCCAAAGAGGTGTTACAAATACAAGATAAAAACTTTTGTAACAGAAAAGTGTTGGTTGGTGGAAAAAGGCTAACTTACAATGGTTTAGATGTTGTTTTTGCTCCATATGGTGAGTATTATAGAGAAATTAAGAAGATTTTTGTGGTTCATCTACTAAGTTCCAAGAGAGTGAAGTCTTTTGCTCCAATTCGACACGAAGAAGTTTCAAGGACCATTCAAAAGATCTCATCTCTTTCGTTTGAAAATAAAGTTGTCAATTTGAGTGAATTGTTATTTAATTGTGCATGTTCTACCATATGCAGGATTGCTTTTGGAAAACGGTACGTATTACTCTTGCTCAAGCTCGCTAACAAATTTTATTAATTAGGAGGTGAACACAAGTGCATGAATGCATGATGTTAAATTGTCTATCATCTCTAATAATGTGCAGTAGATTTTTTTGAAATTAATTGCAGTTTTTATGCATACTAAAAGAAAACATCTAATAAACATAATCCATGGCTTATTGGCTTAAATGCATACATACGAACAAACAATTCAAAAAAAAAAAAAAGGTTTGGAATAGTTACAAAAATAAAGCATACTGGTTGAGTGCATATATATGAAATATATAGCTAAGGTGATAAGACATTCAACTTTCAATTTTTGTTGATCATCACACAAAGATCCTCTTTTTTTTTCTTTAGATTACAGAGCATTTTCTAATTAATTTTATAAGCAAAGTCGACCAAAAAAAAAAAAAAAAAACAAAAATTCGTTTTTGGTAATTGCTTTAGTCGTTAGTGAAATATGATAATATTTTTCATTCTGGAAAATAATACAGAAAGTGTGAGTAAAGAATTTAGAACATACGAGTAAAAACATACGCTTTAAAATCTGGAACATATAATTAAAAATCTTAAAATACAAGTTTTAAAATTTAGAAAATGTAAGTTAAATTTTGGAACAAGTTATTTAAAATTTATGACATCAAACTTAACTAATTTATGGTTTAGAACATGTGAGTACTAAATTAGAACATTTGATTTAATTTAGAACACCTAAGGAAAAGTTTAGAAAATCAGATTTAAAATTTCTCATAAGAAAATTTCTCATGAGAGCCTTCCCCTACTCTTCCCTATATATAATTACGAGTAGCAAATTATGGATTGTGGGTAGAAAATCATAAATGCCACAAAAACATGCATGGTTCGATCACAAATCAGATACCACTACTCTTCATAATTAATTTAAGACTCGCCAACTTACAAACACATTAACAAGATCACCCTACATCTATAATTATACAGTTAGACTCTCTTGGTGCAAGATATTAATTAGAGATATGCATCAACAACAGTTGAAGAATAAAGAACCGAAAACTTCCCAATTTCAAGAACCAAACGCTCTCCCTTCTCTCTAAAACAGAAACTTCAACTCCCTCAAGCCTCCCCTAATGCCGCCGGCGGCCAGAGCACCGTTGCTCATCTAAGGTCGTCGGCGAGCATTTGTTGACGACCTCGGGCCCAATTAGGCGCGTTTCTCCTGGCAATTTCAATCCGAACATCCCAATTTTACTGAAGCAAAGTTAGGGTTAGGGATTGTTTTTCGAATTTAGGGGATTTTTGGGTCTTATACTCGGAGACTTTTCCCTATTCGAAGGATCCACGATTGGCTGTGTATCAAGTTTCTTTCTCAGTGGTGTAAGGGCAGCAACGCATCTGTCGGCCGGGGTCTTCCTTCATTCCTTTGCTAGAGTGTTCTTCGTAATGGATTTTCTAGTATGCCTTGTTTCAGTTATGGAGAAGCTTGTTTTCTATTTAGTTACCAATTTGAACCTTAGTTTCTAGTTGTTTGGTTTTTCTAGTTTGTCTTTGTTTAAAGTTTTTATGGATAATTTTGAAGAATTTAGGGGAATTTTGTGTATTTCTCATGTTGAAGAGGATGATATCTCTTCTCATAAATTAGAGCTTTTAGTTGGAAAGTTAGAGAATCCTTTTGGTATTCTGGATTTTGTTAAGGGTTTGAAAGATGAAGGTAACAATTTCTACAAAAAGAGTAATATGGGATTAGCGCTTGCAAAATAATCTCTTGCACTCAAGATTTTATCCTTTGTTACAGTCTGTAATGATGAAGATAAATCTGATTTTTCGAGCCTAGCTGTGGCTCTTAATCTGAACTTGGGTGCTTGTTATGTCAAAGAGAAAAACTTTGACAAGGTGGGTCAGTTGTGTTCTGCAGTTTTGTGTTATATTACATCTAATGTAAAAGCTTACTTTAGAAGGGCAGTGGCAGCTTTAGAGCTCAATAAGCCCGACTTAGCTTTTATGGATCTCGCACAAGCAATTAGGATTGATCCCACTAACAGAGAGTTTCAACAAAAAACTCAATCAGGTGACCTCTTTATTGGGTTGGTCTCCGGATTTTGTTAATGAGGAACTTGCAGTTACAAGAGAGGATAAAATGTTTAGAGATTATGCTAAAATTGGAAAGAAGAAGAAAAGAGGAAGTTAGGGAAAAAAGGGAAAAGAAAGTAAAGAGATGGTAGTGGAGATGGTTGTGTTCGTAGGTGTATTGGTGTAAAAGAAGTCACCAAAAAGGAAAAGGATGTTGCTGGCAAATCTTTGAATTCGGAGGAGGGTAAAGCTAACCCTATCGATCAAGATCGAAGGCCCAACATTATTGATAACAATTCTGATCTGAAGTCAACTTCAGAAACAAAAAACCCAAATCTTATAGGGTCAAGTTATCGGTTTTGTAACCGAAAACGTATTGATTCCTATTTGCATCTCACTCCAACAATGTATGGAGCGATTTCTAAGGGACGGACACTACACTACTATTGCTCTTCCAAGAAGGATTTTATTAGCATCTGAGTATTCGATCATCCAAAGAAGATGGATTGTGTTGAAACTCAAGAAGTTTTTACACCAATGGAGGTTAGTCACCCCCCTGTGAATGGGCATGATAGGTGTGAAGCAAGTCCAAATTTGGCACAAGAAGATTCGACCATAGGTATGGTTGATCAAGTGTCATCATCGTGTGAAAGTACGTCGGTGCCCCTTCTAGATGCTCCAGTCTACTCCCCGGTGAAGTCTGCTGCAAGCCCCAACAATTCCTCTTCTCAAAATTTGAAGTTATTGGTTTCTTCTTGTCGTTCCAGAGCTAGAAGGCAAAGTCATTCTCTAAGAAGTTTAACTTCCTCTGTTTTTACTAATCCTTTGTTTTGCAGGATGAGTGGCTCAAAAAGGAAAGCGTCTTATCCCACCAAACTTGTATGGCTTCCGAATAGAAAGTTGTTATATGGTTCTACCCCTAATGTTCTAGTGTGTACTTTAGTTTATGATTAATTTAGGGTTTTGCTGTTGTCAAAAAAAAAAAAAAAAAAAAAAAAAAAAAAAAGTTGAAGAATTCGAAGAAAAAGAAAATAAAGAAAATATGTTGCTCCTCTTATTCATTATTGCATCCATCTTTTTCATTTATCTTCATCTAAAACAGAGAAAAAATGAACCATCAAATCTACCACCTGGACCAAAAGGCCTTCCTAATTTAAGTTCCTATTATAGAAAATCTTCATAATAGGTCTTACAAATACAAGATAAAAACTATTGCAACAAAATGATAACGGTTGGTTAACAAAGGCTAAGTTACAATGGGTTAGACGTTGCTTTTGCACCATATGGTGAGTATTATAGACAAATTAAGAAGATTTTTGTGGTTTATCTACGTACTAAGTACCAAGAGAATGGATGGAGACTTTCGCTCCGATAAAGTCTCAAGGATCATTCAAAAGATTTCATCGCTTTCATATGAAAATAAAGTTGTCAATTTAAGTGAATTGTTGTTTAGATGTGCAAGCTCTATCATATGAGCGGTCCGTACTCTACTTACTTGCTCAAGCTAGCTAACCAATTATATACAAAATATATGTTTATTATGAATAATTTGATAATATCTAAGTAGTCTACTGATTAATAATTAGAAGGTGAACGCGTGTAACATGATGTTTAAACGTTTATCACGTGATTTATGATGTCTTGATTTTAAGGAAAAAAAATGAGAAGATCTTGCCAAATAATTCAACAACTACCTCTGAAGTTACGTTAGATATTTTTAAAATAGTACTTTGTATAAATTTTGAAATGCATACCAAAATTATGCAATAATTTTCAGTTATCTTATCTAAGTAACGCTATCGGATTACCTTTAAATTAAAAAAACGCTTATATGTTTAATGCATACTTACAAAAATAAATAACGTATGAAGTGCCTTATAAACATTGTGCATGAATTAAATACATACATACAAGTATACAACATATAATTCGAAGGATCTTTTACCAAAATGGCCAATTTTACAAAGTATTTACCAAAACGGTTAATGATAAGGGTTTTTCTCATTGGTAGCCATGTAGATTTGCACATTCTCATTGGTAACAAAATTTTTCCATAAATCTCTTAAATAGCAATAGATTTATCATTTTTCGCTAATATAGTGTTATTTTAGTAATTTTAGCATAATTAAGCTATTAATCATGGTTAATTACATTCCCTTACCACCACACCACCATACCCTTACCACCCTCCTATCTAACCCCTACCATAAAAAACACCCAGCCAGTCAGCCACCACCTTGGCACCTTCCCATCCCTCTACCTCCCTTTACCACCCTTATTCACATCCCTCCTTCAATTCCCCCCACCCTTGAAACACCTTGCCGCACCCCCTATGAGCACGCGCAACCTAGCAGCCACCATCTAACGCAACAACAACCAACCAACAACTTCCACCACGCCTCTGTCTCCACCCGCATCAATCACACTCACACAAAATTAACCCCTGCCGCCCCTGTATTTAGCACATAGCACCCACTAGTCAAACTCTTCTTAAACGCTGCACAAAACACCAGCTTTTAGCATTGCCTCAAGCACTTAAACACACGCAGCAGTCCATTAACAATAATAGTCGCAAATAGCAGCTGCAAGAGTCAATTTCAGCCCTAATTCATAATGAACGCTACATAAAACGGTTTCAGGGAGGGAAGGAAAGGATGGTTAAGGGTTTCGGGGTGGAGGGGAGATTTGGCTGGGTTGTTCGGTAGGAAAGAGAATGGCGGCAAGCTGTTTCAGCGGTGGGGATTGGAGGAGGTGGCTTGTTGGTTTAGTAACTTACACATGATTATTTAACCTGGTTAGTGATTTTAGGTTATACAGGTCAAAATTAGTAAAATAATGCTATGTTAGAGACTATTTAGATTACTAATGCTATTTAAGAGAATTTGCAAAAAAAATTGTTACTATTGAGAATGTACAATTTTATATGGCTACCAATGATAATTTCCCTAAATTTTAATTCCAAAACTAGCTAAATTATTGACTTGAAAGGAAATTATTTATTTCTTATTTTTCTTTGAACCAATTTGGTTCATTTTATGGTATTTTTTTATTTTATTTAAAATGGTTTTTTTTTTATTATTATTTTGGTTTTTTAGTTTTTTTTTTTTTTTTTTTGGGAAAATTCTAATGCCATAGTTTAAAATATCCCATTAATTTGAAAAATAACATTCGACGTAATATATTTGTTACAATTCTCAGAAGACTCTACTTTATTCAGTGATGCAAGCATTAGCATTTATTTTTATTATTAAAAGTTACACAAAATTTAAAAAAAAAACAAAAATTACTCAAAAAATTGATCCAAAAAAAAACCATCTAAGAACATATTCATTGTCTGTCATTATATGTCACATAAACATATGTTCATTATATATCACATAAGTATATGTAAGTTTGATTTATTACGCACATTAAACTAAAAAAAAAAAATTCAAATTAGTCGACATTAATAGAGAGTATATACATTTAAGAGTTATGTAAAGATGAACAATACCTTAAAAACCGTTATTGTCGTATAAATTTGCGGGGGTGTTAATAAAACAATACTACAATTCCAAATTTGTGATACAATCTAGTTTTTTTTTTTTTTTTTTTTGTGATCAAAATTACTCTGTATATTTGTATATGGCTTAAATTTTCCAACTTAAAAAAAAATCCTAAATCAACATTAAAATAAAACCAAAAAAAATAAAATAAAAAAATTAATAAAGTGAACCAAACCGGTTCAAAGGAAAATAAGAAATGGCTAATTTCGTTCTTAGGCAATTATTTAGCTAGTTTTGGAATTAAAATTTATTATTAGCCGTTTTGGTAAATATCTTTTATCAAATTAGCCGTTTTCGGTAAAAGATCCTAATCTAAATCAAAGAAATGTGGGTTAGAAAAAAACATGTTTTTTTCCTTACCTTAAAAAAATTAAAGTAATTGTAAATAGATTTGTTTTACAATAATTTATTGTTGACTCTAATATTCGGGTCATTATGTTTAAATGGTAAGCTAGTTGTCATTTAATTTATTTTTTCAACTATATTATTTTTATAATAAACAATTAATTCCTAAGCTAATTAGCTTATTAGCTAAGTTAATTTGCTTTGCCAAGCTAATAAGTAAATTATTCTCCGATGGGTTAGCTATCACTTGAAAATTGTAAAAATTGCAAGCTAGTCTCCAAAAACAACCATAGGAGCTACTCTAAAAGTCATTTGTTCATACGAAAATACAAAATTGAAGAGAATATATGGATGGAATTAATGCTCATTAAAAGAGAATTTCGGGAGCAAGACTGAATTAATGCCTATTTTCCAAAACTATATTTCCCTCTTTTTAAAAAAAATATTGCACCACTTGACTTATAAGGAAGTTTCACAAATATTACACCGTATTCATTTTAACTAGCTTTTTTGGCCCGTTCAATGCACGGGTTGTTACTTGGGTTAATTATTTTCATATGTAGGAAGATTGTTTCATTTCTAAACTTAAAAGAAAAAAAAGAAAAAGTGGGTAGAACTGTGAAAGAAGAATAGAAGATGAATGAATTAATGACATATTATTTTAAATTATATTTAAAGTCTAGGAGATGAAAAGACAAATTTTATTATAATTTATATGTTTATGTAATGTGTATTAATTAAAGCAATATTTTATTATGGTGGAAATGAAACACTTCATTTTCTTACTTGAATTTGCAAATTGTATAATGCATAAAGATTTAAACATAAATATTAAGAGAGATGACATGTGGCATATGGGGTGAATAGTGACTTGTGAATTGCGATGCCATGTGTCATGTGAAAAATTTGTGATTTGTGTTTTTAAATACTAAGTATAGATTTTTTAGGTTTTGTATTCAATTACATGGGCAATTTTAATTTGCATTTTTACTTTTCTCTCTCATCTCTTTTTTCCACACCAAAAAATTGTGCCAAATCCTAATAGTACAATGATAAAAGAACGGAAGTATATAGAGATGCTCTGTTGCTCATCATGATAGTTGTACAGTTGTTAAGTGAAGAATAAACTTAAAATTGGGGCCTTCGCCGTGTGCAGCTGCTGAACCCGCACATCAGTGGCGGAGCCACATTAGAACAAGGGGGGACAGTTGTCCCCCCATTTTCGGAAAAAAAGTTTTTTTTAAAAAAAAAAAATCAAGAAAATACAGTAAAAGGCTATAAATAACATATACTTACAGTAGATATCACAATATTGAATATGGTTTGGTGGTTGAGTCCTTAGTAAGGCTGTGTTTTGGTCCTAGGTTCGATTCCCTACTCTACTGTTTTTCAGCTTTTTTGTTTTTTTTTCCCCTACTTCTTGTTTTTTTTATTACATACTCTAATTTTCAACAACCTTTTTAATTTGATTTTTTATTTCCTATTTCTTGTTTTAGGATTTTTAATGTTATTTCTTATTTCCTACTTCTTGTTTTTAATTATCGCTTTAACTAAGTGTGCTTAAACTCAATTTTTTTTTTACATTTCTAATAAATAGATTACTATTAATTAATTGTTTGTAACTGTGTTTTAACGAAATACATATTAATAATATGATTGATTTGAAAAAGTTGAGTTTATTTTTTCGAATGTAACTCAAACCCTGGCCCTTCATATCTACCATCAATTTGTTTTAACGATAATTATTTGACTTTTTATTTATCAATTATGTGATTACATAACAGGATTTACAAATATAAATTTATTCATTTTTGTTGGATAATTTTCTTAATATACAATAAAACTTTTTTACCCCTCTTTTTCCATATAGAAATAATTGGCATATGTGATTTCAAATAAATATTAAACAATTTAGGTTATCAATTTTTTTCTTGAGATTTTTGCCGAAACTTTAACCTCCAAAATTTGTCCCCCCGAATTATAAATCCTGGCTCCGCCACTGCCGCACATGGTAAATTGTTAAGGGTCTCGCCTGGTTAACAATTGTGTGTGGAGTACCACGCACGTATTATGTATATTGCCTCAAGTAGTTGATTGTGAATGGAGAACCATTTAAACTCTATCAACAATCGTGAGAGGAGAACCATACATATACGCAAGTTATCGATAATGTGTGGGAAACCATAAAAACGAGTACAATTTTGTGTTAAAAAGTATTATGTTGGTACGATTGTGAGGAGGACCATATATACACTAGCTACGATAGTGAGGAGGACCATATATACACTAGCTACGATAGTAGCACAATTGTGTGTGGTCATTAGTGAAGTACAACGTAAGTAACATGTTTATTTTCACCAAAAAACGTTGGTAACATGTTTTGTGGAGAACCATATTATAGTGACAGAAACATATCATGAATCGATCGTAAATCAGATCAGATACCACTACTCTGACGAATCTCCAACAATTAACAATGACTAAAGTCTTTCCCAAAGAAAAAATAAATAAAAATAAAATAAAAAAATTTACCCTACATGATCAATAATTTTACTATCTTGCTATATATGCTTATATTAGGTGCATGCATGAATAATTGAAGTATAGGAAAAAAAGAAAGAAAAAAACATGTTATTCCTCCTATCATCATTCATTGTTGCATCAATTTCTATCATTTATCTTTTTCTAAACCACAAAAAAAATGAGCCAGTTAATCCACCACCTGGACCTAAAGGTCTTCCTATCATTGGAAATCTTCATCAATTTGACTTCAAAAACCCTCATCTCTACTTTACCAAGCTAGCAAATATCTATGGACCGATCTTTAGTTTTCGAATCGGGAATCGATCAGTGGTTGTGGTACAATCGGCTAAGATGGCCAAAGAGGTGTTACAAGTACAAGATAAAAACTTTTGTAACAAAAAAGTTATGGTTGGTAGACAAAGGCTAAGTTACAATGGTTTAGACGTTGCTTTTGCACCATATGGTGAGTATTTTAGAGAAGTTAAAAAGATTTTTGTGGTTCATCTACTAAGTTCCAAGAGAGTAGAGACTTTTGCTTCGATTCGACACGAAGAAGTCTCAAGGATCATTCAAAAGATCTCATCTCTTTCGTCTGAAAATAAAGTTGTCAATTTGAGTGAATTGTTGTTTAGATGTGCAAGCTCCACCATATGCAGAACCGCTTTTGGAAAGCGGTATGTATCTACTCTTGCCAAAGCTTGCTAGCTAATTATATTTTCTTATAGATAATTTGATGATTTAGAAGGCGAATGTGTGTGCATGATGTTTATTTAATTGTGAATCATGTCTTACTGTGCAGGTTTTTAGAAAATATATATATAATACACATAGAGATAAAGAACACATTTCCTTTGTTTTTTTATAGTTGCAACATTTCTCTTTTCACACTTGTCAATGCATATTTTCAATCGTTTATATCTTTAATTACCATTAAGTGAAAATTATAAAAATTTGATATTAATATTGTATTTAAATCAATACGAATCTAACAAGATCTCACATGATTATATTTTTATTTAAGTATAAATCGTTAAAACTAGTCAAAGTGAAACAAGTGAATAATGTAGAAGTCAAGCTATTGCAACTATAAAATAACGGAGGAAGTATGTAGTATTTCATTATAAACATTATGCATGATTTAAATACATACGTACATATAAACACATTTATAAAGAAAATGTGGGTTGGGAAAAAGGAAAAACAAAAAAAAATGAAAAAACGAAAGTGAAGTACATGAAATATACAGGTAATTAAAGATGTAAGTATAACATAGATGGTACGACTTTCAAGTCGATCTTTATGGTCATCATTTTAAGGACCCCCTATAATTATAAGTATGGAGTATTTACTAATTATAATAGCAAAGTCAACAAATTTTAGATTTTTCTTTCTTTGAAGAAATATATTTTTTCTTGCAAAGTTGTTAAATTATTAGTTAATGAAATAAGATATTTTGTAATGTTTTTCATTTCAAATTTATCTTTCTAGTACTCCAATGACAATATTACTGATAATAAGGGTTTTTCAATATGCTAGCTAATAGTTGTTCAAATGAAATACGTGATGCTTATTTAAAAACAGAGGGAGTATTGATATTATTCGTTCTCTTATATACAGGTTCGAGAATGATGAGGGGATAAGGAGTAGGTTCCATGACCTTTTGACTGAGGCTCAAGCCATGCTCGCCGGCTTCTTCATTTCAGATTACTTCCCTTATTTCGGTTGGCTTGATAAGCTAACTGGAAAGTATTCAAAACTTGAGAAAACATTCAAGAAAATGGAAGAGTTTTATGAAGAGGTCATTGGTGAGCATCTTGACCTAAAGAAGAATAAATTTGAAAGAGAAAACATGGTTGACATTCTGCTCCAACTCAAGAAAGAGCGTTGCTTTTCATTTGAGCTCACTCTGGATCACATTAAGGCAATGTTAATGGTAATTCTTCTTACCCTAATAAGTTATAATGTTAATTCAACAATAAACAAGATGAGTGAGAATATAATAAATTATTTTATATCAGTGTGTATAATATATTATACACTGATATAATGTTAAAATGAAAAGAAAATATTTTAATTTTAAAAAATTAATAAATATTTAGCAAAAAAAAGGAAATAAAAAATTTAAAAATGAATAGAAAAGGAAAAATGGAAGAAAAATTTAAAACCAGCAAATGATATGTGTTACTCCTTTTTTTTTGAAGGATCCTCCTATCACTTTTAAAATTTCGTACTTCCTCTGTTTTTTCTAGTTAACACGTTTCCATAGTGCATAAATTAAACCGTTAATATCTTTAGTTACCAATTTTCAAAAATTATAAAAAATTGATATTTTGAAAATATATATATCGTGACGAATCTAACAAAATCCCACATGACTATAGATTTCATTACGTATAAATCACAAAACATGGTAAAAAAAAACTATGTGAATAGTGCTAAAATCAAAACATGTCAACTAAAAAAAACGGAGGTAGTATAAATTATTGATACTGATTACTGATTGCGCTCACAACTTCAATTACATTGCTCAGTAATAAAGTCATAATGGTGAAATAGTACACAATACTCCCTCCATTCTTTTTTTTAATCTTCCTTAAATTACCATACAATATATAACATAAAAAAAAAAAAATAATCCCTCCGTCCCTTAATTAGATTCCTACTTCTCTCAATTATGTAAGGAATAAATGCTAGAAGTAAGAATATAATTAAGGGACAGAGGGAGTTATAATTACTTTATGCTACAAATATGAAAAGATATGTTTCCTTAACAAGAAAACTACAATACCTGTAAGAAAAATACTACTCCTAACATAAATCATTAACTGATTTTCAGGATATCATAGTAGCAGGAACTGATACTAGTACAGCTATGGTAATTTGGGCAATGACTATGATAATTAAAAACCCCGATGAAATGAAGAAAGTCCAGAATGAGCTTAGGAATGCAATTCAAAACAAAGGGTATATCGAAGATAATGATCTCTCCAATCTTGAATACTTTAAGGCAGTAGTAAAAGAAACATTCCGATTACATCCAGCAGCTCCATTATTAGTTCCACGAGAAACAATGCAAGATTGCACCATAGAGGGATTTGATATTCAATCCAAGACTTTACTATATGTCAATGTTTGGGCTACTGGTAGGGATCCTGAAATTTGGAAAGACCCCGATTCATTCAAGCCTGAGAGGTTTTTGAAAAGTTCGATTAATTTTCTAGGACAAGATTTTGAGCTAATTCCTTTTGGTGCTGGAAGAAGAATATGTCCTGGCATACATCTTGGCGTTGCTAGCTTGGAAATTATGCTTGCCAATTTACTGTACTTTTTTGATTGGAAATTGCCTGATAGTTTAAGAAGGGACGACATAGACACTGATGTGCAACTTGGATTAACAATGTATAAAAGAAATCCACTTTGTCTTGTGGCAAATAAATATATTTAAGATGTTTATGAGGTTTTAAATAAATCTTGTAAACTCTTAAATAGATCTAATTCACATTAAATTATAGTGAACAATTAGTATTAAGGTCACTATGTTTAATCAAATATTTTATTAAATAAAGGTAGTTATTATATTAATAAAAAAGTCGACGTAGTGTCAAAATAGAGGTTATATTATGCTGAAATAAAAGTCAGTATGTTATAATAAAGATCATAAAAATATTTATATTTTATTATGAAAGTTTTCAATGTACTAGTCAATAGTCAATACAGAGTATGAATTATAAAGGTCTATATGTTAAAATAGGGTGCTATGTTCAACATAATGTTGGTTGATACTTGTGAATCTCAGGTTCGTAACAAACATTAATATGAATCAAGTATATACAAGTTTTAATAAAAGTCACTATGTTAAAATTAGGGTCCCACATAATGTTGGACCTTAGATTCACACAAGATTTTTCGTTAAAGTCTTAAAATTATCTGTAATAATTACTTAATGACATCAATATCATTGTTTAAATTAGTGTGCGGCCCGGGCATTGCACCGGGTTACCACTTTGATTAAATTGTTTCTTTATGAAATATATTATCATCTATTGTGTATATATGTTATGCATAAATGTTAAACATAATGTTACAAATTAACAAAGAGTATAGAAAACAATTTTTAATACTTTATTGTTTAAGAAATGTTTATTTTATTCCTCTTATTTTTTTTTTTCAAAGTGCTTATCTCGTTTTCATTTTAATTGGTGCGTGTCATTTATAGTTATATTTATTTGTATAGATGACATGAATTATTATTAGCTAAGATGGTAATGAGTTAGATCTAGCTTGTATTCTCAAGGTCGTCTAGTGTTCAAAACCCATCAAATGCTTTTTAATATTAATCTATCAATAATAGTTGGAATGAATTGTTATTTGGTAATGACATGTCATTAAGTGATGATATGGCACAATGGTATGAGAGGGGAATGATGTGGCATATAAACGATTTTAGAACGCTTTTTAATATATATAAAAGTATAGATAGATTTGGTTAAAGTTTGTGTAAATCATTAAAATTAATCACATGCAATAATTAATTACTTAATGACAACAATAAGGTAAAGAGAACAAGAACTAAAAGTTTTATTTTTTAATTTGTTTGAAGTACAGCATTTTAAAAGTATGCACAATTCACATACTCGACTTCAACTACATTTCGTGACTTAGGGTGGCGGGACCAAACCACTTAAACCATAAGAAACTATGTGAATTTCCTAGCCAAAAGACAAAGTGGATCTTTCTTACTCATAACAAGACCAGGCAACGTATCAGTGTTGATGTCGTCCTTGCTCATACCTCTAGGCAATTCCCATTGGAAATTATACAACAAATTGGCAAGTGCTAGCTCATAACTAGCTACACCAAGAACCATTCCCGGGCATATTTTTCTACCAGCTCCGAATGGAATAAGCTCGAAGTCGTTTCCTTTATAATCAATTGAACTCTCCATAAACCTCTCGGGCATGAATTTTTCCGGATCTTTCCAATATTCAGGATCTCTTCCAAGAGCCCATATGTTCACGTATACTTGAGTTTTGGGTAGAATGTCGTACCCTTTTATGTTACTTTTTTTAAGTGTTTCTCGAAATGTTAGTGGAGCTGCAGGGTGAAATCTTAATGTTTCTTTCACTACTGCCTTAAAGTATTTGCACTTTAAAAGATTTTCCATTGTGATACAACCCTTATTATCGGATAAATTATTCCGAAGCTCTTCTTGTAATTTACTCATGATTGTTGGGTTCTTGATTAGCTCAGTCATTGCCCAAATGACCATGATTGTGCTTGTATCTGTTCCTGCTACAAATATGTTCTGTGAAAGCAGACGTATAATATTATATTATTAGTACTAAACGAGTCATTATTAAGATTTATTTAAGAGAACAAATTACCATAAGAATTGCTTTAATGTGATCCATGGTGAGCTCAAACGAAAGGTTACACTCTTTCATTAGGTGGAGAAGAACATCAATGACATCCTTTTGGTCAGATTTGAGTCGATTTGGGTCAAGATATTCATCAATAATCTCCTCATAAAACAAATCCAAGTCGTTGAACACCTTGTCAAGCCTAGAGTATTTTCCGGTCAGCTTATCAAGCCAGCCAATGGAAGGGAAATAATCAGCAACGAAGAAGGCCGTCGACATGGCCTGAAATTCATTAAAGAGGCTGTGAAATCTTCTTCTTTCGAATTCTTCTTCGTCTTCATAACTATAGATACAACTCATACAAGTAAGAACATTATTTTTGTAAAAATAGAACCTTTTTTTTTTTAAAAAAAAAAAAAAAAAAAAAAAAAAAAAAAAACTACCAAGCTACCCTCTAACAAAATTTTTCTCACCTTATTTCCCCCTTTTTCTGCCTAGTTTCCCAATAGTTGCCTACTTGCCTTATAACCCCAATTCCCCTTCCCTTTCATCATTAATTTGGCATAAGATAGCTTATTACAATATTTAGTATTTTATAAGATAGTTTCTTATACTTGTATTTTTTTTATATAAAACAAATTTGAAATGTATAACATAGTTTTTCTTATAAAAAAATTCTCAACTAAACTCTTTTGAATTTTATACTTTATACATTTCATATTAATTCCGACTATAGTTTTACATAAATGCATATAAAATAAAAAATTTATCATGTAAAATACAGTGATGTTAATTAATAATTTATCATGTAAAATATGGTGATATTAATATGATACTCTTTACGTCCCCTTTTATTTGTTCTATTTTTCTTTTTGATGATATAGATGATTATTCACTACATCTCTCATTATTTTTATATTTCATTTTAACGTCAGACCGAGTGACCGACTGTTTCAAATTAATAATAGAAGCTACAACTTTATATTACTCTCACACAAAATACATTTGATCCAACTACTTAACCAAAAATTATCAAGGTAAAATTAAATTAGTTTGGGGTCAAATAAATTAATAATATTACTCTGTATATTGGTAGTCAAAACACATCTTTTGTTAAAAAATAAATAAATAATAAATTTAGAACCACAAAAACGAAATAATACGGAGTACGGAGTACTAGATTATCAGACGAACTGAAGAGAGTGTAATAATTTACACGATGTTAAATACCTAATGGACATAGTGCATTAGCAAATGGTTTGATGGGACAATTAGATAGTTGTAGTTATTTAGATTTGATGGGACAATTAAATAGTTGTAATTATTTAGATTTGATGGGACAATTAAATAGTTGTAGTTATTTAGATATCAAGGGGCGATAAAACAGTTGCAATTATTTAGATTTGATGGGATGATTAAATACATAAGTGTGACCATTTTAACTTTGAAAGGATTATTTTTTTTACTGGAACTTTGAAAGGATTATGTACAATATAATGATCTAGACAAATATAATTAATGACATTAGGGAAAAAATTTAGACATCATTGGCATTTTATCTTTAATTTATCTTGCTCATGACAATTATCAACCTTAATGTATGGGTAATGATAGATATACAACCCTCCCCTCATCCGAAGCTTGATGGCTGCTCGAAGAATCCAAGACACACGGTCTATTCATTCCTCCTCATCACCCAACACCCAGCCCCCCAAAATAAATAAAGTACACATTATACCTTATCCAAATCGAATTTGTGAGTTTCTAGTTCTAGTTTTGGTTCTATTTTAAATGATATTTCTCGTATATATCAGAATAATTGAGATATTTAATACTCCCTCCGTCTCATAATATTAGTTTATCTTTGTTTTTTTTTACGGTATTTAAGAATTGGGAGGAGAAAGTAGATGAAACACATTAATAAAGTGAAAAGTACAATTGTAAACAAAAGTTAGAAAGAGAAAGTGGAAAAACGTACAAGGCATCTGCAAAATTTAAGGGTCACGTAGGAAGTACAATGAATAAAGTTTATAAAAGTGAGGTTATAATAGTCTTTATATATTATCCAAAAATAAAAACAAAAACAACATTTTGACACTCCAAAATAGGAAAACATGAACTATATTATGGGACAGAAGTAATATTTACTACTCGTATTTGTATACTAATTTTGATAATATGAGTAATTTTTTGGAAATTTTGGATTTTGGTACCTCGAATATGGGGGTAATTGAAATTCCGTACCCGTTTAAAATTTATTTTTAAATTGGTACCTCCAAAAACACGAAACTGTAGATTTCAGTACCTCCGTCCATGTTCCGTTAAGTTTTCCGTTAGTGGGGCCCATTATCTAATTATTTAATAATTTAATTTATTAAAAAAAAGAAAAAACATTTTATTAAAAAAAAAACTTAAAAAATAAAATAAAATAAAAAAATCAGCCACTGCCACCAGCGCCGGCGCCGGCTTCGGATGTTGGTGGCCGAATTCCCCTGGCACCGGTGCCGGCCACCCCTTCCCTTTCCCTCCCTTTTTTACCCTCCCCCGAAACCCTAGCGCAACCACCACCATCTTCCCTCCCATTCTTCGTTTCTGGCTGTGACACCCCACCCCCTCCCTTTCCCTTTCCCTCCCTGTTTTCCCCTTCCCCGAAATCCTAGAACAACGGTGGTCACCACTACCGTACCATGGTCGTCACCCTAAGCCAACCCCATCGTTGTCTCCCCGACCTGAAGCCATTGTCGAACTACCCAGACCCCAACACAAACCAGCCCAGCGAGAAGCCCCCATTGTCATCTCCCGACTCGAAACCATCGTCGAACCACCTAAACCAGCCCAGCGAGAAGCCAACAGCAGGAAATCAACCCACCACCGCCGCAGAACTCCTCTCCCCTACCCAAAACCGTCATCGAACTACCGAAACCCCAATCCACACCCATACCAAAACCCACATACCACCGTACTCATCTCACCCTTATCCTGAAACCAAATCGGGGTTAAGGTTGTTAGGTTACAGTTAGGCTCGTTTCGAAGGTCAATCGAGAGTGGTCGGACGGCTGGTTAAGATTTTAGGGATTTTTCATTTTTTTTTTATTATTATTATTTTTTAATTTTTTTTTATAAATTGATTTTTCTTTTTTTTTTTAATAAATTAAATTATTAAATAAATAGATAATGTGCCCCACTAATGGAAAACTTAACGGAACATGAACAGAGGTACTGAAATCTACAGTTTTGTGTTTTTGGAGGTACCAATTTAAAAATAAATTT
This sequence comes from Chenopodium quinoa, assembly GCF_001683475.1. Taxonomy (NCBI): domain Eukaryota; kingdom Viridiplantae; phylum Streptophyta; class Magnoliopsida; order Caryophyllales; family Amaranthaceae; genus Chenopodium; species Chenopodium quinoa. Next base: position 2,578,082 of record NW_018742770.1, read on the forward strand.
TAAACGGGTACGAAAATTCAATTAACCCCATATTCGAGGTACCAAAATTCAAATTTTCCTATTTTTTTTTATAACATGTTAAAAATACTATGTAAATTTTTTCATGAAATATGTTGTTAAATATTTATTAATATCAAGTTTCATTATACCATTTTTTTTTTCACCAAAAAAATAATACTATTTTTTTTAACCAATGTTTATTTATACATATTTAAGGTCAAATGACAAGTTGATTGTGTCAATTATTTTAAGATCGATAGAGAGAATATCATATATTTGGAGCTAACAATTGAGTTTTTAGGTTCGGTTCAAGTCGAGACAATGCAAGTTAATTGGATCATGCATTGACAAATGCTTGTTTGAGTTCATTTTAGGCTCGGGTCGGATTGAAATATGCGGAGTAGTCCTATATTTTATTCTATAGCCTATAGATTTATTATAATTTAACAACTTTTAATTTATTAGATATATTATCAACCAGACAATTTTTAGTTGGGTCAATTTTTTGTCAAATGGTTATGTAAGGATTTTAAATTTTGGAACAATTGGTAATCATAAACATGATGTCAATTTTGCTAGATTGACAATGTGCTTCGTAGTTTTTGAAGCTATTTATAAGATAGGAGCCTAGGACAAATAATTTTGTATATATTACCTCCGTTACAGGTTATGTGCAACGATTAGACATTTTCCCTCTCAATCGTTGCACATAACCTGTAATGGAAATAGTATGTTAAATTCAAATTGAATGATCAAATATAGTTCAATTAAGCTTTAAGCTAGATTCATGTATAATATAAGAAGAAATTTCATAGATATAGAAATAAATAAATGACACCGTGTATATTCTCAATTGTCATTACGAAATTTGAGTTAATGATTATGGCCCACATTATTACAGAGTACTTTTATTCATACTTTTATCCTGCTTTTCACACGCATTAGAGCAAGTTTAGCCCCAAGTCTTAAAACTTGAATGTGACATCATTTTTTGTGGTCCCCATTGAAAATGATGTCATCAAATTCTTGTTAAGACTCACTAAGACTTACACATATTTATCACTTTAGCCCTAAGACTTAAATATTTGACATATTATATGTAGAAAAGTGTAAGAAAAAAAAGGGATAATAAAAATAAAAGTGAGGTGGGAGTAGTGGGTCCCAATCTCAAGTCTTAAGTTGAGTCTTGAAATTTCAAGACTCAACTTGAGACTTGCTTGAGATTTTTGAAGAAAAATGGGAAAAGTCTTAAGCATAAGTCTTAAGACTTAAAATGATGATGTCACCCCAAGTCTTAAGGCTTGGGGGGCTAAACTTGCTCTTACTAATATTTTGATTTTTGAAACAAGTATATTACTTTTTTTTTTTATAAGAGAAACAAGTATATTACTTTTATTCATACTTTTATCATACTTTTATTCCTCCTACCAAAGTGTAGAATTAATGAAACAGAAAACTTGAATATTATTTCTCAGAGAACCATCATATATAATACAAGCTAAAACAATCCCAATCAAGATAGAATTAGGAAAGTATCAAAAGATATTATTAACTACCTAAAATATGCTATCAAAGATATCCTTAGATATTTGGAAAATATATCCTATTTTCCTCAATACCCCCCTCAAGTTGGAGCACTCGGGTCATAGATGCCCAACTTGGAAAGAAGAAAATCAAACTGTGATTTCCCAAGTCCTTGGTGAATATATCTGCTAACTGGAAAGAAGTAGGCACATAGGATGAAGATATTAACCCTTCATTGATTGCATCACGGACAAAATGACAGTCAACTTCAATGTGTTTGGTGCGTTCATGAAACACCGGATTTTTAGCAATCTGCAGGGCCGATTGACTATCACAAAACAACTTGATTGCCTGAGGATGTTCAATCCCCAGACTCAATAACAAGGCCTTTAACCATTTCAACTCCAACGTAGCGGAACACATGGATCTATACTCTGCCTCAGACGATGAAGTAGCCACCGTAGGTTGCTTCTTGGTTTTCCAAGAAATTGGAGAATGACCAAGAAAAACAAGCCATCCTGTCAATGAACGACGAGTGAGAGGACATGCCGCCCAATCCGAATCACACCAACCCTGCAAGGTTAGATCACTAGATGCACTTAACAGAATGCCTTGACCCGGGGTACCTTTCAAATATCGAACCACACGCAAGGCCGCTTCCCAGTGCTCAGAACACGGCTGTTGCATAAATTGAGACAAAACATGCACTGAATAAGCCAATTCCGGTCGTGTAACCGAAAGATAAATTAATCTTCCCACTAATCTTCGATAGGATACAGGGTCCTTGAGCAATTCACCATTAGCAAGGCCGAGCTTATGGTTTTGTGGGATAGGAAAACCACTCGGCTTTGCCCCTAACAAACCTGCTTCGGAAATAATATCCAACATATATTTTCGTTGGCACAAAAACACACCAGATGAACTACGAGCCACTTCTATACCCAAAAAATACTTCAAGGGACCAAGGTCCTTCATCTTAAAACAGTCACCAAGGTAAGCTTTAAACACAGTCAAAGCAGCAAAATCGTTCCCAGAAAGAATAAGATCATCTACGTACACCAGGACATTAATCTGAACATTGCCTCTAGTGTATGTAAAAAGAGAGTAATCAAAGTAGGATTGAATGAAACCATACCCTTTTAAAGCTGTCGTTAGCTTTGCAAACCAACACCGCGGATCCTGTTTCAACCCATACAACGACTTCCTCAAACGACACACCAAGGATGGATCAGAACTCTCAAACTCGGGGGGCAATTTCATGTACACCTCCTCATCGAGATCACCATGTAAGAAGGCATTGTGAACATCCATCTGATGAAGATCCCAATTTTTAGAAGCCGCTATTGCAAGAAAAGCTCGAATTGTAGTCATCTTAGCCACGGGAGCAAAAGTTTCACCATAATCGATGCCTTCCTGCTGATGATTACCAAAAACAACCAATCGAAACTTGAGTCGCTCAACTTGACCATTAGACAAAAATTTTGTCTTATACACCCATTGACTTCCTAGAGCTTTCTTCCCTGGAGGAAGATGTTCTAAAGTCCATGTGCCATTATCTTCTAAAGATTTTATTTCTTCTTTCATGGATTGCTTCCACCCCTCATACTTCATAGCCTCTTTGAAAGACTTAGGTTCTTTGTCATGAACAATGGCTACAAGAAATTTGCGATAATTCACAGAAAATTTGTCACAATTTATATAATGTGCTAAAGGATAAGGAGTACCTGAAGGAGTGTTGGAGGATGGAGTGGACGGAGACGGACTATTAGCAAAAACGGAGTGAGTCACATAATCACGAAGCTTGACAGATGGAATTTTTTCACGAAAACTGCGACCTAACTCCTCATGTTCATGCACCTCAAGAAGCTCAGGAGAAGCATGGTGCTGCTTAGCACCCATGCTGCTGCTGCTGCTGTGAGGCTCGGCAGTCATGTCGCTGCTGCTATGCGGCTTGAAAGGGGTTTGCCAGGCAGCGTCTAGGTGTGCAGCAGACTGCTCCGCGGCCTGGCTGCGGGCTGTGTCCTGTGGCCGCGGCCTGGCTGTGGGGTGATCTGCCGTAGCCTCCCTAGCAGGCTGCCCTGAGTGTGGCTGACCCGGGGCAGCTTGCTCTTCCTCATTGAAGCCATTAATAACGCCATTTTCATCATCAAATATCTCGTACTCCAAAAAATCCCCATGAACTTCACTATTTGTGTCAAAAAATTCCGGCACTATGTTCACATCATCCGGAGTACCAAAAGGAAACACATCCTCAACAAACTTCACATCTCGAGAGACAAAAAAAAATTTCGACTCAAGATCATACAATTTCCATCCCTTCTTCCCAAAAGGATAACCCAAAAACACACATTTTCTACTCCGACTCGCAAATTTGTCTCCATTAGTTTTTTAATTATGAGCAAAACAAAGACAACCAAAGGTACGAATTGCATCAAACAAGGGTGGTTTATCAAATAATAATTCGAAAGGTGTTTTATTTTGAAGCAAGGGAGTGGGGGTACGGTTAATTAGGTGGGTTGCGGCAAGAACACACTCCCCCCAAAAATAAATAGGCAATTTGGCTTGAAACCTTAACGCTCTCCCAACTTCAAGAATGTGTTTGTGTTTACGCTCAACCCTCCCATTTTGCTGAGGAGTACCCACACAAGAGGTTTGAAAAATAATTCCAGTGGCACGAAAATAATCAAACAAACAATTAAATTTCGTACCGTTGTCACTCTGCACAATTTTAATGGTTTGGGAAAATTGTCTATCCACCATTGAAACAAAAGCCAAAAAATTTCGTAAAACCTCAGTTTTATCAATTAATAAATAAATCCAAACTGCTCGAGAATAATCATCCACAATAGTCAAAAAATATCAAGCTCCACACGACGAAACATGTCGATATGGACCCCACAGATCACAATGTACTTTCTCAAAAATCCTAGAAGCTCTACTATCACTTAAAGGAAATTTATTTCGAGGATGTTTAGCACGCATACATACTTCACATCCTTTATCTAAACAAGCTTTATTGCTACTAACATGAGGAAGTAACTTAACTACTTTCTCGGAAGGATGACCCATTCGACGATGCCACAACTCCAAATCCGAGGATGCTTCAACAGCGCCTACAAGATTCACCGAATCCGAATTGCTAAAATAATATAGTCCGTCTCTCCTAGCTCCCATTCCAATCAGCTCCTTCGCTTGGTCCTGTATAGCACACATATAAGAATTAAATTGGACAAAACAATTAAGCTTATCAGTAAGCTGAGATACTGAAATCAAATTACAACTCAAATAGGGGACATAAAGAACACCGGTGAGGGTGATCTTGTCCGATAAACGAACAGAACCAACTAAAGAGGCAACCACTGTGTCCCTGTTAGGTAATCCAACAGGACACTCAAAAGAACGAGTATCAAACATCCAAGAGTCTGTGCCGGTGACATGGTGAGTGGCTCGGTGTCAATAATCCATGAAGTAACATCAAACTTACCATTCAAACGATTTTCATTGGCTTTTCCAAATAAACCCGTGATCGCCTTCCATTGCTCAGATGTGAAAGCTTGACCATGAGAAGGAGCATTCGAACCCAAGATTGCATTAGCCCGTGCCGAGCCTTGACTACGACCCGCCGATGCTGTCCCCCCCTGGCTACTATCACTCATGCCTGGGGGATACCCATGAAGCTCGAAGCACTTGTTCTCTATGTGCCCCCTTTTTTTGCAATGATTGCATATTTTATCTGACCAACACGAGAAGTCTCATGACCACCCTTCTTGCACTTAGCACACACTGAACCACTAGAGGTGCGATCAGACCCTTCACGACCTCGAGCACCACCTCCACGAACAGCAAAACTGACAGCTTGTTGCGGTTCCTCTCGAACCCTATCAAGGCCTCGGACAAGCTCATCTTGTGAGACTTATTGATAAGCTTTATTTAATGTGGGAAGAGGGTCTTGTGCTAATATATTAGAGCTAGTTTGAGCATAATAATCAGAACAAAGAGCTAATAAAAATTGTTGGAGCCTATCATCTTCACGCCTTTTCTCATGTTGCCTACCAACACTACATGTACACTTCCCACACTTGCAATTAATTAATGGTTCAAGTTTAGCAAGTTCATCCCACAAAACTTTTAATTTGCCAAAGTAAATAGCCACTGACATATTTTTAGTTTGCTCACATCTATTTATTTGAGCTTTCAAATTTTGAATACGAGGACCGTTAACAACACAAAATCTTTCATGCAAATCATCCCACAAACTTTTTGCATTATCATAATTAGAAAGCATAGATTTTACCTCCGGATCAATCGTGTTCATGAGCCATGAAACGAGCATACAGTGCACCACAACCCAATCCTCCTTGGTTGCAGGCGGCACACAATCAGTGATAGTACCATCCAAAAACCCAAATTTCCTCCGAGACGAAAGAGCAACAAAAATTGCTTGAGACCACGAATCAAAATTGTCAAGTTTTAACCGAATTGGAGAGATAAAGTCTCCAGGACGATCATGCGCCCCTAGATAGAATGGTGAATTAGTTTCTATTTTTTGTGGTGGCGGTGGTGGTGGTGTATCATCACCGGCCATGGCTAAATTTTATGAAAAAAAAAAACTCTGGCTCTTATACCATGTAGAATAAATGAAACAGAAAACTTGAATATTATTTCTAAGAGAACCACCATATATAATACAAGCTAAAACAATCCCAATCAAGATAGAATTAGGAAAGTATCAAAAGATATTATTAACTACCTAAAATATGCTATCAAAGATATCCTTAGATATTTGGAAAATATATCCTATTTTCCTCAATACAAAGGCAAGCTTGCATATATTGGAGCCCGCAGAAAGAAACAACAATTCACTCAAGTTGACAAGTTTAGAAGCAGAAGCAAGAGAAGAAATCTTATGAACAAGTCTTGAAAATTCATCCTGTAGAATTGGAGCAAAACACTGCACTCTCTTTGCACTAAACAAATGAAGAGCACAAATCTTTCTTATTTCTCTAAAGTACTCGAAATCCTTCGCAAACATTATGTCCGAACCATTATAAGTTAGTCTTTGCATGCCAACTGATATAGGTCGATGGCAAAAGTTTAAGTCCTGCGTCTGCAGGACTTCTTTTGCCATCGTAGATGATTGTATAACTACGACGTTTTTACTTACAAATCGAAGTGTGTATATGGGGCCATAGATCTTGGCGAGCTTTGCAAAAGATAAGTGTGGTTTCAAAAAATTGAATTGGTGTAAATTTCCGATTAAGGGGAGGCCTTTAGGTCCGGGTGGAGGATGAAATGGTTCATTTTTTTGGTGTTTTGTTAGAAGAAGAAAAATAAGAGAAAATGTTGCAAGGAAGAAGAGGAAAATAATTACGGAGTAGCATTATTTCTTATGGAATTATGATATCAAATGTACGTGTTTGCTATATAAGTTAAATATCATGCAAGTGGGCAAGTGGTAGACAAATGCATACGATTGATAGTAGATGAGGAAATAATAGGTCAATGTCCTAATAGGTACTTTTTGATGAGATCTCAGCAACTTGCAAATTCTCAATCTTAATTATTTATAATTTTTATTGATTAACTTTTAACATTTTTGTAAATAAATAATATTTACTTCTGTTTATATATTTAAAGGACATATGAAAGTACACCTAAAGAAATTCTCATGTACATAAGAACTTAAGTCTGTCATTATTACCCGGTAAAATTTAAAAGTAAAAGGAAAAATTGTCAAGAATAAAATGACCTTTTACCAGTCTTCCAAAAATAAAATGACCTTTTAATTATTCCAGAATAATATGACTTTTGAAACTGATCGCAATGTGTATATAGGGCCATAGATCTTAGCGAGCTTTGCAAAAGATAAGTGTGGTTTCGTGAAATCGAATTGATGTAAATTTCCGATAAAGGGGAGGCCTTTAGGTCCGGGTGGAGGATGAAATATTAGTTCATTTATTTGGTGTTTTGTAAGAAGAAGAAAAAACAGAGAAAGGGTTGCAAGGAAGAAGAGGAGAATAATTAGCAATATTTCTTATGGATTGGATTTAATCATTTAAGGTATCAGATGTGTTTGCTTCATGTTTTGGTTGAGTGACTAGCTATATAAATATCATGCAAGTGGTAGACAGATGCATATAGTACATGAGAAAAAATTAGGTCAATCTTCTATAACTTCTAGGTGACTAGGTACTTTTAATGAGATCTCATCAGCAACTTGCAAACTCTCAATCCTAATTATTTACATAGTATATTTTTTAATTGTTTTGACATTTTTTTAAAATAAAATAATATGATGGAGCCCAATTTATCACCTTGATAAACAACATGTGTGTATTTTATTTACTGTTTTCCCAATTTATTTATCAAGCTGGTAAATTTGTATTTTCTCGAATAATACTTCATATGTGTATATAGTTAAAGGACCTTTTTTTTTAATGTTTAGGAGCCACAAGGGCGGGGGTGGGAATCGATCAAAAGATCTCATAGAATTGGGAGGGAAACTCTAACCACTTAAGCTATCCCTCACTCTCAGTTAAAAGACCCATGAATGTACACCAAAAGAAATTCATAAGAATATAAGGCTATTATTATTATTACCATGTGAAATTTTAAAGTAAAGGATCTCAAAAATAAAAGGGTCTCGTTTAGCATAAATAGTGCAACAATCAAAATAAGTCAACTAAGCAATCAACAATGACCTAAGTTTAATCATTTTAATGTTTGTATGGTTATAGTAATTGTAGGAAAATACATTCTCAATCGTGAGAAGTGTTTGGCCCAATTTTTTATTTTTTATTTTTATTTTTTTATATTTTTTAAGCTGCTTAGAAACCCACCCATGGACGTAGATGAAAATCGATCCTAAAATCTTTTAGAATTAAAAGAGAATCTCTAACCACTTGAGTTATCCTTCATTCTCTAGCCCAAATGAGGGCCAAATCGCACAGGACTCGTACAGGATCCAATTTTAACAAATCACACAGGACTCGTACAGGATCCAATTTTAACAAATCACACATGACTCGTATGTCTTTGTCTCCATTAGGAGAAGTCTTAAGTGGCAAATACAGCTACAGTTCAAGACAACTGGATCAAGCAGTAAGCCCAATTAGCCACTAGATAGACTACTACGGTCCCAGCGAGCATCCTTTTTAAATTGAGTTTTTAACAAATTAATAGGGGTACATTCATTGCAAAGATGCAACAAGTTGATAGAGGTCAAGATGCTTTCCATATTCCACACGGGATTCCGAGAAGTCACTTTTAAGTGGTTGGAACCATCCATTTTGCCTCGATCAACGTAAATTTTAAGATGCTCCATGGTGCACATAGCCACATAATACTAATTGAACTATCAACACAGTCGGGCCTATGTACACACAGATCTATTTTAGGCTTGGGCTTTTCGATTAAAAGGCCAGGCTTTGGAGAAAAATGCAAAGTCTAATGTGGACTGAGAAATTTGGTCCAGTCACTTCGATCCTTGAAGGGCTGGACCGTTGATCAGGTTTCTCTCTAACAAAGATGATTCTTGCACCCTTTTTTTTATTTATTTTTATTTTACGGAAGATTATTATTGTACATGTGTTATTGATTAATGGTGGTATATCTATTGTATTTAAGAATACATGATGCTATTTTAAATTTTTCTTTTAAAAAAAAAAAGAAAAAGTAAAATCTAGTCTTTCAGTCTGATCCACATGATTTGAAACAAGTGATCAACCCTAGATAGCTATGACGATTTTATTATCTCTCCATTAATTAGTATTCACTATTCAGTACTCCGTATAAGATATTTGATGTAATATCTTGTCCTTGCCCCAAACAATACCTAGAGGTAATTAGTTGATGCATGTAATTTAAGAATTTTATATTCCGTATCATGAGGAAACTAGGGCCGTTTCCGATAATTTGAATGCCCGGTTCTAATTACAAAAATTAGGCCCCTAATAATTTTTAAAGAACCATTTTTAAATAAAGGTAAAAAGTATTATTATTATACCTAAAAAAAACATGGCAAAGACCATAGCTCCAAGTTTAAGAACTCTAATGGAAGAATTCTTGGCCAAAGAACTAATGGATTGAATCGAATTACAATTGAAAAAAGATTGTAATTGTTTTTTGTTTTTGGTGCAAAGATTCTAATTGACTAATTGTTTGTGGGTATGAAAGTACTTAACTAATACTAGTATAATATGAAAATAAATTGGCAGTTAATGTGACCAAAATCGGATATTATAATTAGGGCTGTTTGGGCCTAGTCCATTGTCCTAAGCCCAGTGACCTGGAATTACGAAAATACCCCTCCATGATCCAGCCCATCATTAGTCAGAGTAAAGTACGGATTTACCCCTAATCTGTCCAATTAAGTACAACTTCTGCCACCTGAAAGTACATCTATAAATAGCTCTCCAATCATTGATGATGGTAACTTTTTCCTAATTCTCTAATCTTCTCTCTCTACTTTCTCTCTCTAAAGTACTCTTTCTCTCTGCTTTCTCTCAATAGAAAGTACGTTCGCTGACTTAAGCATCGGAGGGGCTTTCCCGGGTCACACCCCCGGGGCAGTTAACCTTCTTTCTCTTTTGCAGGCCTAGCTCTCGGACAGCAAGGCATAGCTGAAGGAAATTCAGACATTCATTGGACATAGTTCTAGGACATCTTGATTACCCTTACTACCCTAAGACTCCCAGGAGCATTCTGTTTCCAGAAACAGGTGGCGCCGTCTGTGGGGATAACAAACAAAAAGTCATGGTGAACACTAGGCGTCCCCGCAGCTCTCATCAAGATGCTATTAGGCAAGCTCCGATTCTCTCGGCTAGGAACCCTCACATAGTCGAAGAGATTTTACCTAGGACTCATAGTGAGCCTGAGAGAGAAGTGAACAGCCCCCAGGTGGTTACTCGCAGAGACTTGGACCAGCTGGCAGTCCAAATCAACAGAAACTTGGAGAAAAGCCTCAGGGCACTTATCAACCAAGGGGTAGGGCAAGGCAGGAAGGGGAGCGCTCCGCAGCCTAATCCTCCGCCTCATGTGTCCCATATCCATCAAGCCTCCTCTCGGCCTCAGCATCAGACATCTCGCCGCTCTCAGCCCGATCAGTCCCATGACCCCCAGTGGGAGACAAGGCAGCCAAGGAGGCCAAGAGATGCTAGAGAGATTATCAATGACCGAAGGCTGAAGGATGGCACTCTAGATGCCCGAGAGATAATCAACTCCAAGACGGAGAACTCCAAGGAAGATAACAACCCCCCAGAGAGGTCGAACTAGAGTTCACTCTCGGCATGGGTCAACAAGGTATCGAGATAGCATGATTCACTCAGCTACCTCCAGACCAAGAAGAGGAACTAATCAGCCCGCTCGTTCAGTAAGCAAGAGCCCCGAGCGTCCTTCCTCCCCCAGGCCACGGAGGCTCGGGATTGTCAAGAACATCACCCCTTCAGCTAGGAGATAATGAATACTCCTATTCATCCCAAGGTCAAAATCCCTACATTGGACCCTTATGATGGAAAGATAGACCCGACGGACCATCTGAACGCTTACAAAGCACAGATGGGAGTCCAAACCGGGTGTGAGGCCTCATGGTGTAGGTTCTTCCCTACTACTCTCAAGGGTATAGCTCAGACATTGTTCAACAACCTTACCCGGGAGCATAAGAACGTTTGACATGTTGGCCACTTAGTTCAAAAAGCACTTCATCGCTGGGAGTAGGCAAACAAAGACTAGCGTTCACTTGATGACGGTGAAGCAAGGGGAGAATGAAAGTCTTAAGGACTACATCAAGAGGTTTAACACCGAGTCTCAGCTCATACCCGACCTCCAAGACAATGTTGCTTTCACAGCCCTTCTCTTCGGGCTCAAGTCTAACAAGCTGAAGTTTGAACTTGTCCATGACAAGGTGAGCACCTTCTCTGAAGCAATGGAGAGAGATGAAAGGATCATTGAAGCTAGTGAGGTGTGCAAGGCACCCACAACAAACAACAAGGGGAAGAGGAAGCAAGAAGATAATTACCATGACAACAGGAATCGAAGGCCGAGGAGGGCTGAGAGTGATGATGAAGGACTCAAGTACAATGCTGATAGGCGTGAGATCTATTTGGACATAAAGCACAAGGCTATTCTTCCTAATCCTAACCCCATGAACACACCGATAGAACAGAGGAACAAGAAGCTTTGGTGTGAATACCACAAGGAGTGCGGTCATACCACCCGGAACTGCAGAGAGCTTAAAAGAGCCCTTGACAAGCTAGCTGAAGAGGGAAAGCTTAACAGATATCTCAAGTCCCCCCCAAAGGATAAGCAAAGCAAGGCCGCCAAGGAAGTGCAAGAAACCCATAGCTCTGCTGACACTAACTTGAGCATCAATGTCATAGCCGGAGGGTTTGCCTCAGGGGGTTTGTCTAACAGGGCACGCAAAAGTCACTTGCGGTCGCTCGAAGAGCCCATCTATGATATCGGCACCCCCTCATCTATTCCGGACCGGTTTTTATAGGGTTTTGGACTATACCGGACCAAAGACCATTAAAATAAATTTCTAGACCCAAAGACCGGACCAGACCGATTAATTTGGTTCGATCCGAGGTGGTCCTGTCCATTTTTTCGGTCTGAACCGATTTATAAACACCCCTAATTATAATCAAGGATAAATTGTTGCTTAAAGTTTGCCTTAAAAATAGTGGTAGTTGGGTACAAATAAGGGAATTAGACAATTAAGAGAGATTAAGAAAAATAAATAAATAAATAAAAATAAAAAATAAAGTGTTTAATTTTAATTGAAAATTTAAAAATTAAAATCAAAGACTTAAATAGGGGTGTCCATTATTCGGATAAAAATCGAAATCCAATCCAATTTAAACCAAATTATTAATTCGGATTTTCGGATCGGATTGACCTTGTTTGGATCCAAAAAACGGAATTAACCGAAATATGAAACCATACTTTTACAAATATTGATTATTTATATTAATCATGTAAGATTATGTAGATAGTTACATTATTATAAATTATGTAAAACTATGTTTTCAATACTTGTATTAAACTATTAATATAGTGTACAAATTTATAATTGCTTTTTTATTTTTATAATCACTTTAGACCTTAAAAATTTGCAAACGTATTATAATTCGGATTTTCGGATCGGATGCAGATAACCGAATTGTAATTTAGATTATATCGGATTGGAGTGATGAGAAATTCAGATCAGATTGAATTTAAAAATTTAAAATCGAATTTTATTTCGGATTGGATTGGGTTTGACCAAAATCCAAACCAAAAACCAAATAGACACCCGTAGACTTAAATTTGAAGAAGAAACAATCTGAAGAGTTTGTATATGGTTTTGGAAATGGTGGCCATATTTTACGGGAATATGATAAAGATGAGATATTTATTTAGTTATTTTTTTTTTGGACTTGAACCAACGAAATTTTGGGCCCTCAATTTTGAGGCCCTATTCTGTGTATTATAAAAAAAAAAACATGCTCTAAGACAGCAATTGGTCTTGGCTGCACTCAGCCAAGATAGCTACAACAAGTGAGGCCCAAAACACGCGGCCCAAATAAAAAATGAACATTTAGTTAAAAAAATATGAACATGAAATAAAAAATGAACATTTAATAATAAAAAATGAACACGTAAAAAAATGAACATTTAATACTAAAAAGTTTACATGTTATAAGGAAATGATTATTTATTAAAAATGAATCTGATTATCATATAATCATAAATTTGCTAGACCACGACCTTAAAATGAACATTTAGTTAGAAAAATGAACACATAAAACAAAATCAGTAATAAAAAAGAACACGTAAAAAAATGAACATTCAGTAATAAAAAGTGAACATGTAAAAAAAAATGAACATTTAGTATATTACAAATGAACCTTTATCATACAACCATAAAATTGGGATCATATACATCGGAAATTCTCCAACTTAAAGGCAAATTCGTTGTAATATCATATACTTCTCCATCACTTCTTACTTGTTTCTTCACTAATTCAGAGTCTTTGTCTTCTACAAATACAATTAATCTATACTCGCTAAAATATAACAAATAATCAAAATTCATAATCATCACAATATATGTTCATAATAATTATTTAGAATTTTCATAATATATAATCATCAATACAGTAGTTAAAAATATAAATAATTATCACGCTATATGTCATATGTGTTCATAATCAATAACAGATATGTTCGTAATGAATAACGAAACATTATATATTCATAATAAATTGTTCAGATTTTCAACACTAAATGTTCAGATAATTTAACTTTCAACGTATTATATTTCACTTTCAACCTAATAAAAATGAAAATTTAGTATTAAAAAATAAACACTTATAAAATGAACATGTAACAAAAAGTTATGAACATTAAGGATATAAAAATGAACTTGATTTTCATAAAGGTTCAAATTCATTGTATATAATTATTAATGAAAAATAAAGATAAAATAAATTGTTGAAATATGTTATTTTTTATGTATTTAATATTCATTTTCTGTGTACTAAATGCTCATTTTGTTAGAGATGTTCATTTTTAAATTCCTACGTGTTTATTTTTTTTTACACAAATTATATTCAAGATCGATTGTAATTATTGAAACTCTAAAAAATTGAATATCTACCTTAAATCTAATCTTGATTCATCATAGAGAAATTAATTATTGATTTGTAACATGGTTAGAAATCAAAAGAAAGAGAGAGAGAGAGAAAGAGATAGAGAGAGAGGGGGGGGAGAGAAAGAAAATAACTACAAATTAAGCAATACAATTGATATTCATTAACAATTAAGCAATTTAATTGATATTCATCACAAACTCATAATAATTTCAAACAATCAAACAATAAATCATCATGCATGATAAATTACAAATTGATAAAATCAAACCTCCATTGTTTTCTTTGACCTTCAACTTTCTCTCTCCTCCATTTATTTCTTTCCTCTTTGATAAAGCCAGATGATTGAATCTGAAACTCATAGATTTAGAAAGAAAGAAGTATACCCATCAAAACACGAATTAGTAACTCAAAAATTTATATAAAGAAGAAGAAAACTTTAAAGATTGAAGGGAAATGAGGTAAAGAGGAGAGAGAAATGTTAAATTGAGAAGAAAACTGAAGAGAGAGAGAAATAATAGAGCTAAGGAAGAAGAAGAAAGAGAATTAAGATATAAGAAAGAAAAAAAAACGTATGTTCATTTGAACGTAATATATGTTCACATTTAATGGTGTTGCAGCTAGCTTGGCTGCACTAGAATGCAGCCAAGAATTTATTCTAAGACAGGGCTGGAGGAAACATTAATGGTCAATAATATTTTATGCGTGCACGACATTATTGTACCATAGGCCACATTACATCCTTTTTTTTTGAATGGGGCCACATTACATCATCGATTAAAGAGGACAATATTGAGACGTGCCATGGTAATATGTAGAGCTGTCGATGTGGGTAAAAGAGTCGGGTTTGGGTCGCGTAAGAGTGGGTCGAGTCAACTCGGTTCGGGTCAATTCAGATTAATTCCATAACCTACGCGGGTTGGGTTTGGGTTGGGTCATGCTTTAGTCGGGTCATACTTCTTATCGGGTTTATTTGGATCGGGTTTAGGTCGGGTTAATAACAAGTCAGGTTACATTCGGGTCGAATGAACAATAAGTCGGGTTTTATTCGGGTTAAAACGGGTTAGGGTAATTCTCGCGTTCGAGTCAGGTTCGGTTCAAGTCAATAATTTGCGGGTTAGAATCAGTTCGGGTCATTCTTGGGTTTGAGTCGGGTTCGGTTCAAGTTAATAATTTGCGGATTATAATCAGGTCGGGTCATTTTCAAGTCGGGTCATTCTCGGGTTCAAGTCGGGTTCGATTCAAGTCAATAATTTGTGAGTTATAATCAGGTTGGGTCATTTCCAAGTTGGGTCATACTCGGATTCAAGTCGGGTTATGTTCAAGTCAATAATTTGCTGGTTACAATCAGGTCGGGTTATTTTCAAGTCAGGTTATATTCGTGTCAACTAAATATATAGATAATTATCATTTTTAATTTATCAAGCTAATTATTTCCGTTGACTATTATATATATGGAAATATACTAGGGAACTATAGTCTATAATTTAGGAAGATAATTATCTCCTTTGACCATACAACAAATATAGAAAATATTTTACTCTTAAATTTAAGGATGGTGCTCTTTTCTTTTGCTAGCCCGGACCGACTTGGTATCCCAAGACAAAATGCTTTGATCAACAATAATAAGGTAGTCTTAATTGCATTTAAGGTGATTTGAAATCGGGTCAGGAACAATTTGGGTTGAATTTAGGTCGGGTCAATAACAAGTCGTGTTAATTTTGAGTCGGGTTAGTAACAGATCGGGTTGAATTTTTGGGTTGGGTAAGTAATAACTATGGTAAAATTCAGGTCGGGTCAATAACAAGTTGGGTTGAATACTTGAATTTGGGTCAGGTCAATAACGGTCCGATTAATCGGCGAAAAAACGAAAATACTTATTTATCAGCGCGAAAAAGTTGGGTTGATTTCGGGTCGATTTGTAACAGGTTGGGTTAAATTCGGGCCGGGTTAGGAATTAGTCAGGTTGAATTCAGGTCACGTTGGTAACAAGTCGGGTTAAATTCGGGTTTTGACGGGTCAAAACGAGTTTGGGTCAATTTCGGTTGAAGTCGGATTCGGTGCAAGTTAATTAAATTGGTCGTTGTAAACCGGTAAATCAGTGCAAGTTGTAAACTGGTAAATTGGCCGTTAAAAAATTGAATGGTTCCACTCACCCAATTGGACTCCCGAAGGATATCAGGGACCATGGTAAACATTTCGGCAATTTTTAATTCTGTGCGAAAAAAATCAAAATATTCCAAAATTAAAGGCTAATATATCCACGCTTTTTGAGAAAATTTGGAGGTTTCGGGGCCCGGTGTCGAAAAGACTTGAAATTCTATGGGATACATCTCGGGTCATATTATGCCGTTTGGAACTATATATGATCATTATTTGTTGTCATAAATGTTCGTGGTAGGCTTGAATTAATGAAATCGGTGCAAGTTGTAAACCGGTAAATTAGTCGTTTAAAAGCAAATTGGATGGTTTCACCCACTCAATTGGACTCCCGAAGGTTATTAGAAACCATGGTAAACATGTCAGCAATTTTTATTTCTGTGATATAAAAAATCAAAAAATTTCAAAATTGAAGGCTAATGTCCACTCTTTTTGAGAAATTTTGTAGGTTTCGGGGCCTGGAGTAGAAAAGTATAAATTTTTTAGGGGATACATCTCGGGGTCATATAATGCCGTTTGTAACCATAAATGATCATTATATGTTGTCATAATGTTTGTAGTAGGCTTGAGTTGATGAAATCCGTGCAAATTGTAAACCGGTAATTAAATTGGCCGTTTAAAGGCAAATTGGATGGTTCTACCAACCCAATTGGACTCCTAGAGGGTATTAGGGACCATGGTAAACATTTCGGCAATTTTTATTTATGAGCGAAAAAAAAAGTCAAAAAATTTCAAAATTGAAGACTAATATCCATGCTTTTTGAGAAATTTTAAAGGTTTCTGGGCCCGATGTCGAAAAGTCTTGAAATTTTTGGGGATACATCTCGGGGTCAAATAATGCTGTTTGGAACCATATATATATGGTCATTATTTGTTGTCATAAATGTTCATTGTAGGTTTGAGTAATGAAATCGGTGCAAGATGTAAACCAGTAAATTGGTCATTAAAAGATAAATTAGATGGTTCCACCCACTTAATGGGACTCCGGGACGTTATTAGGGACCATGGTAAACATTTCGGCAATTTTTATTTTCGGACGAAAAAAAAAAGTCAAAATTTTCAAAATTGAAGGCTAATATCCACCCTCATTGAGAAATTTTGGAGGATTCAGGGCCCGGTGTCAAAAAGTCTTGAAATTCTAGCACTACTAGAAAACAGGGAAATAACGACGGACTACTTCCGACAGACCAATTATTCCGTCGGAAATATCGAATTTTTCGACGGATTTTAATTCCGTCGGATATTTCCGATGAATTCTAAAAATCCGTCGGAAATTTTCGACGGAATATAAATCCGTCGTAATATATGGGCTTTCCGACGGATATTTCCGTAGGAAATTACTTTTTCCGATGGATTTTTAGTCCGTCGGAAATTTCCGACGGAATTTTTCCACAACCCTAGAAACCCTAACACTCCTCTCTTTTCCGCCTCTTCTCCTCCTTATCTTTCCCCTTCTCTCTCCTCCCCTTCTCTTTCGTTCTCACTCGTCCTCTCTCTGAATCTCACTCCTTTTCTCTCTGAATCTCACTCCCCTTCTCTTTCGTTCTCACTCGTCCTCTCTCTGAATCTCACTCGTTCTCCTTCTTTCGATCTCTGAATCTCACTCGTTCTCCTTCTATATCTCTCCTCTACTC
Source organism: Chenopodium quinoa (assembly GCF_001683475.1). NCBI lineage: Eukaryota > Viridiplantae > Streptophyta > Magnoliopsida > Caryophyllales > Amaranthaceae > Chenopodium > Chenopodium quinoa. Next base: position 2,596,029 of record NW_018742770.1, read on the forward strand.
TACTTTCCCCTCAAATCTCCCACCATAGCCAACACTAACCACCGACATCAACAATGAACAACGAACAACACCAACATCAACAACACCATCGCCGGAATCAACATCAACAACAATATTCATCTTTTTCGCCCTTACTCTCTCTCTTCATGCTTAAAACAAAGGTTTTTGGGTCAAATTCGACCATGAAAACTCTAGATCTAGAGTTTTTATGGTCGAATTTGGCCTCTTAAACCCAATTTCAATTTTGATTTTATTTTGTTGTTTTATTGGAATTTTTTTTTACAATTTATGGTGGTGGTTGGTGGTGGCTGTTGGATGGAGATCGTGTTTGTGGGTTGCGTTCGGATTTTAATTTTTTTTATTTTTTTGTTAATTTCTAGGTTGTGATGATTTTTGGTGGTGGCGGTGGTGATTTTAGGTGGGTGGTGGGGTGGTAAATATGGTTAGGTGGCTGTGGCGGTGGTGGATCTGGTGTAGGTGGCTGGTGGGTAGGGTTCTGGTGTGGGTGGTGATACGGTTGGTGGGGTTGGGTGTGGGTTAGGTGACTTGGTGAGTTGCTGGTTGTGTGAGGTGGGGGTAGGTGGTGTGGGGTGACGGCTTGCGGTGGTACAGCGTGGCGGTGGCCTTTTTTTTGTTTTTTTTTAAAGCATTTTCCGACGGAAATTCCGTCGGGCATTTACGACGGAAATTCCGTCGGGCATTTACGACGGAATTCACTTCCGTCGGAACTTTCCGAGGGACTTTGCCGGGCTTGAAAATGCTCTCAGGGGACTGAAATCCATCGGAAATTCCGTCGGAAAACCCGTTTCCGACGGAAATTCCGTCGGAAAACCCATTTCCGACGGAAATTCCGTCGGAAAAGGGTGTTTTTCCGACAACAACTTTTCCGACAACCGGTTACGACGGAATTCCGTCGGAAATGGTGTTTCTGACGAAAAATTTCCGTCGCAATTAACCTGTTTTCTAGTAGTGTAGGTGATACATCTCGGGGTCATTTAATTTCGTTTGGAACCATATATACTTATTATTTGTTGTCATAAATGTTTGTGGTAGGCTTGAGTTAATGAAATCGGTGCAAGTTATAAACCAGTAAATAGGCCGTTAAAAGAAAATTTGGATGGTTCCACCCACCCAATAAGACTCTCAAAGGGTATTTGGTTCTATAGTAAAAATTTCGGCAATTTTTATTTTCTGGCGAAAAAATGTTGAAAATTTCAAAAATTGAAGGCTAATGTCCATGCTTTTTGAGAAATTTTGGAGCTTTCGGGGCCGGATGTTGCAAAGTCTTGAGAATTTAGGGAATACATCTAGGGGGGTCATATTATATCGTTTAGAACCATATATGATGATTATATGTCGTCATAGATTTTAGTGGTAGGCTTGAGTTAATGAAATCGGTGCAAGTTGTAAACCGGTAAATTGGCCATTTAAAGGCAAATTGGATGGTTCCACCCACTCAATTGGACTCCCATAGGGTATTAGGGACAATGGTAAACATTTCAACAATTTCATTTTCGAACGAAAAAAGTCAAAACATTTCAAAATTGATGGCTAAGATCCATGCTTTTTGAGAAATTTTGGAGGTTTCGAGGCCCGGTGTCGAAAAGCCTTGAAGTTTTAGGGGATACATCTCGGGGTCATATAATGTCGTTTGGAACCATATATGATCATTATTTGTTGTTATAAATGTTCATGGTAGGCTTGAGTTAATGAAATTGGTGCAAGTTGTAAACCGGTAAATTGGCCGTTTAAAGTAAAATTGGATGGATACACTCATACACCCACCCAATTGGACTGCCGAAGGATATTAGGGACTATGGTAAAAATTTTGGCAATTTTTATTTTCGGGCGAAAAAAAGTAAAAAAATTCCAAAATTAAAGGCTAATATCCAAGCTTTTTGAGTAATTTTGGAGGTTTTGGGGCCCGGTGTCGAAAAGCCTTAAGAATTAGCGGTTTATTTGGATAGCAAAGAAGGAAAGAAAAGAAGGGGAGGGAGAATGGAGGAAGGGAAGGGAAAGGAAAGGGAGGGGGAGGTGAGCTCCATTTTCCCTCCAAATCTCTCCAATTTTGGAGAGATTATGGTTATTATAGAGAGAGGGAAAATAGATCCCTCCCTCTCCTTCCCCTTCCTTCCCCCAATCTTTTACCCAAACAAGAGATTTTGTCTCCCTCCATTTCTCTTCTCTTCTTTTCCTTCCATTTCTTCCTATCCAAACAAAGTGTAGGGGGATACATCTAGAGGGTCATATAATGTTGTTTAGAACTGTATATGATCATTATATGTTGTCATAAATTTTCATGGTAAGCTTGAGTTAATGAAATCGGTGCAAGTTTTAAATCGGTAAATCGGTCGTTTAAAAACAAATTGGATGGTTCCACCCATCCAGTTGGCCTCCCGAAGGGTATTAGGGGCCATGGTAAACATTTCGCCAATTATTATTTTCAGGCAAAAAAAAAAAGTCAAAAAATTCCGAAATTAAAGTCTAGATCCATGTTTGTTGAGAAATTTTGGAGGTTTCGGGGCCCGGTGTCGAAAAGCTTTGAAATTTTAGGATTACATCTCGGGGTCATATAATGCCGTTGGGAACCATATATGATCATTAGATGTTGTAATATATGTTCGTGGTAAGCTTGAGTTGATGAAATCGGTGCAAGTTGTAAACCGGTAAATAGGTTGTTTAAAGGAAATTGGTTGGTTCCACCCACATAATTGGACTTCCGGAAGGTATTAGGGACCATGGTAAACATTTCGGCAATTTTTATTTACGGGCGAAAAGAAGTCAAAAAATTGAAAAATTGAAGGCTAATATCCACGCTTTTTGAGAAATTTTGAAGTGTTCGGGGCCTGGTGTCTAAAAGTCTCGAAATTCTAGGGAATACATCTCGGGGTCATATAATGTCGTTTGGAACCATACGTGATCATTATTTGTTTTCGTAAATGTTCGTTGTAGACTTGAGTTAATAAAATCGATGCAAGTTGTAAACCAGTAAATTGGTCGTAGAAAGACAAATTGGATGGTTTCACCCACTCAATTGGACTCCCGGAGTGTATTAGGGACCATGGTAAACATTTCGGCAAATTTTATTTCCGGGCGATAAAAAGTCAAAAAATTCCTAAATTGAAGGCTAATATATATCCACGCTGTTTGAGAAAATTCGAAGGTTTTAGGGGATAGGTGTCGAAAAAAATGAGATTTTATTAGATACATCTCGGGGTCATATAAAGACTTTTGAAACCATAAATGACCATTATATGTTTCATAAATGTTCGTGGTAGGTTTGAGTTAATTAAATAAGTGAAAGTTATAAACCGGTAAATTGGCTGTTTAAATGCAAATTGGATGGTTCCACCCACCAAATTGGGTTACCAGATGGTTTTATGAACCATGGTAAAAATTTCGGCAATTTTTTTTTTTCGGTGAAAAAAAGTCAAAAAATTCCAAAATTGAAGGCTAATATTCACGCTTTTGAGAAAGTTTTGAGATTTCGGGGCCCGGTGTCGAAAATCTTTGAGATTTTAGGGGATACATCTCGGTTTCATATAGTACTGTTTTAAACCATAAATGTTCATTATATGTTGTCATAAATGTTCATGGTAGGCTTGAAGTAATGATATCGATGCAAGTTGTAGACCGGTTAATTCGCCATTTAAAAGAAAATTGGATAGTTCCACCCACCTATCTGGATTTCTGGATTGTATTAGGGACCATGGTAAACATTTCGGCAATTTTTATTTACAGGCGAAAAAAGTCAAAAATTCCCAAATTTTAAGGCTAATATCCACGCTTTTTTAGAAATTTTGGAGGTTTCGAAGCCCGGTATCGAAAATACTTGAGATTTTAGGGGATACATATCGGGGTTATATAATGCCTTTTGAACCATATATGATCATTATATGTTGTCATAAATGTTTGTGATAGGCTTAAGTTAATAAAATCAGTGAAAATTGTAAACCGGTAAATTGGCCGTTGAAAGACAAATTGGATGGTTCCACCCAGGAAATTGGACTCCGAGAGGGTATTCAGGACCATGGTAAACATTTTGACAATTTTTATTTTCGATCGAAAAAAGTCAAAAAATTCCAAAATTGAAGACTTAATATCCACACATTTTTCGAAATTTTGAAGGTTTCGGGACTCGGGGTCGAAAAGTCTTGAAATTCTAGGAAATACATCTTGGTGTCAAATAATTCCGTTTGGAACCATATATGTTATTATATGTTTTCATAAATATTCATGGTAAGCTTGAGTTAATGAAATCGGCGCAAGTTTTAAATTGATAAATTTGTCGTTTAAAGGCAAATTGGATGGTTCCACCCACCCAATGGGACTCCCGGAGGATATTAGGGACCATGGTAAATATTTCATCAATTTTTATTTCCGGGCGTAAAAAAGTAAAAAATTTCCAAAATTGAAGGCTTATATCTACGCTTTTTGAGAAATTTTGGAGGTTCCGGGGCCCGTTGTCGAAAAGCCTTAAGATTTTAGGGGATACATCTCGGGGTCATATAATGACGTTTGGAACCATATATGATCATTATATGTTGTCATAAATGTTCGTGATAGGCTTGAATTAATGAAATTGGTGTAAGTTGTAAACCGGTAAATTAATTCGTCGTTTAAATGCAAATTGGATGGTTCCACCCATCCAATTGGACTCCCAAAGGGTATTTGGGACCGTATAAACATTTCAACAATTTTATATCTAGGCGAAAAAAGTCAAAGTATTCTAAAATTGAAGGCTAATATATATCCACACTTTTTGAGAAATTTCAAATGTTTCCGGGCCCGATGTCGAAAAGCATTGAGATTTTAGGGGATACATCTCAGGGTCATATAATGCCGTTTGGATCCATATATGAACATTATATGTTTTCATAAATGTTCGTGGTAAGTTTAAGTTAATGAAACCGGTGCAAGTTGACTGGTAAATTGGTCGTTTAAAGGCAAATTGGATGGTTCCAGCCACCCGATTGGACTCCCGACAGGTACTAGGGACTATGGTAAAGATTTCAGCAATTTTTATTTTCGGGTGAAAAAAAAGTCAAAAAAAATTCCAAAATTGAAGGCTAATATCCACGCTTTTGAGAAATTTTGGAGGTTTCGGGTAAAGTTGTCAATTCGTGTAAACGAATTGGGTTTGGGTCGGTAAGAGTGGGTCAGGTCAACTCGGGTCGGGTCAATTCGGATTAATTCCATAAATTATACGGGTTGGGTTTGGGTTGAGTCATGCTTTAGTCGTGTCACGTCGGGTCATACTTCTTATCGGGATTGGGTCGGGTAGGTTTAGGTCGGGTTAATGATAGGTCGGGTGAATAATAGGTCGGGTTTAATTTGGGTTTTCATGGGTTAGGGTAATTCTCGGGTTCGAGTCGGGTTCGGTTCAAGTCAGTAATTTGCGGGTTAGAATCAGGTCTGGTCATTCTCGGGGTTGAGTCGGGTTCGATTCAAATCAATAATTTGCGGGTTATAATCAGGTCGGGTCATTTTCAAGTCGGGTCATTCTCGGGTTCAAACTTGTAGGTTATAATCAGGTTGGGTCATTTCCAAGTCGGGTCACTCTCAAAGTCAAGTCGGGTTATGTTCAAATCAATAATTTGCAGGTTACAATCAGGTCGGGTCATTTCCAAGTCAGGTCATATTCAGATCCAACTAAATATAAATAGATAATTATCATTTTTATCAAGCTAATTATTTCCTTTGGCTATAATATATATGGCAATATACTAGGGAACTATAGTTTATAATTTAGGAAGATAATTATCTCCTTTGACCATACAACAAATATATACTATATTTAACTCTTAAATTTGAGGATGATGCTCCTTTCTTTTGCTCGCCTGGACCGACTTGGTCTCCCTAGACAAAATGCTTTGATCAACAATAATAAGATGGTCTAAATTGCATTTAAGGTGATTTGAAATCGGGTCAGGAACAATTTGGGTTGAATTTAGGTCGGGTCACTAACAAGTCGTGTTGATTTTGAGTCGGGTTAGTAACAGATCGGGTTGAATTTTTGGGTCAGGTCAATAACAAGTCCGGTTGAATTTGGGTCAGGTCAATAACAAGTCCGGTTGATTTCGAATCGGGTTTGTAACAAGTTGGGTTAAATTCGGGTCGGTTTAGGAATGGATCGGGTTGAATTTAGGTTAGGTTAGTAACAAGTCAGGTTAAATTCGGGTTTTGACGGGTTAAAACGGGTTTGGGTCAATTTCGGTTCAAGTCGGGTTTGGTTCAGGTCAATAATTCACGGGTTACATTCGGGTCAGGTCATCTACAGGTTAGTTCATGTTCGAATTCGGGTCTCACATACTCGGGTCAACTCAGGTCTAGGGTTGGTTTCAGGTCGGGTTTGGGTCACCATTTTTTCGGGTTCAGATGAGTCGTTTAATAATCGAGTTTGAGTCGGTATTTTGGGTCGGGTCAACTTTTGACAACTCTATTACCTGGGAAAAAAAATCTGGAAATAGTCACGTGGAGATTATTATAAAAAGGAGGAAGCATAGAGTCGTTTTGTGGAGTAGATTGAGCGTTATCCTTAGTAGGGCCAGCATAATTCAATTCAATATTAAGTAGGGCACATACAGATTATTTACATGCCGCACATCAAGTGTTATCCAGTAGTTGTCAAATGTATGTACAAATATTTGTGGGGATATTGTGAATTTGTGATCACATTCTTACATTAATCTATCACGTGTTATTTGTCATTAAAACTTTTTATTTATATTAGTACCCCTACACTAAACTTATATGCACACGATGAAAGATTGAAGGTTAATTTTAGGCTCTTCTTTTAGTGGAGAGAAATATTAAACATTTAGATAAGACTTGTTAAGACATTTTACAACACCGAAACCTATAAAATAAGCCTAATAATCACAAGCTAAGGTAACTTTTAACTAACTTATATTGAATTATGTAGACATTTGCTTAGTACACGCACCAATTTATTGAATTTAACCCATTATATAATAAGGGTTTTAGTGTTTTACTAGTATCAAAAAATAAAATAGGATTGCTACGAATAATAAAGTTTATCCGCGCTTGGTTGGAGGAAGATTGAGCTGGGCATCATATGACGTCCTAGTCAGTCCATATATTGGTATATATGTGACATGATTAGTGTATTAGAATTAAGTTTAGTGTATTAGAATTAGGTTTAGTGAATTAGAGAATTAAGTGAAGACTAACAAATGCAAAATTTTCTTTTAGGGGCTCTGTCCCTCTTCAGCACCAAAAAAAAAAAAATTGGCAAATTTGTTTGGTTGCTTTTCATACTTTTATGAAATTTTTTACTGCATGTGTGCATTGTATACATTTAAATGATTACTTATTTAATTTGGAAGTTGAAAATTTAGAAATTAATAATAATCTATATTTGAATGATAACTTATTTAATTTGAAAGTTGAAAGTCACAACCATATATATATGAATGATTACTTATTTAATTTAGAAGTTGAAAATCATAGAAATTAAGAATAAAAATTTTCAAAAAATACGTGTTATACAATAATACAACGTTTTTTTCTAGAGACTATACAATATGTGACTTTGATAAGGTGATCAACTTTTTTTTTTTTTTTTTTTTTACATTGGTCCAAGACCATGTAATAATTATGTCAATTTTGACATTTGGTCCTTTTTGGATCTACCGACATGCACAAACAAATTAAAATGAACCAATATCCATCTTTGCTTGTCTAGAAATATAAGGAGTATCTTGATTTTGTATATCTACGTTTTTAATACCTTTACCATTAAAAGAGATTAAGCAATGCTTCTGTTCTTTCCCTTACTAGCAATCTTCTCCCTCGCCATAATATATTTGTTTCTTCTTCCAATAAAGAACACTGATAGAACAATGTATACTACAAGAGGGGGGGGTGAATTGTAGTGTATGTAGACTATGGTAAATTTTGCGGAATTAAATCTACTACTAAGAGAAAAGACACTGAGATAGGCAATGAATAAATTCACTATGTAAAAATGATTTACAATCACTAATACGTTGCCTAGACTCAAGTTCCGTGAGGAACTCAAGTTACCCAACTGTGATCCCTCAATCACAGTTTCTCACACTTTGTGATTCTACTCCGAATCACTTGTACAGTGTAAACAACTCTCTCAAGTCTCACACTTTACAACTCTCACAATCCAAACCCAATTACACAATGATTACAAGTATTTCCTAAAGAACTTAAGAGACTAAGGATGGAAGGAACTTCTCTTTTAAACACTTTGAAACTCTATGCTCAGAATACTTAAGATTGTTTTTCCACGCTTTCAAAACTTAACGTTGATCTGTTTTTATAAGGAGTTAAACCAAGCTTCCATCAAGTTCCCACTTCCCCCTTAATCCCACGTTCTCTTTGACTGAGAAGTTGGGAGGTAGGCAGAGGAAATTTAGGAACATGATTTCCCTAGCTTGACTCCTAAATTCAACGTGCTCCTTAATTTAAGCAGCCAATATTTACCAAGTTAAAAATCAGTTAAAGACTTATTCAAAAGATAATTATTATTTATTAAAAACAGATAATTATTTATTTATTAATTAAAACATAAATAATTAATTAATTTAAAACTTATCTTTTTAAATTAATGAATTATTTATTTATTTATAAAATCTTTTTAAATCTTTTTCAAAACTGATTTTTATCACTTCCTTAAATTAAGGGTTTTTGAAAACCGTTTTAAAACTTTCGTTTAAAACTTTCTGAGTCATTCGTCAAGTTCCTTCAGGAACTTCAGGTTCCTTCAGGAACTTCGAGTTTCTTCTTAATTCCTTCCACCACTTTTGTTTCTTAAGTTCGTACACTGAGTAACTAAGAATATAGAGTTGTGAGGACATCTTGAAAGCTTGCATTCATCATCAAGTCTTCCAAACTCTGTTGTTCCTACTCCGGAACATTTAACTTCAAACCTGAATCTTCTGTTTTAACCAAGACTCATAAACGTCGTTAGTCAAAGTTTGTTTTATGTAGGTCAATCATCAAAATATAAGATGGTCAATTCAACAAACACAAAAAATGAGCCATTACTTCATCCTCCTCCTGGACCTAAAGGAATCCCTTTCATTGGAAACCTTCACCAATTTGACGCCTCGAAACCTCATGTATACCTTGCTGAGCTTGCTAAGACATATGGTCCGATCATAAGCTTGAGGTTCGGACGTGTGTCGGTTGTTGCGGTTCATTCAGCCAAACTAGCCAAAGAGGTCCTTCAAACACAAGACCTTAACTTTTGTAGTAGACCACCCTTGGTTAGTATGCAAAGGCTAAGTTATAATGGATTAGACATGGCTTTTGCTCCATATAATGAGTATCTAAGAGAAATAAGGAAGATAAGTATTGTCCATCTCCTTAGCTCTAAGAGAGTAGAGTCGTTTGCTTCAATTCGACAAGAAGAAGTCTCAAGGGTTATGAAGAAGATCTCCTCTCTTTCTTCTGCTTCCAAAATTGTTACTCTTAGTGAATTGCTTATGGGATTTTCAGCTTCGAATATATGTAGGATTGCTTTTGGCAAGAGGTACAAAAATATCCCATAATGCTATCTTTAATTTTAGTGTTATGATATATTATAGCTAGAATCTTTACTTCATTCATGCATGCTGCGATCAGTGTGATTAATGTTGTTTATATAACTTAATATTACCTCCGTTAATTTTTAATTGCAACTTTAAAATACGGATGCAACTTTGAATTACGGAGTAGTTGTTACATCTAACAAATAATCTCCCAAAGTTGCAACTAAAAATTAATGGAGGTAGTATATAGTTCACTTCAGCTTTTTAATAGGTATGCAAGTCTAAGGATTATACTATGTGACTTACTTATGTTCCCTAATATTAAGGCAAAGCTCAGAGTAAAATCAACCGTGAAGTTGACCGTGTGATGCACTTATATTACTTTTTCTTTTTCTAGTAAACTTACTAAAGATAAAAACATGTGTATATAGATTAGTGCATGTATGATGACTACTTCCATTAATTTTACTCAATTCAACTAATTAAATCATCAATTTTTGTTGCATAAAATCGAATTTTACTTATTAATTGAATGCCTTTTCTAATCAAAATATATTAAAATTAAAGTTTTATTATAGTATTTTTGTCATATGTACTAGTCACTAAAATAAATTTACTGATGATCAATATTATTTTTTTAAAGTTAAAAACTAACTGGACCAAAAAATTCTACTTGTACATCTTTCAATTATTAATTTAATATCGATTCATGTCAATCAAAGATATCGTATTTGTCCTAATACAAAGGCTTACATGTATAGGTACGAAGATGATGAAGAACTATCAAGGAGGAGCAAATTTCATAGCATGTTAAATGAAGCACAAGCCATATTTACAAGCTTCTTCTTTAGTGATTATTTTCCTACTATTGGGTGGCTTGATAAACTAACTGGAAAGTTTTCTAGACTTGAGAAGATATTTAAGGTTATGGATGCATTTTTATGAAGAGATCATAAATGACCATCTTACCCCTAACAAGCCAAAATCTGAGAGGGAGGATATAATTGACATTCTACTCCGCCTTAGAGAACATCATCCCTCTTTTCAGCTCACTTTGGACCACATCAAAGCAATTTTTATGGTAAGTATGATGGTTTAAATATATATATATAATCTCTCCATATCTTTTTGTTTATCTCTAAGTTGTATTGAGCGGTTATACCACATATAATCTTGATGCGGTGGGAAAAAAGCAGAAAAACTTGTGTGAACCCAAAATTCTTCACGTTTGTAACTGGCTTTGTATTAAACATAGTGATCCTTATATTAAATATAGTAACTTTAATTTTAACATAGTAACCTTCAATAAAATTTGTGTGATTTTTAATATTGTTGCAAACTTGAAGTATGACGTTATGATCCTAATTTTAACATAGTGACCTATATTATTCATATTGACTGCTATTTTAAAATTTTCATTAAAAAAAATAATCTATAAAAATATAATAACCATTATTTTAACATAGTGACTTTTTTTTAATTAATAAAACGACAATAGTAACTCTACTATAAGTGGTCCACGATAGATTAATGTGAACCGGGTCTATTTAAGAGTTTGTAGGAAAAAAGAGCGGAGTAAATTAAAGAGGAGTTGTAACTTGTAAGGATCATCCGAAATGAGTTTGTCTGAATCAATAATTACTCATGTTTTCAATGACGTTCTGTTGGCCTTTTTAGGTTTCATGTAGGTATAATTATTATACCAATATGAGGTCTAAATATACCAATAAGATTGCTGGTATTTGTAGACTTTATATTAGTACAAGTATTGTGCCAACATGAGGTATAAATGTACTAACAGACACTTATTATTGTCATTCATGGAAATAGTAATTATGGACATGGACTTTCTCAAAATAAAGCAATTTTAAAGGGACAAAACAAAAGAATTGCAGCCCAGATGAATCTTTTAAAGGTTGTATCATGACATGTTCAAATGTTCATGTTAGGTCTCGTATTCTTTCGTGTTATTCACAAAATTCTATCAATAGATATGTGAAAAACTGAAAATAGGATAGTTGATTAGTTTTTTATTTAACCAATATATCTAAACAGATAGTGTTAGATTTCGTGTCGTGTAAATTTTGTGTCTTCTCTCGGTAAATTCGTGTTCATGTTCATGTCAGTTTCAATCAAATTGTCATGTCAAAGATTGTCAACACTAGTGTGGAGTATTACTTTGATATTTTTTTTATTTTTTTTTAGGAAAATATTACTTTGATATTTGAAGGAAAGATAAACTATAACTTTATAATTAATGGTCTCATAGTAGGACAGTTTTCAAGGCCACAATAAAATTGTGGTCAATGTATTAAATTAAATCACAAGGGTTCATTTTTATTGACTAATGTGGACCGTTGATATAATTTATTTTTATTTTATATTTAAAAAAATGACAAAAAAAAAATCAAAAAAAAAAAATCACGTTCTTATCCGTTTCTTTTCAGTTTCTTCTTTGATTACTCAGAGCGTATATATTTTTCCCCTTTAAAACTTCTCTTCAATCTTTGTTAGTGATCCATGTATACTGATTATAACAATTGGCTCCAAGTCCAACAATTCAAATAGAGTTGCTTGAATTCAAGATTGCTTTAATTTAATTTTTTGCTTGATTACAAATTTACAGTACTTGATGCGGCAATATTGAAAAGATACCGTAGATAGTTTGGTCTTTAATTATACTTTAACTGCAAATAATTTAAATAGACAACTGGTTTACAAAAGAACACTTCACATTACATTTCTGCGTAGAAGATTAAATTATTTGTCTCCACTTCTAAACAATGAAAACAAAGAGGGAAGATTGAAGAGAAGTGGAGGGAAATAAAATATACTTACCTCCATTTATTATTAGTTGACACGAATTTCTTTTTATGAAATTTTTTTTTAGTTGACACGTTTTATTTTTAGGTAAGATTTATACCTTGTTTTTAAGTGTACCCCACTTGCTTTATCATTATCTCTTACTCTCTCTCATTTTCTTAATATGTGTGACTAAATTAAACGTGTCAACTAAATAGAAACGGAGAAAGTAGTAAATAAAGGAGAAACTAAAAGGAAATACAAAGTAAACTATATCAACGATTTACATTAGTCAATCAAAATAAACAATTGTAATTTGATTTGATACAATGGCCATAATATTATTGTGGCCACTCAAAAGTCATCCCTCACAGTAACCAAACTTATTATAAAATTTATAATTAATAACAAAGGTTACTTTTTGTTTACAAAATATATTTGTTGCGGGAACAGATACAATTGTAGTGACGATTGTTTGGGCAATGACAGAGTTGATAAAACACCCGGAATCAATGAACAAAGTACAAGAAGAGCTTAGGAATGCTATTCAAAACAAGGGTAACATCAACATATGTAACTTTAAGGAGCTTAAATACTTTCAAGCAGTGATAAAGGAAACATTTAGGCTACACCCTCCAGGGCCATTATTAATTGTGCACGAAACAATTCAAAAAACCAAGATTGAAGGGTATGATGTTCTACCTGGAACATTGGTACATGTGAACGCGTGGGCAATTGGAAGAGATCCTGACTCTTGGATATATCCCGAAAAGTTCATGCCTGAAAGGTTTTTAGAAAGTACAATAGATTTCATTTAATTTATCCCAATCTGATAAATGGAAGATAATTTTTTGCACTTGTCTTTGGCATATTTGGAGTGATCGAAATACAGCTGTTTTTGAGTTAAAAATGTTCAGATCAATGCGCACTTACAGCAAATTCTATGTGGATTATCAAACCCTCTCCCACATTCTGCAGGGAAAAGGAAAGGTTGATGCAGGGTGCTCAAATTTGTCAAATTGGAATCCTCCTAGGGAGGGTTATATGAAGTTAAACACCGATGGTGCTTGGAAGAGTTCTGAGATAGCTGCTGGTGGTGGTGTGATCAGGCGGAGTAATGGCACTTGGTTCTTTGGTTTTTCAAGTAAATATAATGCTGTAACTCCCCTGGCTGCTGAGCTTTTTGCTATTCGCAAAGGTCTTAATGTTGCACTCGAATTTAAGATCAAGAAAATAGAGCTGGAAACTGATTCTGAATACCTTGGGAAGCTTTTCAATTCGGTTGATCATGTTCCTCATCATGAGTTGTGTTTCGGGTGAAAAAAATGGGACCTTGCCGAAGGTCCGATGAAGCGGAGAAGACTAGATTCGATCCAAGTAGTGTTGGGCCGAAGGTTTCCTGCACAGTAAACACACGTAAACTAGCCTCGGGGGTGTTGCCAAGGAAGGCCCCTCCGATGCTAAAGTCAGTACAATGTGTAGAAAGAGAACACTATGCAAGAGAATTAGTTGCTTGAGGCTTTGCTTGAATTAATGAGAATGAATGTAAAAATGTAATATTGATGGCTTTTATACCTCTTCATACATGGAGAAGTTGGGCCTTAGCCCAATTGGTTTGCCTTGAGGATTGATCTTTGACTTTAGCACAATTGGAGAGATGAACCTTGACCTTGGGCTTTTAATTGGATCATTTAATGCCTAAGCCCAATTGGACTAAATTGGACCCAAACAACTTGCCCCCAGACCCGATTTGGAAGGATGACGGGTCGGGTTTGATTTAATTCAGAAAAGGAGGGAAGTGAATGATTTAATTAATCCAAAAATTTGAATTTAAACCGTAATTAATGAGATAACAACGGTTAAGGCGGATGATTGTGGAAGTTGGATGGATAATGGGCAGTTTAATCGCAAGGTCGTGTGTTTAACGGTTACTTAGTGGGGTATTTAAGAGAAATTGAAACGCGAACTCCCCGTATTCCCATTTCTGGAGATATAATCAGAGGCGCGTCATCTCTCCTCACTTATTCACCAACACAAACCCAGAATTCTCGAGAGAACCCAAGAACCCGCATCAAAACTTCGCAAATTCCCCGAGCATTAAGCTTAGAAACTGAGACTTGCCACTACGAACTCGTAAATCGGCAACTTTCGCTTCAGATTAAGGTAAATTCCTTTGATTTTAGTTTATTTTTCTTCGAATTCGAACTCCTTCCCTCTTTTTTCGACTTTTTTCTTCGAAATTATCAATGGCAAGAGGAGTTAGGGGTAGAGCCCGTGCTCCAAGAAGAGCAAGGCCAATTCCCGATCCTAGGAACAGGATTAGGACCTGGAATGGACAAAGAGCAGAGTCTGACCCTGCTGAAGGGATTAGGGCGACTCCAATTTCCTCGGCTCCTCCTCAGAGAACGGAGGGGCCGAGCGCTTCTGGGCGGGACGATGAAGTTCTCGCTGTCCTTTGGGATATCCTCCCCGGGTTTTCAGAGTGGGAGGATGCCGAAGTAGCTTCGGCCATGATAAAGAACCGCCCCTACTCATGGTGGGTGGAGAATGCCGAACAGTATCGGTTTGCCGAACAAATTGAGTTGCATTACGGCATCCTTGAAGCTGATGGGTATTGGTGTCGAATGCCCGTGGCATCCGATAGAATCCATCGTCCACCCCCGGGGTATGTGGGGGTGTACACAAGACAACTTCAGTATAGGCTGAGGTTCCCTTTGGACGTATTCGTCCGAGACTTGCTGATCCATTACAATATTTCCCTATGTCAGCTAACTCCTACTAGCATCTGAAGGGTGATGACATACTTATGGGTCTGCAAGTTCTTCAAGTATGTGCCGAACCTGCACTGCTTCAAAAAGCTTCATCGGCTAGTGCCAAATATTCAAAGTGGGCACGGAAGTCATGGTTCTGGGTGGTACCAGATTGAGTCTAGGCCCCAGTACCTAACCATGTGGCCGAACGACTCTTCAGACAAGGACTGGAGAGGTCAATGGATTTGGGTTAGGGCACCCACGGACCTGGGCCACCCTTGCGTCTTCAGCGCTCCCCGGTACCTTGCTGAGCCTGATCCCGACATGGGAAGTCTAGGTCCCCCTGCAGATAACGGCCCAGATCCAAACCTTAATCAACAGGATATCTTCGGCAAGCTGCCGAACCGTGGGGGGGGGCAGCGGCCGAATGCAGCATATCCCGGAGACTTGGCTCCCCGATACGCATTATGTTTTCCAAGAGAACATGCTAGCAGCTGTCGGCCTCAGCCGAAAGTTTAAGGATGGTAAGCTTCTTCGGCTGGGGCCGAGGCTTTTTAATTATCTCTTTTTCTCCTCTTACTTCGCTTTTTTATGCTGTGCCAACCTAACTGAACTGACCTTTTCCCTTTTCTTTTTCAGAGCGGGACGAGACCAACGTCGGCATTAACTACGCTCGTCTTGGCGTCAACCGAGAACGAGTTGTAACTGATCGGGCCCCGTCTATCACTGAACCGAGGCATAGGGAAGTTCATCTAGACTCTTCCCACTTCCAAATTGAGGCTGTTGCTCTGTATCAGAGGCAGAAGCCTTGGTGGAAGAAGAGAGATCCCTGGTTTCAGCTGCTGGACGAAGAAGCTGAAGCTGCCCGTACAGCCGAAGAGGTTGCACGGGTTATCGAAGCTTGTGAAGGAGGAGAAGGGTCCTCCAGGGCTGCTGAAGAAGAAGCTGCAGCTAGGGCAGCTGAAGAAGACGAGGCTTTGCTGAAGACCTCGGTGAGCTTTCAAACTTAACTTTGTCTCTTTTTTTTTTTTTTTTTTTTTTTTGTACTCACATTCTTCCTCCCCCCTGTCTTTTACAGTCTGAAGAGAGTAACAGACACAGAGAAGGGAAAGCCCCTGTTCGTCCCGAAGACCAGATACAAGAAGAGTCTTCAGACTCAGACATGGACGAGCAGCCGCTTCAGAAAAGGCGCCGAAGAATGGCCATCATCGGCCCGCATGACTTTCAGCGGAGGCCGATGACCATCGGCGTTGAAATAAGGGAACCCGAGGAAGGCAATGGATCGCCGAGGGTTCCCCGGCCACCACCTCAATCACCTCAAAAGACCCCTCCGCCACCTCCTGAGATGGAGGTGGATCAGAAAACTCCCGAATCTAAGGGAGGGGTCCAAGAAGAAGTTCAGGAGAGTGCTGTCGAGCACAAGAATAAGGATGTCGTGATGCCCAGTGCTGAGGGTTTCACGGCAGACATTGCAAGAGAGGTTGAGGCTTTCGTCCTCACCCCTGAAGAAGAAGAGGTCATAATAATTGACTCTTCTAAGAAGGAGGATGCTGAGCCATCCAAAGTTAAAGAGGCTCCGTCATCATCTTTTCCTTCCTTCCAGACTCTGCAGTCTAGAGAAATGGGTTTCTCGACCCCCCGAATTCCAATCCCAGATCACATCTGGGACCTCATATGGGGTCAGAACCGAGAAGGTGCTGCAGCCTACTTCGGCGATTTTGCTGGCACGTCCGAAGTAGATAGGGCAAGAATCTGGTCGCTGAAGGCCACTGCTTGGATGGGCGAATCCAGCAGATCAATTCCTGACCCAGCCAGGTCTAACCAACTGCTGATGATGCAGGTGATTTTCCTTGCCTTTATTTCCTCTAAAATTCAGCTCTATTTTTATTTTATTTTTTTTTATTTTAACTTGTGCTCCTGTTTTCAGTTCGTGCACAATCAGACTCTCACTGTAGAGCTGATAGATACCCTACAAGATAGGGTAGACGCTGCCGAGCACGACAAGAAGGTAGCCGAAGAGGAGTTAAAGCTTGCTAAGCTGAAGCAAGCAGCAGCTGAAGAGAAGCAGCAGAAGGGTGAGGAATACGAGAAAAAGGCTGCTGAAGCCTTCAAAACCTTCTGCGACGCTATGGAGAAGGAAGTTTTTCCCCCACTGATGGAAGGGGAAAAATTCCTCCAAGAGCACATGGGAGTGGACATCTCCAAATTCAAGGCTACCATTGAGAGCCGAATCCAGGAAGGAGCTGCTGCACAAGCTGAAGTGCAGCAACGGCTAGAAGCTCTTGAAGCCAGCAGAATGGCTGCTGAAGAGATGCTCCAAGCCAGGGATGTCCAACTCTCAGAAGCTGCTGCTGCTGTTGAAGCTCAGAGAGCTAAGCTCCAAGAAGCTGAGGATCAGCTGACGGCCAAAAAGGAAGAAGTGGCCCAGGCTCAGACAGAGGCTTCCCAAGTTCAGCAGGAGCTGAATGAGCTGAAAGGTTCCTCCTCCAAGCTCGCCGATGAGCTGAAGAAATCCAAGGAAGACTTGGAGGAGACCCAGAAGAAGTTGGCTGATGCTGAGGCTCTACTCAAAGTCCGTGTCTATACCCAGGAAGAATATGAAATGGGTTTCAAAAACGGGTTTAGAGTGTGCCAAAGAGTCTGCCTTCATGCTGAGCCGAAGCTGGACTGGTCCAAATGTGCTGAATGGGTCCAGAATCCCGAAGACCCTCATATGAAGTATGCAACTCCAGTCGAAGCTGAAATTCTTAAGGCTGAGGAAGCCGAAGAAGAAGCTGAGAGAATGGAGTTGGAGGCTGAACAGAGGGAAAGGGAGGCTCGGCAGAGTGCAAAGCCTGCTTCTTCTGCTGCTGGGGCTGAGACCACCATGGGGCTCAACAATGCTGACCAGTCTGATCCTCGGGCTGAAGCATAGGAACTCGGGCAGTCGTCTTCAGAATCTTGCGGTTCATCATGCGCTCAACTTTAGACTTGCCGCTTTCTGAATTTTTTGCCTTGTTTTTTGCTTCAGCTTGCCTTGTCGTACAAAACAGTTTAATTTTTTGCTTTTGTACGTATTTCGGCAGCTGTTATTTTCCGCTTGTGGGCGGCTGCCGATACAGTTTAATTGAACTTGTAGCTCAATTTCTGAGCATAAATTATTAATTTGATGTTCTTTTCTTCAGCTGCTTTGTTTTTTAATGCTTTACTGTTTCTTCAATTCTGCTGAACATAAACTTGCACTGGTAGTGCTTCTTGCCCCCCCAGAAATTGAAGTATGGCTTCAGCTGAATAAACAATTTCTTTATTTCTTCAAAATGGGTATTTGAAACACAGGGCCAACTGAAGGCAATGTTTCGGATAATGGCTTTCTGGGATACAAGGCTCAGTTAAGGCAATATCCCAGAATTGTCCATGGACTCATGTCTTTGGAGAACAAGTCTTACTGAAGTTTGACTTCAGCTGAAAGACCAGTGTTCTTTAAAAAGACGAGTTTTGTCAGCAATCTGAAACCCAGTTACCCGAAGGCGAAGGTTTCAGACGAGGCTGAATAAACAATTTCCAACTGTTGCTGTTATCCTTGATTTTCTGTCTATCATTGAAAAATGGATATCCGAAACACAGGGCCAACCGAAGGCAATGTTTCGGATAATGGCTCTCTGGGATACAAGGCTCAGTTAAGGCAATATCCCAGAATTGTCCATGGACTCATGCCTTTGGAGAACAAATCTTACTGAAGCTTGACTTCAGCTGAAAGACTAGAGTTCTTTAAAAACTGGATATCCGAAACACAGGGCCAACTGAAGGCAATGTTTCGGATAATGGCTTTCTGGGATACAAGGCTCAGTTAAGGCAATATCCCAGAATTGTCCATGGACTCATGTCTTTGGAGAACAAGTCTTACTGAAGTTTGACTTCAGCTGAAAGACCAGTGTTCTTTAAAAAGACGAGTTTTGTCAGCAATATGAAACCCAGTTACCCGAAGGCGAAGGTTTCAGACGAGGCTGAATAAACAATTTCCAACTGTTGCTGTTATCCTTGATTTTCTGTCTATCATTGAAAAATGGATATCCGAAACACAGGGTCAACTGAAGGCAATGTTTCGGATAATGGCTCTCTGGGATACAAGGCTCAGTTAAGGCAATATCCCAGAATTGTCCATGGACTCATGTCTTTAGAGAACAAGTCTTACTGAAGTTTGACTTCAGCCGAAAGACCAGTGTTCTTTAAAAAGACGAGTTTTGTCAGCAATCTGAAACCCAGTTACCCGAAGGCGAAGGTTTCAGACGAGGCTGAATAAAAAAAACCCTTAAAGAGTAGATAGAACCAAGAAAACTTTGAAAGGATAAAAAGTTGCAAACATTTATATAAATGGTGGCTCCAAGGCCTTTCATTAGTTCAAAATGTACTTACAAAGATTGTTCTGCCCCGAAGGGTTTACACATGATATTTTTTCAGTACATCAGCGTTCCAGTGATTTTTCAACTCAATTCCATCCAACTGCCGAAGTCGGTATGTCCCTGGCTGAAGCTCATCACAGATTTCATAAGGTCCTTCCCATGCAGCTGAGAGTTTCCCATGGATTCGGCCTTTCTGAACTGCAGCAGCATTCCGAAGGACAAGGTCTCCAATTCTAAGAGGCCTTGCATGGACCCTTCGATTATAAAATTTGCTGATTCTCTGCTTATAAGCGACAATTCTGTCTCGGGCTGAGTCTCTTACTTCATCGAGGAAATCGAGAGATTCCCTCATCAGTCGCTCATTCTCAGCCGAGAAGTGGTGCACTCGAAGGCTCTCAGAGCCAATTTCCACTGGAAGAACGGCTTCGGCACCATACACCAGTTCAAAAGGTGAATAGCCCGTTGCCTCTTTTTCAGTTGTCCGAAGGGACCAAAGGGTTCCTGGGAGCTCCTCCAGCCACTTGGACTTTTGATCTTCCACCCTCTTCTTGAGGGCATTTAGGATCTGTTTATTTGCAGCTTCGGCTTGTCCGTTACTTTGTGGGTGGCATACCGCTGAATATGCCAGTTTGATGCCGAACTGATCTGTATACCGCTTCAACGGTAAGTTATCAAATTGCCTCCCATGATCGAAGACAAATACTCTCGGGATGCCAAAACGAGTAATGATATTCTGCCAGATAAATTTTCTGACAGTTTGCTCTGTAATATTCGAAGCTGCTTCGGCCTCGATCCATTTACTGAAGTAGTCAACACCAACTATCAGCCATTTTTTCTGGTACACAGCCTCTGGAAATGGTCCTAGTATATCCAGTCCCCATTGGGCAAACGGGAGTGGATTAAGGATCGGCTGAAGATCCCTTGCTGGCTGATGGATAACTGGAGCGTATTTTTGACATTTTTCGCATTTCCGAACCAGCTCCTTAGCATCTGCGATCATGGTGGGCCAGTAATATCCAGCCCTCAATGACTTGTGGGCTAAGGTTCTTCCCCCAATGTGGTTCCCACAGATGCCGAGGTGAATCTCCTGTAGGATATAATCTGCATCTGTTGGTCCCACACATTTCAGCAATGGGGCTGAGAAGGACTTTTTCAGAAGTTCCCCCCTCAAGACAATGAACCTTGAGCTAGTTCTCTTCATCTTGGAGGCCAAAGCTTTATCTTCGGGAGTTTCTCCCCGAAGCTTGAAAGCTAGGATGGGGTCCATCCAACTGGGCTCTGGGTCAGCGCAGCAACACTTCAGGTGCTTCGTCGACACTTCTCTCTCGACGCACTTCTACATATACAGATCTGTTCATCTCGGTAAGAGATGAACTGGCAAGTTTGGAGAGTGCATCATCTTGAGTATTCTGACCCCTTGGGATTAGCTGAACCTCAAAAGTTTTCAGCTCTGCAATGACTGACTTGGTCTTGGCAAGATAAGCTATCATGGAGGGCTCTTTAGCCTCGTAGCTGCCGCTAATCTGATATGCAACTAGCTGAGAGTCTGTTTTCAGGCAGACATGATCGGCTTCCAGGGAGATGCACAATTCTAGGCCGGCGATTGCTGCCTCATATTCGGCTTCGTTGTTCGAGGCCTTAAAAGAAAATTTTAGTGCATACTCAAAGGATTTGCCTTCGGGAGAAGTTATCACTACTCCTGCCCCCGAACCGTTTTTGGTGGAAGATCCATCCGTAAACACGGTCCAGACTTTCTTTTCATTGTCTAGCGCTTCTTGGTATGAGCATTCGGCCAAGAAGTCCGCTAGAGCTTGAGCCTTAATGGCAGCCCTCGGACGGTAGCTGATGCTGAATTCGGTGAGCTCAAAATCCCACTTCGCTAGCCTACCAGATTTTTCAACCTTGCCGAGAACTTTTTCCAACGGCTGATCAGTTAAGACCACTATCTGATGGCAATCAAAATAGGGCCTCAGCTTCCGAGCAGCTACTACTACCGCGAAAGCGACTTTCTCGAGTAGAGG
Organism: Chenopodium quinoa; assembly: GCF_001683475.1. Taxonomy (NCBI): domain Eukaryota; kingdom Viridiplantae; phylum Streptophyta; class Magnoliopsida; order Caryophyllales; family Amaranthaceae; genus Chenopodium; species Chenopodium quinoa. Next base: position 2,617,508 of record NW_018742770.1, read on the forward strand.
GTAGCGAGTCTCGGCATCCGTCAGTGTATGACTGACAAAGTAGATCGATTGCTGACTTTTACTTTCTTCCTTCAGCAGTACTGCGCTGATGGTGGCTGGGCTAACGGCCACATACAGGTACAAAGTTTCTCCTTCAGCTGGGCTAGCCAGCGTTGGGAGTTGAGCCAGATGCTCCCGAAGCTTTTTAAAGGCGTCTTTTTACTCTTCCTCCCAGACGAGCTCTTTTGTTTTCGGGAGTTTCAGGGCTTTGAAGAAAGGTAACCCCTTATCCGAAGCTCTGGAAATGAACCTCGAGAGGGCTGCCATTCTTCCAGTGAGCCGCTGAACATCCCGCTTTGTTTTTGGCTCATGAAGGTCGAGCGCCGCTTTGACTTTGGAGGGATTGGCATCAATCCCCCTTTTGCTGACTATGAACCCAAGGAATTTCCCTGACTTCACGCCGAAGACACACTTCTTCGGATTCAGCTTCATTTGATGCTTTCTTAAGGTGGCGAAAGTTTCAGCCAGGTCCTTAACATGGTCCTCAGGTTTTTTGCTTTTGACGATCGAATCGTCGACATAGACTTCCATGTTTCGGCCCTTTTGATCGGCAAAAACTTGGTCCACCAGCCTTTGATAGGTTGCCCCCGCATTTTTCAATCCGAAGGGCATCATTTTGTAATTGTACACCCCAGCGTTCGTGACGAATGTTGTCTTTCCTCGATCGTCGGGGTGCATGAAGATCTGATGATACCCCGAGAATGCGTCCATGAAACTAAGCAAGGCATGGCCACTTGTCGAATCGACTAGCTGATCGATCCTCGACAAGGGATAGAAATCCTTCGGACAAGCCTTATTTAGGTCCGTGAAGTCAACACACATCCTCCAGGTACCATTGGCCTTCTGAACCATCACCACATTTGCCAGCCATTCTGGATATTGGCAAGGCTCGATGAAGCCTGCCTCCGGCAATTTTTTGACCTCGGCTGCGATGTCTCGGTTCTTATTAGCGGAGTAATTCCGCTTCTTTTGCTTAATTGGTCGACACATTGGGTCAACATTAAGCTTAGGGGAGATGAGGTCTGGACTTATCCCGGGCATATCAGTTGCCGAGAAAGCAAACACATCTCTGTTGTCCCGAAGGAGCTGAATAAGTTCACAACGGGTGTTCGGATCAAGGTCCATCCCGATTGTTACACATTTCTCAACGTCTCCTTCGGCCAACTCAACTGTTTCAGTCTGTTGGTCCATGTCCATTGCTGATGGACTGGACTCTTCATAATCTGGCCTGCTGCCTATGTCAGCAGGTGTCCCAGTCTTTTTGTTCTTCGGCTGGCTCTCTGAGTCTTGCTGTTCAGCTGAAGAGATAGCCTTTTCCCTTTCGGGCCCTTTACCTCTGGGTACAGATCCTTGGGCCGAAGCACTTAGGCCTTTCGGCTTTTTTGTGCTTGGCTCTCTTTCTTTTTCTTTCTCCTCCTCATCCTTGTCGTCATCTGGGCGACTACTGGATGGCTTGAGGTAGTTGCACCTTCGGGCGTCCTTTTGGTTGCCCTGTATCCTTTCGGGGAAGCCGGCGTCTGAGACGTAAATCATCAGCTGATGATAAGTTGAGACGACCCCTTGGATCTCATGAATTATGGGTCTCCCCAAAATCACGTTGTACACTGAAGGAGCGTCAATGACCAAAAATTCAATCATGACGTTCCTGGCTGCCTCATCGCAGCCGATGGTGATAGGAAGTGTCACCTTCCCATCTGGATAAGTTGAAGCCCCGTTGAACCCGGATACCGGGTAGGGTACCGACGTAAGGTGCTTGGGCTTCAGCTTGATTTGATTGTAGGCCTTTCGGAACAGAATGTTTGCTCCGCTGCCACCGTCAACAAGGACCTTACTGACGTCGTGGTTGGCCACCGTGGCGATGATCACCAACGGATCCTCGTGAGGGAACGTTATCCCCCGGCAGTCGGCGGCTGTGAACGTCATGTTCGGCACCGACGATTGGGGAGACTGAATTTCAGCGTTGTTCACCTGGTGAGTCAAAGCTCTAAGGTGTCGCTTGTGCTCCCTCCGAGAGTATATTCCTCCCGAGATAACATTGATCGGAGAGAATTTCCCCTCCGGCTTTTTACTGTTCTTCCGGGGGAAGTCGAGGTCTTGTCGAGAGTCCTTTGCTGACTTCTCGGACTCTTTTTTCTCGCGGTGATCCGCGATGTATTTTTTCAAGTATCCCTTCCAGACCATGTCCTCTATCTGGTCCTTCAGTTGGATACACTCCTCAGTGTTGTGTCCCGGAGACTCGTGGAACTCGCACCACTGATTTTTATTTTTCCGCTGATACCACTCTGGGAGTGGTCTGGGCTTTCGGTAACTCTGCTCCTCCTTCGTCACGGTGTAAATTTTGGCGCGTGGAAGAGAGAGCGGAGTGTAGGACTCGTATCTGCCTGTGTATGAGGCAGATTTTTCCTTCTTTGGGTCGCTGGCCGAAGATTGCTCCGAGGCCTTTGACTTTCCCTTTGTCTTATGGCCTTGGCCTTCAGACAAGGGTATTTGTTTTTGTTTCCCTCCCCCGAATTGAGGTTGGGTTTTCGCTTTGTTCCATTCTTCGGCTCGGATGAACTTATCCGAGGTATTCAGAGCTTCCTCCAAGGTCTGCGGGGTATGCATGACCATGAAGTCTAGGAACTTCCCGGGCTGAAGGCCATTCTGCATTGCAAAAACGGCTAGCCCCTGGTCCAGCTGAGAGACGCTGGATGACTCGTTACTGAAACGGGTCAGATAGTCTCGGAGGCTTTCGGTTTCCCCCTGTTGCAGACTCATGAGTTCTGCAGTAGTCTTCTCTCGGCGGTTTGCCGTGGAAAACTTGCTCCTAAATTTGGAGGACAGATCATCCCACCCTGTTATGGAGCCTTGCTTTACTCCCTTGGAGATCCACGCTTGCGCGACCCCCTTGAGAGTGGTTGGGAAATATTTGCACCAAGTCGCTTCGGATCTGGGGCAAAGATGCATATGAGTCTCATACGAGGCCACGTGGTCCTTCGGATCCGAGGTCCCGTCATATGTGATGTGCGACGGTATTTTAACTGTGGGCACATGCTCTTCCAGAATCCATTGCTCGAATGGCGAACTGGCGGGTAGCATAACGGCCTTGCCCTTGTTCCTGGCCGAAGGGACCGCGCTCCGCCCTCTTAGAGAGGTAGGAGTGGTTTTCGTCCCTGGCTGGGAAGTCTGGGCCTCGGCCGCAGGGAACGAGAGGCGACTGCGCACGCTCGGTTCCTTGCCGCCGAGTCGGTCGAGGACGCTTCGGCGAACAGTCTCAGGTTCTCGGTGAGTAGATTCTGGCCGAGAAGCTGAGCTGCTGCTCTTATGCGTCTCTGGTCGGGAGGATGAGGATCCTTTTAAAAATTGAGGGTTCTTTTTCCTCTCTTTTTCATTTTTCCAGGTATCCTCTTCCCACTCTTCCAGTTCCCGGAAGGAAGGAAGCTTCCCACCATCATGGTCTAGCTTCCTCCGCTGATGCCGGGTATGCGGAGGAGTTCGATCACGAGGTGGTGGCATATTTTGTGCCCTCATTGCCTCCATGAGCACTGCCAGCGCTCTTGCCACCTCCTCCGAGCTGGGCCCCGCCAGAGGGGTCCTCGGCTGAGTATGGGAATGAGGGGGCACATTCGATGGTTGGCTTTGGGGCACTGCATGTGTCCTATGATCGGACTCACCCCTGCTAGACCGAGAGTGACTCGGCCTATGATGAGAGTCATGAATTACGGAAGAAAGGGAATCCTCCTTGTATGATCCTCCCCCCGAGTTGGCACCCTTGGGAGAGTTCCGGTCCGGGGAGGGTGATAGTGTAGGGGTTTTAGGCTTTTCGCCCGCTCCTTGACGGAGGCCTTTGCTCTTGCGGTTCTTAGCCATTGCTACTAAGATAATTGCAAGATGATCTTGGTTAGAAATTTGGCTTAAAGATTTTTGAAAGTCTTCCCCACAGACGGCGCCAAATTGTTTCGGGTGAAAAAAATGGGACCTTGCCGAAGGTCCGATGAAGCGGAGAAGACTAGATTCGATCCAAGTAGTGTTGGGCCGAAGGTTTCCTGCACAGTAAACACACGTAAACTAGCCTCGAGGGTGTTGCCGAGGAAGGCCCCTCCGATGCTAAAGTCAGTACAATGTGTAGAAAGAGAACATTATGCAAGAGAATTAGTTGCTTGAGGCTTTGCTTGAATTAATGAGAATGAATGTAAAAATGTAATATTGATGGCTTTTATACCTCTTCATACATGGAGAAGTTGGGCCTTAGCCCAATTGGTTTGCCTTGAGGATTGATCTTTGACTTTAGCACAATTGGAGAGATGAACCTTGACCTTGGGCTTTTAATTGGATCATTTAATGCCTAAGCCCAATTAGACTAAATTGGACCCAAACAAGTTGTATGCTGTAATCAATGATGTTGCTGGGATTCTTCAAGCTAATGGTAATATTCTAATCAGGCATGTCCCTATGGAGAAAAATAAACTTGCTCACAGTCTCGCTGCTTACGGTCTGGAAATGAATGTTGGTCACAAGGATCTCTTCCTTGTTCCTCCTTTTGCTAAGCATATTTATGATGCAGACTTGGGTGTTTGCTCTTCCTCTTCTGGATAACTGCAGGTTGATGTGTTTGGATGTCTCCTTTTGTTGTCAATGGTAGTAGTAATACCACTAGTATGCTTATCAGCTTTTTTTTAGTAGTTCTCCTTTTCTATTTGTATTATATCGGTTTAGCTCTGTATTTCAGTTCTTTTCTTTCTGATAGTACTAATAGTAGTAGCTGTTCTAGGATGCAGTTTCAGGATCCCGCTCTCAGCCATGTATTTTGGATTAGTATTAGCCTGGCTAGTGGGGATTTTGCTTTTGGTGTAACAAACTTTATGAGGCTTTAAGCCTGTAATATATTCTCTTCGTTTGTGTTAAAAAAAATTAGGTTAAGATTATATATTCATATGAAATCTTGTTAGATTCGTCATATTAATTTATATAATTTATGAATCTATTTTATTTTTGTAGATGCAAGCCTTATATTTCCTATTCTCGTTAATTTATAAAAGATTATATATTCATATGAAATCTTGTTGGATTCGTTATATTATATATTTTATTAATATTAAGTTTTTATTATTTTTACGCGTATAAAATAGAGATATACGGAGTAGAAGTTTAAAGACATGTCTTAGAGAACGTGAAAAGTCAAATAAAAAACTTTTTTTTAAAAGAAAATGGAAACTATATTTAGGACAAAGGGAGTATACATTTTCCAAATCAAAATACAGAAATTGTTAGCCTGTTTTGGACGATTACTTATTTAATTTAGAAGTTTAAATTGTAGAAATTGAAAATAGATTTTTGAAAGATACGTGTGATACAATACAATGTTCCTTCTATACAGTATGTGACTAGATAAGGAGAGCAACTTTTTATACGGTTCCTTTTTTTTTTAAATAAACTTGGTCCATTGCATGAGCATGCAATAATTTTGTCATTCTTGACATTTGGTCCTTTTTGGATCTATTAATATACTCCCTTTGTCTTATTTCTTTTTAAGGTCTCCAATGCACATATTAAAACGTTAATATCTCCATTTTCATACACATAAAAGTTATAAAAAATTACTGATATTAACAAAATATAAATTGAGACGAATTAAACAATACTGCATTTGACTATATTACCTCTTGTAAAGTAATAGAAATAGTGGTCAAACTTATCAAAAGTTAACCTAAATTTTGACAATGGGACAAAGAAGTAGAGACAGAGGATAAATACAACTTAGTGATAAACATAATTAAATGAACCGTTACCCATTTTCGCTAATCTAGTCTAGAAATAAAAGGTGTAGCTTGGTTTTGTTTATCTACATACTTTACACCTTTACGGCTATACCATAAGAGATTAAGAGATGTTGCTGTTCTTTCCCTTACTAGCAATCTTCTCCCTCACCATAATATATTTGTTTCTTCTTCCAAAGCACACTAAAAATAATGAGCCATTACTTCATCCTCCTCCTGGACCTAAAGGAATCCCTTTCATTGGAAACCTACACCAATTCGACGCCTCGAAACCTCATGTATACCTTGCTGAGCTTGCTAAGACATATGGTCCAATCATAAGCTTGAGATTCGGACGTGTGCCGGTTGTTGCGGTTCATTCAGCCAAACTAGCCAAAGAGGTCCTTCAAACACAAGACCTTAACTTTTGTAGTAGACCACCCTTGGTTAGTATGCAAAGGCTAAGTTATAATGGATTAGACATGGCTTTTGCTCCATATAATGAGTATCTAAGAGAAATAAGGAAGATAAGTATTGTTCATCTCCTTAGCTCTAAGAGAGTAGATTCTTTTGCTCCGATTCGACAAGAAGAAGTCTCAAGGGTGATGAAGAAGATCTCCTCTCTTTCTTCAGCTTCCAAAATTGTTAATCTAAGTGAACTGCTTATGGGGTTTTCAGCTTCGAATATATGTAGGATTGCTTTTGGCAAAAGGTACATACAACTATATCCCATAAAACTATATATTTTTTTTAATCTTAGTGTTATGATATGCTATACCTAGAATCTTTCTTTACTTGATTAATGCATGATAAATTAAAATCATGCATTGATTGGTGTAATTAATGTTTAATTTAGCTTAATAGTTCACTTTAACTTTTCATGTGCAATCCCAAAGTTATAGTGTCGTGTGAGTTACTTTTTTTTCCCTAATATTAAGGTGATGCTTAGAGTAAAACCAATGGACGGTCAAAATTGATTTTTGTAAGTTAAAAACTAAGCTAGGCCAAAAGTGATGATGTCAACGTTTGTTATTTTAGTATTTTTGTAGATAGATTTAATATCAATTCATGTCAATCAAAGATATTGTATTTGTCCTAATACATAGGCTTACATGCATAGGTGCGAAGATGATGAAGGGTTATCAAGGAGGAGCAAATTCCATAGCATGTTAAATGAAGCACAAGCCATGTTCACAAGCTTCTTCTTTAGTGATTATTTTCCTACTATTGGGTGGCTTGATAAACTAAGTGGAAAGTTTTCTAGACTTGAGAAGATATTTAAGGATATGGATGCATTTTATGAAGAGATCATAAATGACCATCTTGCCCCTAACAAGCCTAAATCTGAGAGGGAGGATATAATTGACATTCTACTCCGCCTTAGAGAACATCATCCCTCTTATCAACTCACTTTGGACCACATCAAAGCAATTTTAATGGTAAGTAAGATGATTTAAATGTATAATCTCTCCAAATCTTTTTGTTTATCTCTAAGTTGTATTGAGCGGCTATACTACGTATAACCTTGATTGGGTGGGACAAAAGGGTACAGACTTGATGCCCGGTGGGACAAAAAACTGTGTAAAGAGGAGGTGTAGGGACCATCTTACTGAAATGAGGTTGTTTGAATCAATAATTACTCATATCTTCAATGATAATAACAAAGTTCCGTTGGTATATTTAGATTTTATGTTGGTATAATTATTATAACCAATATGAGATCTAAATATACCAACAAGATTGTTGGTATTTGTAAACTTTATATTGGTATAATTAGTGTGCCAACATGAGGTAAAATGTACCAATAGAAACACTTGTTATTGTCATTCATGACAATATTAATTATGGGCATGCAATAAAGCAATTTTAAAGGGACAAAACTAAAGAATTGCGGCCCGGATGAACCTTTTAGAGAGTAAGAAAATAGTTGTATCATGACATGTTCATGTTAGGTCTCGTATTCTTTCATGTAATTCACAAAATTCTATCAACAAATATGTGAAATTAGGATAGTTGATTATTAACCAATATATCTAAACAGATATTATTAGATTTCGTGTCGTGTTGACTTCGTGTAATGTATTCTCGCATTAAATTCGTGTTCAAGTCGGTTTCAATCAAGTTGCCGTGTCAAAGATTGTCAAAGCTAGTGTGGAGTATTACTTTGATATTTGAAGGAAAGATAAACTATAACTTTATAATTAGTGGTCTCATAATAACCAAAACGTACTTATAATAAAATTTATAATTCATAACAAAGGTTACTTTTTGTTAACAGAATATATTTGTTGCGGGAGCAGATACAAGTGTAGTGATGGTTGTTTGGGCAATGACGGAGTTAATAAAACACCCGGAATCAATGAACAAAGTACAAGAAGAGCTTAGGAATGCTATTCAAAACACGAATTGCATCAACAAATGTAACTTTAAGGAGCTTAAATACTTTCAAGCAGTGATGAAGGAAACATTTAGGCTACACCCTGCAGGGCCACTATTAGTTGTTCGCGAAACAATTCAAAAAACCAAGATTGAAGGGTATGATATTCTACCCGGAACATTAGTACATGTGAACGCGTGGGCTATTGGAAGAGATCCCGAGTCTTGGATAGATCCTGAAAAATTCATGCCTGAAAGGTTTTTAGAAAGTACAATAGATTTCAAAGGATGTGACTTTGAGCTAATTCCTTTCGGGGCTGGAAGAAGAATATGTCCTGGTTTACATCTCGGTGTTGCTAATGTGGAGCTCGTACTTGCCAATTTGTTGCACTCGTTCGATTGGGAATTGCCTAGTGGTGTTAAGAAAGAGGACATTGACACTGATGTTCTTCCTGGTATTGCTATGCATAAGAAAAATCCATTATGCCTAGTGGCTAAAAAATATTAGGGCTAAATAAAACCTTAATTTGATGTTCAAAATAAACCTAGGGTTTTATCTGTTATGTATTATTGTATAAGTATTTATTGTACAATATTGAACCATGAAAATAAGTCATAGGACAATATTAACGATATGGTCCTCGAGCATCACCGGACAAAAATGTGTGTTATATATATAGTGTATTTTTGCAAGTAAGAAAAATAAAAGATGTAAATTGGCCTCAACAACATGAATTTTGCCTTATATTGATGGTTATAGATATCTATATATTTATACCCGTTCAAAAGTAAATGGGAGCAAAGTTAGTTGGAGAAAACTACCTTACGTAGTTACGTACCTCATTTTGTAACTCCTTACGCATTAATTAATGAAGCTGAAAAAGATAACAAACAAGAATTATACTACCTAAGTGTAACTCTTCTTGCAGAGTAGCACATTGGCCCATGCTTCTCTCCACTATCGGAGAACACTAAATATACCAAGCTACCCCAGGCCATAAGGCCATACCGTGCCATTGCCATAATACTAACTAATAATGGATGCAGCCTATACGTCTCGGCAACCTTGCATCGTCCATTCGTCCCTGTGGACACTTATTTTTTAACTCAATTCTTTTGAAACGACTTTCAATCAAATATGGACTACGACCAATATAATTAACATCTTTCACGGTTCAATATGGAACTATGGGTTATTATATATGAACTATTTTTGTTTCTTTATGTTAGTTGTTCTTAGTTGGAATCTTTATAGGTCTAGTAGTATGACTAAATCATAAAATCTAACAAACTTATAAGAAACTATAAGAAAACCATCATCATTGAAATCTTTTTTATTTCTTATCTTCTAAATGTGTGTAATTAAAATTACTTCTAAATAAGTAATGAATGACATTAATGATTAAGGTTCTGTTCTCATACGTTTATTTTCAATTCAGTTCAGTTCAGCTCAACTCAACTTAGTTCAGTTTAGTTCAGTTCAGTTCAGTTCAGTTTAGATCCTAATTTCCTTCTCTTATAAAATATTCAGTTCAGTTCACTTCAGCTCAGCTGAGTTCAGTCTATGAGAACATGCTTTAAATAGTGCATTAAAAACGCCATAACTTGGTTGTTGGTTCTATTGTTCCCCATCACTGCGCACAAATGAACAATATGTACATAACTGCGCATCTACCTGTCTAGATGAACATAATGTAGACGTGTAGTTAACTAGTTATAATCTATCTGCGAGTCTATATATATAGTACTGTATATGTAATGTGTCTTAATGCAGTACATGAAAACTATACAAATAAAGTAAAAAAACATATACATGCATTTGTAAATCTCTCAAATATAAGAAATGCTTTTGATATTTCCTTTACTTGCAACCCTCTTTCTTACTATCATATATTTTCTACGCAAAAACCCTAGAAAAAATGAGTCATTTCATCCTCCCACTGGACCTAAGGGGATCCCCTTCATCGGAAACCTACACCAATACAACCCCTCGAACCCTCACATCTACTTTGCCAACCTTGCCAAGATCTATGGCCCGATCTTGAGTTTGAGATTTGGACGCGTACCTGTTGTTGTGGTTCAATCGGCCAAGCTAGCAAAGGAGGTTCTCCAAACACAAGACCTAAACTTTTGTAGTAGACCACCCATAGGTGGTATGAAAAGGCTAAGTTATAATGGTTTAGACATTGCTTTTACTCCATATAATGAATATTTCAAAAAAATAAAGAAGATAAGCGTTGTTCATCTCCTTAGTTCTAAAAGAGTGGAGTCTTTTGCTCCGATTCGACAAGAAGAAGTCTCAATGATGATGCATAAGATCTCCTCCCTCTCTTCTGCTTCGAAACCCGTAAATTTGAGTGAATTGCTAATGAGTTTTACAAGTTCAAATATATGCAGGATTGCTTTTGGCAAGAGGTAATATTTTGTACTCTTCTATAACGTTTCTTTCCATGCTTTTGTGTAACATGTAAAAATGTTATGTAGCCATATAAATAATAAGTGGGTATTTTACTCCCTTTGTACGTTTTGTGCACTCTTTTTAAAAGGTTTTTTTCCTTTTTTTTTTTCAAACTTTGACATTATTTCTCACCAACATATGCTTGTATAAGTCAAAAGCACATTATTGTTAGGTATTATAGATTTATCTCATTTTGTATTTTCTATATACGTAAACTTTTTATAACTTTTAGTAGTTAAAATAGTTAGAGTACATAAATTTAGAAATAAAAAGCAAGCATCACGTGTATACATACATTGAACTAGTAATACAATTCTGAAGTGTTTTGCATATATAGGTACGAAGATGATGAAGGGTCAAGGAGCAAATATCATAGCCTACTAAATGAAGCTGAAGCCTTGCTAATAACCTTCTTCTATAGTGATATTTTGCCTTATTTTGGGTGGCTTGATAAGCTAACCGGAAAATTTTCTAGACTTGAGAAGACATTTAAGAAATTGGATGCATTTTATGAAGAAGTCATAAATGACCATATTAACCCTAACAAGCCTAAATCTGATAGAGAGGATATCATCGACATTCTACTCCAACTTAGACAACAACAACCTTCTTTGGAGCTTACTTTGGATCACATCAAAGCAGTGTTAATGGTAATTATTTTCCATAATCTCATCTTTATGAATATTTTAGCTTCTTTGGTTTGTTTTTAAAATTTTAATCACTATATATCTTCATTTTTTTAATTTAAAAGAATATAGAAATTATAAATATGTTACATGGTTTAGTGGTTAAGTCTTCAATACTACGTATATAATTGATCAACAAGTGATTCAAGGGTACGTAATAATCATGTTTTCGGTACTTAAAAGATGAATGATCTGAGACAATTCAATATATTACATAGTTTCACTCAAAAATTTACTTCCTCCATTTCTTTTAGCTGACACGTTTCATTAGTCACGTTTGCCAATGCACAAATTCAATCTTGAATATTTTTAATTAGCGATAAGCAAAAATTATAAAGCGTTGATATTTTGAAAATATATACCGTGATGAATCTAACAAGACTCCACATGATTATATTTTTCATTATGTATAGATCATAAAACACGGTCAAAGAAAAGTGTGTGAATAGTGCTAAATTCAAAATGTGTCGACTAAAAAAAACGAAGGTAGTATGTATTAACATAAATGTCTTCTTGACAAACGATTAGTTTTTTTTTTTTCAGAATATATTTATCGCATCAACCGATACAAGTGCAGCAATGGTAATATGGGCAATGACCGAGCTAATAAAGCATCCCAATTCAATGAAAAACGTACAAGAAGAACTTAGAAATACTATGCAAAACAAGGGTCGTCGTTACATAAATAATGATGACCTTAAGGATCTTGGATACTTCAAGGCAGTAGTGAAGGAAACATTTAGGCTACACCCCGCAAGCCCATTACTAATAGCACACGAAACGATCCATAGAACAACCATCGAAGGGTATGACATTCTACCCAAAACATTAGTATATGTAAATGCATGGGCGATTGGAAGAGATCCTGACTCTTGGAATGACCCCGAAAATTTTGTTCCAGAGAGATTTTTGGAAAGTTCAATAGACTTTATTGGGTGTGACTTCGAGTTAATTCCTTTTGGTGCTGGAAGACGATCATGCCCTGGCTTACATCTCGGTGTAGCTAACATGGAGGTTGCACTTGCCAATTTATTGCATGTTTTTGATTGGGAATTGCCTGCTGGTTTAGAAAGGGAGGACATCGACACTAATGTAATTCCTGGCATTGCTATGCATAAGAAAATTCCATTACGTCTTGTGGCAAAAACAAAATTAATGGACCAAATGTAACCTTAAGCTTAATTAATAATTATCTATTATGTACACTCTTATATTGTCATATACTTGGTTTATGCACCAAAGTGGATTTATATTGTTCTAGAATCGAAGAGCATGTTGCAATCAATTGCAATTTTTTTGTTGGTCATTTAATATTTTTAATTGTCACCGATTTATTAGTTTAAGAATCGAAGCCAAGTTGTAGTCACTAGGTGGTAGCATAAAGGTCTATGGCAAGCAACTTTGAGTTAATAATGGAAGGTGTGTATTTAACCTACTAAACTAACCGTTTAAAGGTAAAGTGAACGATTACAACTACCTAAATGATCTCCTGGGGTGTCGTGGGGTCCTTGGAAGCACCCTCCAACCTCTTTTCTTCTCGGGTCTAAAAATTAAAGTCTAAAATTATCTAAAACAGAAGGTTATATAAATACATAATAATACACGAAATCGAATTGCTTGAAGAGTTTTGGAATCCGATATCGAAAACTCTTGAGATTATATTATAGAGATGTACCTAGGGTTCATATAATCGAAATCTCATTCTGCGGCGTAATTATTATTTCACCTGAAGATAAAATCTCTTCCACTACTCTTTTAAGGGAACGACATAAAGGATAGCTAAAAATCACTAAGGCCAACTTCATCCATTATTTTACACCGTATATCAATATGTCATGTGATAATATATATGGCTGGTCCTTCACATATCACATTCAACTGATTCAACTTCATCAATAATCTTTTACAACGACAACTCATTTGATCAAATCATCTTATAGTTACGTTTCCAAATTTAATTGTATAAAACAATGTGTACATAAAAGGTGCCAAAATCTTGATGGATTTCTGATTTTTTCATTTACCTCATTAGGGGTCGATTTCACAGAAAAAGGACAATCTTAATCAGAAAAAACCTAAGGTCTTTAACCAATTGTCTACGAATATGACTAAGAAATTACATTAGGTAGAATTTGTGCGCACAATAATTTTGGCACTAATGACTAATTAACATTATATTGATAGTGATTCATGATAGAGATAATTACTTATTCCAAGAGTATACGACTGATTTTAGGCCTCAATTATTTATCGAGTTGATCCTCTAACATGGTATCGATATTTAAGATGTAGTGTGATTGTATCCATATTTCAAACTCAACAAGCGCTCAAGCACGTGATGTTGGGAGTGGCCTGAGAGACTTAATGGTTCTAGATCACTAATACACCAATCATGTAAAAATTGAAAAAAGATTCCTAATTCTTCTTCATGAATGGTTGCTCAAATATTATCAAATACTCTTTGTTTTCCCATCCACTTAAATTAGTTTTTAGTGGGATTCATTTCTTGTCTCAAATATTGGCCTGTAGTCCAGACCATCTAGCACAAAGTAAACATACAACCAAATATTGGCTTCATGTTTCTACTACTATTGTTTCTTTTAGCAATCTCCCTTCTCTTCTTTCTTGCCACAAAATACTCAAAGAATGGAGGGAAATCGCGGTGGTTAGTTACTCGGCCTCCTGGCCCAAAAGGGCTCCCTTTCCTTGGCAACCTCCTCCAATTCGATCCCATAAAAACTCACTTATACTTCTTTAAACTTACCAAAATTTACGGCCCCCTAGTATACTTGAAACTAGGCTTTGTACCAACAATAGTAGTTTCTTCACCAAAATTGGCCAAAGAAGTGTTAAAAACACAAGATCATGTGTTTTGTAGTAGGCCAACTTTTGTTGGCCAACAAAAATTGTCATACAATGGCTTCGATTTGGCATTTGCACCCTACAATGAATATTGGAGGGAAATGAGGAAAATTTGTGTCATCCATTTATTTAGCTCCAATAGAGTACAATCATTTTCTTCAATTCGAGAAGAGGAAGTTTGTCGAATGATGCGTATCATTTCTTCCTTATCCTCGGAGTCTAACCTCGTAGATTTGAATGCATTGCTAATGTCTCTTTCAAGCTCGATAATATGTAAGATTGGTTTTGGTAAAGGCTACAAGGCTGATGATGAAAAATCTAATGAATTTTCGACGAGTAGATTTCAAGGCCTACTTCATGATACTCAAGCCATATTGACAGCCTTCTTTTTTTCGGATTATTTGCCTTACATGGGTTGGATTGACAAGATAAACGGAGCTTTGAGTAAACTTGAGAGAGTTTTCAGGCAGTTAGATGAGTTTTATGAAGAAATTATTAGTACACATCTTGACTCACATAAGGAAAAACCAGAGCAACAACAGGACATTATCGATGTTTTACTTCAGCTTCGCGAAGAAAACAAGGTGCCATTTGATCTTACATTGGATCATATAAAAGGAGTACTAATGGTAATTGCCAAAATCTTAAACCAGCTTCATATTTTACTTTGGCATGATATTAGACTGTTATATGCTCATTGTATTACTAAAGAAGTCAAGAGTCCTCAATTTTCGTCTGTCTGATGTTGGTACAACATATCTGTAGTGGGATCCATGCTCAACATTATGAATAATTCAGAAATTTTATGTATTATTTGGCAGTAACACAAATAAAACTCGAAACCATGACACATATAATCTGAAGCATTGTTTTGTGGATAGCATATTAGAAGTATCAGAGTATTCGAAAACAGAATTATTAGGCAGCAAAATAATTGAAAAGGGAATTCTGTTCAATTAATGTATAATTGTAGGAAGAAAATACAATCAAATCTATAAAGAAAACAGCACAATACTTGTTTTATATGCTTGATCTTTATCCTAGACTTCAACTGCATATGAAATTTGAATTACAAATAAATTTTAGTGTAATTGATGTATAGCACAAATTAACATTGCACAATACTTGTTTTATATTCCTTTCGCTTTCTACAGAACATATTTGAGCAGGAACGGATACAAGTGCAGCCACAGTGGTTTGGGCGATGACAGAACTAATGAAGAATCCAAATGTCATGAAGAAAGTACAAGAAGAGGTCAGAAACTTGGTTAAAGAACAAGTATGTAGTGCAACAATCATACAAGAAGAACAACTCCATCATCTTATTTATCTGAAGGCGGTTGTTAAAGAAACATTTAGACTACACCCACCAAGTCCGCTCTTGGTTCCTAGGCAAACTATGCAAGAGTGCACCTTAGAAGGGTACCAAATCGAGCAGGGAACTTTAGTCTTTATCAATGCTTGGGCTATCGGAAGGGATCCTGAAAGCTGGGATAACCCGGAAACTTTTCTTCCTGAAAGATTTCTTGGAAGTCCTAATCCTGTTGATTACAAAGGACAAGATTTCGAGTTAATACCATTTGGAGCAGGGCGAAGAGGCTGCCCCGGTATGGTGCTAGGAGTTACTACAATTGAACTAGCACTAGCAAATTTGTTGTGTTTCTTTGATTGGGAATTGCCTGCTTCAATGAAGAGGGAAGATATTGACATGGATAATTTACCTGGTATCACTGCTCATAAGAAAAAAGCCCTGTGTCTTAGTGCTACAAATTTACTTGGCCTGCAATAGATGTAACATAAATAACGTTGATTTTCGATATATTTTGAAAGGTTACATGATGAAAAATATCATTACCGTGCTTGTTGCTCGTTAACTAAAATATGTATCTAAGCAGGATATCTAACCATCAATAATGTGATAACTAAATCTGAGGATAGAAAATAGAGTATTACATGACGTAAAATACACATATGCTTACAATTATATAGTTAGACGTGTAATATCAATATGTATACTTAAACTTATGTCCATTGTTATTTTTAGTACATAAAAATTGCCTTACTTGCCTAAAAAATTTGTATACTAGTATTAGTTAATTGGCAACAAGCCAACAAGGTGAGCTTATGTTGTGATAGGGACAAGCCTAAATAATGCAATATATACAATGTTAGCAGTAGCAATTAAATTTTAAGTAATGCAAATATCATACCTGATTTTCTCATAAACCTTAAGTGGTTTAAACACCTCTATCAAATGATATTTATAGTCCTAAACATGCAACTAAAAGAGCATAGAGGCAAGTTAAGGGTCGAACACAGGGAAACGATTAAGCACCGCTATTTATCTCCTAATGTTAATCTAATTCGATCAAGAAGTATGGTGGGTAAAGTAATGACTAAAGGGGATAGAATAACAATTAAAACAAGCACTAGGGGGAAGGATCAAACATGCTATGAATTCAACGGAATTAGGCATCGGAAAATAGGTTTACATGTAACCCAAGCAACTCATACAAGGCAATATCAAGAATACTCTCTAATCACCTATCGGGATTAAGAGCTTTCCTAGCTAGCATACACTCACACTATCGTCGTAAGGCATACAAGCTAAGGTCATGCAATAATCAATCACCTAATGACTATTCTTAAGTCGCACTATCGTCACGATTTAGTTCACGTCATTCAACCACAACATGCATATGGCCATAAACATGGAGTGGCTAATAAGTATAAGCACAAGGAAGATTTAATCACAAATGTTCCAAATTAACCTAGCCTAGCATACATCAAACTCAAAGCATATCTTCACCAAACCCCTAGCAACAAGAAACTACTCACTAGTCCTAACTACAACTACCATCATACTAAGCAACATTATAACCAATGGAATAGTAAGAAAGACAAAGTTTTTATCAACTAAACTAACAAAGGTAGAAACTTTAATCATAAAAAACAAGAGAAAATAGATAAATGTACCAAAACCTTCATTGAAATCCAAATAAAGAGCCATACATCATTCAATCTCCAAGCTTGACCATACATCAATGTTGCAAAATTACTTCTTCAAAAACTAAGAGTAAAACTAATATTATTTAATTGTTTCAATTTCGTTTAAGTCATTTCATCTTTTGAGATAAGGATGAAAATCTAATCAATTTTTTAAAAATAAATAAATAAATAAATTCTTCCATGTGATTAAAAGTTCAATAGATTAATTATTAAAGAAAAGTTTTAAATAAAATCAAGAAAAGGGTCTTTCAAAAATAAATCAAGAAAAGGGTATTCTGTTTCTTTATAACAGACTCAAGTAACGGCCTTAACTAACTAAAACTAACCGACCCAAAGACGATAAATATCTGTTTTGTATTACAACTAACTACTTACAAACACCTATAAATATCAATCTTCCCTCAATTAAATCATTAATCAGCCATTTCCCAAGTATTCTGTTTACTTTCATCAACCCATTTCATAAGAAATTCTCTGTTTTTTCTCCAAAACTAAGAAATCTTTCTCTGCTTCTTTCTTGATTAACAATGGCTTCGACTTCTCGATACGAAAGCGAATTCGAGGCAATCGTAAACAATCACAACGATTTAGAGAGGGATCCAACACAGCAGTTCATAAGGTTCAACAAAGTCATAGCAATCGGAGCCTCGAAGAAAGTATACCAAGGATTAGACACATACAGCGGCATCAAAATTGCTTGGACTAAAATCGAAGTTGGAGAAATCACTGAAGAAGAATCAAACAACCGTTGTAAACAAGCTGAAATGTTACAGTCATTAAACCATCAAAACATACTGAAATGTTACACTTTCTGGTATGATGGAAGACAATTCATTAACATTATTACTGAACTTTGTTCTTCTGGTAATCTGAGGGACTACATTCAGAAACATGACCTGTTTCACTGTGATTCTGCAATCAAGAACTGGTGTCGACAGATTTTAACCGCGTTACATTATGTTCACAACAACAACATCATACACCATGATGTTAGTATTACTAATATCCTGGTTAATGGGGACTCAGGCACGGTGAAGCTAGCTGATTTTGGTGCCGCGGTCTATAAAGAAGCCGAGTATGTTAACAGCCCGAGTGCTGGTACACCAGAGTACATAGCACCAGAGATTGTAAGAGGTAAAATGTATAATCAGTTGGTTGACATACATTCTTTTGGGATGACTGTGGTACAAATGGTGACTAAGGACACAATATACTGCGAATACGAGGGGGTTAATTACTCAAAGGATGTTATTGCAGCAATTGAGGCCAGTTTTTTTCCTGTTGCATTGAGTAAAGTGGCTGATCATGATCCTCAACTTTTAAACTTCATTCAAAAGTGTGTTGTTCCTGCTTCTCTGAGACCCGCCGCAGTTCGACTCCTTAGAGAGCCGTATCTTGTAGCGACCGCGACTAGTGAGCCTGATCGAAGCCAAGATAAGCCATCATCACCAGGCCGGTTCGGGTCCTTAAGGAGGCTGTCATTGACTCGCAAGAACAAGCACTACTCTCGATTCGATTCGATTTGATTCTTTATATAGTATGCAGTTAAGGCTTTTCTTTAGTGCAAGTTATGTATTATTAGTCAGTGTTCTAGTCATACATGGTGTGTGTGTGTGTAAGAGTGGTGGGGGTTTGATTTTTCATTTGTTATTTGATTTTAGTGTTAGTTTGATTTGAATAGAAGAACATTATTGTTTGATGTAAGTGTTAGTTTGATTTGAATAAAAGAACATTAATGTTGAGTTAGTTAACTGTAATTGATTGTAGCTAGTATAATGCAATTTTTATATTTTTGTTTTATAAACATGTGTTTAAACAAGAATATTGCCCTTGATTAGTATAATTGAATCTCGGCTTGGTTGAATAAAATAATGACAATGTACGATCCCTAGGTAAGGTAGTGGAATTGCAAATTAAACTCGCCGCACATTAAATTATACACTAATTGTATATAGGACCTACTTTTTATTCGTTTTGTTATAACTCTTTGATATATTGTTTTGGACATAATTCTCGATTTTTTAATTAATACTCAGAATCTCATAGTTATTACTTCACTTACCGTTCACTCTTTTGGAGAGAGTTTTGTGGGGATAGTTAAAGACTAGTAGATGGAAACAACATGAAGGATAGCTACAAAATCACCAAAACTAAACCAATTTCATCCATTATATATACAATATATGCATGCTTTGTGATATACTTGGTATAATTTTTTTGGTGGTCCTTCACATCACATTCAATTGATTCAAAAGTTCAACTTCAATTCAGTACTTCAACTTCAATTCAACAATCATCTACTTCCTATAGACAAGCAAACCTTAAATACAAAGTAGTTGTGATTTTAAATCAAATTAAAGTGTACAAAAGAGGTAAAATCTTGGTGGATTTCTAACTATCATCTTAATAAGCCCGTTAAAGTCACACTAATTTATATGCAAAAAAAAGTGCTTAAAGTCCAGACCATCAATCAGTCAATCACAAGTAAACTTACAACCAACCTTCATGTTTCTACTAGCATTGTTTCTTGCAACGTTTTCTCTTCTCTACTTTCTTGCAACAAAATCATCAAAGAATGGAGGGCAATCACGGTGGTTAGATCCCCGGCCTCCTGGCCCGAAAGGGCTCCCCTTCCTTGGCAACCTCCACCAATTTCATCCACTAAAAACTCACTTATACTTCTTTAAACTTTCCAAATTTTACGGTCCCCTAGTATACTTGAAACTAGGCTTTGTGCCAACAATTGTGATTTCTTCACCAAATTTGGCCAAAGAAGTGCTAAAAACACAAGATCATGTGTTTTGTAGTAGGCCAACTTTTGTTGGCCAACAAAAATTGTCTTACAATGGTTTCGATTTGGCTTTTTCACCCTATAATGAATATTGGAGGGAAATGAGGAAAATTTGTGTCATAAATCTATTCAGTTCCAAGAGAGTACAATCATTTTCTTCAATTCGAGAAGTGGAAGTTTATCGAATGATGTGTATCATTTCTTCACTCTCCTCGGAGTCTAAGCTCGTGGATTTGAGTGAATTGCTAATGTCTCTGGCAAGCTCGATAATATGTAGGATTTGTTTTCAAAAGGGCAACAAAGATAATGAAAGAGCTAATGAATTTTCGACGAGTAGATTCCAAGGCCTACTTCATGAGACTCAAGCCATGTTAACAGCCTTCTTTTTTTCGGATTATTTACCTTACATGGGTTGGGTTGACAAGATAAATGGAGCTTCAAGCAAACTTGAGAAAGTATTTTGGGAGTTAGATGAGTTTTGTCGAGAAATTATAAGTACGCGTCTTGACTCACATAAGCAAAAATCAGAGCAACAACAGGACATTGTTGATGTATTACTTCAACTTCTCGAAGAATACAAGGTGCCATTTGATCTTACATTGGATCATATCAAAGCATTACTTATGGTAATTGCCAATATCTTAACTAACTTCAATGCCTTCTACATACTTTGACATGATTTTAGATAGTTATATGCTCTTTACATTGCTTAATATTTTACAATTTTCGTCTGTCTTATATGTAACTCAAAGAAGATAATGCATAATATTTGTTCTTCTTTACGCTCTCTGCAGAACATATTTGTAGCAGGAACGGATACAAATGCAGCCACGGTGGTTTGGGCGATGACAGAGCTAATGAAAAACCCACAGGTCATGAAGAAAGTGCAAGAAGAGGTCAGAAACCTGATTAAAGAGCAAGAATGTAGCGCGACTTTAATACAAGAAGAACAACTTCATCATCTCATCTATCTGAAGGCGGTTGTTAAAGAAACATTTAGACTACACCCACCAAGTCCGCTCTTGGTTCCTAGACAAACTATGCAAAAATGCACCTTAGGAGGATACCATATTGATCCCGGAACATTAGTTTTTGTCAATGCTTGGGCTATCGGAAGGGACCCTGAAAGCTGGGATAACCCGGAAAATTTTCTTCCTGAAAGATTTCTGGGAAGTTCTATTGATTACAAAGGACAAGATTTCAAGCTAATACCATTTGGAGGAGGGCGAAGAGGTTGCCCTGGTATGCTGCTAGGAGTTACTACAATTGAACTAGCACTTGCGAATTTGCTGTGTTTCTTTGACTGGGAATTGCCTGCTTCAATGAAGAAGGAAGATATTGACATGGATAATTTACCTGGTATCACTGCTCATAAGAAAAAAGCCTCGTGTCTTAGTGCTACAAATTTCATTGGCCTGCAATAGATGCAACATCATTAGCATTGAATTTTCGATATTTTGAAGATTGAATGAAGATGTATCACCATGTTTGTTACTGTAAAGATTGTGAGAAATCTAAGTTCACTCCTAAATGATCTCTAAACATGATGTGACAACTAAATCTGAACTATAGAATAAAAATACCGCATGCTGTAAAATACACCCTCGTAGATGCTTACAGTTCTCCGATAGTTAGAAGAGTAATTTGAAATCCTTAGCCTGAGGTCATAAGATGGTTGTATACTTGTTTTAGTCACTTCATCACTCGGCAATAAAAGTGAGCTAATATTTATCATCAACAAACAGAGCAATAAAAGAGATCAAATTTCCTTTAAATTATAAAAGTACAAACCAAATCCTCACAAAGCATCATTTCTCGTGACATAATGTTAGCACTAAACAATTAAACTCTCACTAAGTAAGAACCTAGCCTTCCTCTTCCTCACTTTTCCTTCTTGTTTTGAATGGGAAAAATGAATAGTCAACAGGTCCAAAGGCCTAAGTAGTACACCTCTACACATTTAGACAAAATTTCCGCTCATTTAGGCGGGAAATTAAAACTCAACACCTCACTTCAACTTCACTTGCGAGCCTTCCCTCTTGACCCTTTAGGGCGACCACGGCCTCTGCCTATGCTTTTAGTCTCAACTGGACTTTTCGTGCTAGGCCTACCACGGCCTCTACCCCCAGCTTTCCCACCCCGTTGCCTCACGTGTCCATTTTCCATTTCTTCTTCACTTTCATCATCACTGCCATTGTCACTATCTTGGTCTTCCTCCTCTTCAGACTCAGACAAGTCCTTTGACTTCTTTCTCTTCTTGGAATTGTCAGCAGGGCTTTTCTTGGTAGTTTTCTTGGCAGAGGTCACAGGTGTTTCGACCTCAGCAACTACATAATTCAATCCGCATTGTAGATCAGATATATGCCAATTACTTGCATAAAACACCAGCATATGACAAAGGACAAAGTAAATTAGGAGATTTGTTACTACATACCTTCTCCAGATGCTTTTCCATCATGAACATCAAGCTGTCACAAAACAAAGATGTTAAAACTAGCACCAATGCTTACAGTTAACTTAAATTTGCATCTAGGCCTCAGAGGTAACAGTCAACAAAATCAGCGTAATATAAAAAATAAAAAATAAATAAAATAAAAAGGTAAACCCATTAATGTAGAACACAAGGAAGTGAAGGAACCTTATGGAAATTAAAGCTGTGCTTGATTTAGAGAAACAACATATTTCGTATTTGAGAAATCGGATTTCCACTGTTTACTTTGTAACGAGTGAAAAAAAAAATTCTTAAGTTGAAAATAGTTATCCGAACAGTGAAAAAATAATCTCCATTGTTCAAAATTGCATCTACAATTTTTTTTTATACCACACCTTTCCCTCCTCTCCTCCCTTCCAATTCTCAAGAAAACCAAAAACTGAAATGTAATATATTTCCATTGTAATATGTTTTCCATTGAAAAAAGTTTTTCTTCGTGACAAATGCAGCATATGTCATATGGGTATCAGAAGTCAGCTGGATTTTTCCTAACTAGAAGACTATAAAAGATAGAAAGTGCAACTATTCATAAAAGAAAAGGACAAGAGGCAATGAGGCAAACAACTACCCATCGTATTCCATTGTTTTCCTTTTCTTTGCTTGATATTTAGTTAGCTTGATCTTTGGAAAACATAACAAGCCAATTGGTAATGGTAAAATATTGATACATGCCTCGGATTATATGAAAAGAGGGGTGGGGGGAACATTATGGACAACAAGAATATACCTGTTCAAGACGATCAAGAACATCTGTTCGATCAACCACCACCATGGCATGTGCGAATCCACATGCAACACTATAAACACAACAAATTGATGTTAAAATTGCTTAAAGTCCATTGCAAGATAAATACAAGTATACGACTAATAAGTTGCATTTATCTTCAACCTGATAACATGCATGCCCTCAAGGATTTCCACCTTCTTGGGATTAGCTGAAGATCTAGTAAAAAGAGTAAACAGATCAGCAACCTCTGTGCAAAAAGAAATTATAACTCTAATCCACAAGAGAGAAACGAGGTGTACTTCTGCCCGTTGGGTCCATAACCCAATTCTCCATTTTGTGCATGACCCCAACTAATACATGACGAATCGGCACCAACATAATGGAACATTTGACCAGAATTCATACATCGCATATTCCAGCCACTGCATACATCATATGAAAATAACAAGATGATATACCAATACTTTATTTTAAAAATTACTCCGTAATAAATAATAAATGTCAATTTTTAAACTATTACAAGAGACAAAGAATACACAGCCTATACCGACAATAATTACCAATAAAAAAAATAAAAAAAAAAAAAAAAAACCATTAAAAGAACTGAATGACGAAAAAAGTGCCCTAAGTCAGCACAGCATAACTAAAAAAAATGGAGGAACTGAGGAAGTAGACATTAAATCACGTCCACCTCACAAAAGAACAGAACTTGGAAGCTTGGCCGATTAGAATTGAACACTATCAATCATAAAAGGCTAACTATCTAAATTAGCAGCTTATCTTCAGCAATTAGACAATAAAGAAAACAATTTTCATTTTATTCCCAAATCATAAAATGACAGTAAAGCAAATACTGGGAAAAAATAATGAACAGGCTACCTTAGATCCATGACTGGCTTTGGATACATCCAATCATCACCTGTATTCTTCATTTTTCCCCACATGTATAATTGACCACCAGCTAAAAAAGAAAAAAAGGATGAATCCATAAATAATTCAACATACAGAGAGTTAAACTAATCAAATGAGAACTCGGCGATCAACAAACCAAATCAATACAAGAAGAAAAAGAAAAACAATCCACCTTAAGAGAAACCAATTTGTAAGACAGTGACAGTAACAGTAACAGTTATTACTGACCGTCATGATGCCTTAGAATCCCAAAAGAGCAAAAATTCCACAAAATCAAAACTGAAGGTCAGGTCAAACCTTAACACAATTACCATTGGGTATATTTCACCTAGTAATTGCATTCCGCTAGTAGTTTAAACGAAGAGAGGGAGGGGGAGAGAGAGAGAAAGGTCAAATACATGAAAAATAAGAGCTTAGTCTCCAGGGTGTTTAAGAAACTTCAAACTCAAAACTACAAGCAATCATCGCATAATTAATGATACTAGGTGTCTTCCTCTCACCAAGTCACCCGTGATATGAGAGTGGAAACACCCATTTTGAGTTAATTTACAGCACAAACGATGAGATAAGGCCTATAAAAGGGAGAAACACCATACACACACAAGAGACCACGGAAATCAGTAATTAACTCAGCTGAAGGGTAAATCAGAGCCATACCAGCAGTACATGCCGAACTGACACCACCAGCTGAAACTATTGCATCAGAAGGTAGAACATTATGCCTCGTAAACACATCTAAACGTCGTGGAGACCACTCATCCTTCTGTTCCCGGTGTCCCAATCTATTAAAGATAACAATTTCGTCAACATACAAGCAAATTACCTATAAAGAACTAAATACTCGAGACCTTAAGACCAGAAAACACGCCAAAAACAGATTTCATGATTCATTATTATGTGGCTATGTTCATAAGAAAAACTAAATAAATAAAATAAAAGAGATCAAAATAGCATACAGACCTTCCATAACCACCATAGCCCCAGCTGCAAAAATGACACAAGCCATTAGAATCCACAACACACATAATTGAACAACATTAAACAGCTGCAAAAAAGATACTCACGTGTATACATAGCCATTGGAATCCACAGCCACTGCATCACAGAAGAAACTTAAAGTAAAAACACCATACAGCTAAAGCAGAGCAAGGACTAATTGTAGAAAACAAATTAAAAGTCACCAGAATGATTCGTTCCACATGCAACTTTAACAATTGTTTCTCCAGAGAAGGAAGCTATTGCTTTTGGCCGCGGTTGAGCTTCATAAGCAAGTCTTACAGAACTATCCTTTGTATTGTACTGAAAGGATAAGTCACAAACATATTAAATTCAGAGAGGCAACACACTTCCATGAGCACAGAACATTATATATATTTGCACTACAAAGAATCAGCACTATTATTGAAGTCGTTGCAAATACAGGATTTAACATCTAACATACAATTCATACTATAAGCATTTAGCTAGCTATCAGTGTTCAAAAGGTCAAGCCTTGTTAAAAGTTTATGTGATACAAAGGAAGAAACACCATGACGATATTCAATAGCAATAACCCATTACTTTCACACCATCCACACGACCCTAATATCCAACAATGAATCAAGAATTTCAATGCTTTCCAGCAATTTTACTTGATAAAATGTAGTGTCCAGCTTTGTAATGTCACACATCCACAAATTTAACACAAAATAAACAGAAATTTGTGATGGTCTCCTTTTATATCCAAGTAAACACATGCTCCTTCTACCTAAATATCAGCATAACCTAGTAAAGCCACATAAGTTGTGAAAGTGTGAACCTTAAATATGTACAGGATGGAACAAGCCAAAATCCCTCAAATTCAGTAAGTTGAACAATGATTCCATCAATGAGTTGAACATAAAAATAAATTCATTTCAAAGCCTTAAAATCCAAAAGTATTAAATGAATAGAAGCTTCAAAGAAAACTCATACCTCATTGTCAGTTCCATGACCAAGTTGACCATATTGGGGAAGACCAGCCGTTCTAAGCAAAAACAATATAAAAATAAATCAGAGACTTGCTTAAAGAAAAGCATGGAAATAAGCCATTACCGAAACCTTCCAAATTCAGAAAACAAAAATATTAGCACAAATCACAAACCATACAGTATAGTAGCTCCTTCAGTAGAAGATAACCATGCAGTGAATTCCCCGCCACAAGCAACTGCCTTGACTTCAGATACTTGACAGCGTATAGGAGAAGACTCTATTTCTAAAAAGGAGAAAAATACATATAAGAAGAGCAGCTGCATAGATAGAACATCAAATTGCAGGATCCAGATTTCAAAGTCTCCATGCAGATTTCAAACTTTTAGATGATAATAACAAAAAGTGCTCCTTGCAATTGGCAAAAGTAGCATATGATATATTAAGACACCTAAACAAAAAAGATCTCCGACCCCGTGTTACAGATTAAAAAAAAAATCAACTAAAATTACACAAGAGAACTCCTCCACATCATCCTCATACATTATAAAAACACAAACATTGTTCCTACAAGCCTTGAACATTTAAGTTTGGCAACTTTCAATTTTCCTGGGAAGATTGATGAAGGCCCAAAGTCAACAATCCTCTTCCTTTGAAACCTTAACGAATGTAATAGATCAGCAGCAAGGTGGAAGAGTACTGTGAGTGCAAAGTAGGGAAGCTGACTTGGAGATGAGGCAATTAGAGACCGAGGGCACTTAAACCATGTTGGACAAAGTTTAAAGAACCAAGAAAGACCAGCCTCTAGGTAGCTCAATGACCTAATCAGCATAAAACTAACTGAATTGATGCCACAATCAATTCCTTATCATCAATTCAATCATGCTCCTATATTTCTAATTATACATAGAAGATAAGCCCTTCATATCAATTTCACAATTTAATGAAAGTAATGGGAAAAAATTGATTGTATATTTTCACACTTCAGCAAAGAACAATGCTTCAAGCAACATAAATTATATATATAAATCCAACACGTGTTCTTGGATCAAAGAAGAATTAGTCCTACCATTTCGAAGTGAACCAGTTCCCAGCTGTCCATGCTTGTTCCAACCAAAGGCAAAGGACTGTCCATCATCGGCCATGACCACTGTATGTGACCGCCCGGCATCTGCTTTCACTATTCTATGCCTGAGAGAAATGAGAGAAAATGATAAGTAATCTTCAGAATACATGTGAGACACAGTACGATGGTAGAAAGACATGACCAGTATATATAAGCGAGAAAGAGATAGAGAGAGGGTGGAAGAAAACAAAATTTAAAAATCTCATTGGGACAAAAGGTCATATTATAAGAAAATATCTCAAAAGTTTTATTAAACTTAATATGGATGGATAGCAAAAATCTTATATGAACACACTAGAAGACACAGCTCCTATTTGTAAGAATCAGGGATGATTTATTAGAAAGATTAAAACTTTTATAGAAGATAAACAAAGAGAATGATAGTGATAAGGATCACCAACAAAAGCAACAATGATCTAGGTACCAACAACTAATTAATCACATCAACAACATACTTTGAGAGCTCAGATATAACTGTGGGCCTATCCCGTTGCAGAGTATCACCATGTCCCAACTGTCCCCTCTGTTACAATAACAATTTCAACGTTAACACCTCAACCAAAACAAATATGTAGATAAAGATATAAAACCTTCAAGTTAACAAATCCATACCTCATTTCTCCCCCATGTATAGCACCGACCATCGACATCCAATGCCACGCAATGACATGAAACTACATGAACATCAATTCAGCATTATAAAAATTCTTAATTATAAAATCTTCATGTAATGTAATAATAAAGACAAGTACATTAACTCAACATTTCTAGTGATCATACATCATTAAGCAAAAATGCATCAGCACGAGAGCCTAACCAACAATTCAAAGGATTATAGCATATAGTTAGCTAATTTTAGCTCACACAAACCCACTAGCATAAATCTATAGCATATTTAAGGATCATTGGCTTCAAACTCACCCACTTCATGGCATAAATCACACATAATTACATGAATCATTCATAACCAACATTTCCAATGATCATAAACATCATAATTCACTAACTAAAAGGCATAAATCACAAACCCCATAACCAAAATTTACTAAACAACCAAAAATACAAATAATCCCAGCACAAAATCTACAACTTCAACAAAATCCCACCTCCCCTGAATAAAGCAAATTCTCTTTAAATGGCTGAATTAACAAAAGGAAACTCACCGCAACCGGAGGCGACAAAGCGAATGTCGATACCGACAAGGGGACGAAGCCGAGTAGGTGAATACAAATTACCTTCAATCCCAGTTTTCTTCCTACCAACAGTATCCCAATTAGTAGAACCACAAAACAGCAACTCTCCTCCTTTCACCTTCTCCTCCTCACATTTCTTCTCAACTTCCACTTCCGCCATTTTCACTGAAATCAAAAACAAACCCACATAAACAAAGGGGTCAAATTTACAAGAAATTAGCAAAAACCCATAAACCAAAATGTTCAAAAACAACGGATCTAACGGCTACTAACCGTTGAGGGAGAAAGCAGTGAAGGGGTACGAGCAAAAATGGCGGGAAAAGGGGAAATTTTGAAGAAATCGGCGATTAGGGTTTGTAAAAGCCCTAGATCAGAGAAAGAAGAAGAAGAAGAGGAAGTGGGTATTGTGAAGTTTGGTGAGATAAAATACAAAGAAAAATTTGGGAAAAACAAAAATTGGGGAAAGTGTAAATATTAAAGAAAAAGCGGGATTGGGTGTTGGAAGTTCCAAGAGAACAGAAACACCTTCTTTTTTTTTTTCTTTTTTTTTCTTTTTGCATTGATTAGGGTGGATAAAGCACTCCTAGTACTAGTACTAGTGCTTTTTATGAGTAGTTTAACATCCACTAGATACCACATAATACTATTTTGAGTAACTTTTTTGGGATATTTGTGTGAGGTAAATGTCATTTATTTATTTTTTTGGTTCATTGTTTGGTTGACAATAATAAATGGTGGATTGGTGGTGATGTTTTTTGGAGTTGAATTGGATTTTTATCAACTTGTGAAATTGAAACGAGTTTATTTTTTTTTTTGAAGCAATTGAAATGAGTTTTGATTGGTAGAAAGTCGGTTTATAGTAAAAATTGGTAAATAATAACTCGCTTATTATTGTATGCCCTCCGTTTTTATTTACTTGCTTCATTTCTCCATGCATACGTGCGTGAAATTTTAGGAGAAATGGGATAAAGTAATAAATTAAGGAGATAGTGGGGTAATTGGAAGAATAAAAATTGTAAAATGTAAAAGTACTTGAGAGAATTGAAGGACAGATAATATGAAATTAATAAAATTGATTTATGTTGGGTCTATTAGTTGAAAGAAATAAATTAAATATTATAAAAACTTTCCAAATAAGGAAATGGAACAAGTATTTAAAAACGACTGGAAAAAAATATGGAGCAAGTATTTAAAAACGGAGGGAGTATTCAACTAAGGTTAGCTTTACCCTAATCATGTCCTTGTGCTCAATTGCTTCCTTCAAGGTCACAAACTCAAGGCAAGAATTCCTCCGTTAATACTTCTCATCCTACTATTGATTAAATTTGTTAGAACTTATTACAAATTTTTTGAAGTTATTACAACTCATTATTTAAGTATCGAATTTACTCATTTAAACTTATTGGATCTACATATAACTTAATTTAAATCATCTAATCTTCTTTCATGAAAGTTAGAATAAGTTATATGGAAATTACATCACTATATATAGATAGCGTTTCTAAATCACATAAATAGCTTAATAGAATTAAATTAAAATAACATTTTAATTAATCCGAGTTATCTTAAAGGTATCATGACCAAGCTAGCTTTTTAAATCTGTCAATAAAAATCTCCTATCCATCTAATTAATTGAAAGTGAAGTTTATCAATTATCACACATAAATAAAAACAAATATAATGTATTTAGGGGGTGGGAGAACAAATCCAAAGCTTCAAAATTTTTAATTTGACAAGCATTAGATGGACAAAATGTAAATTTCCATAATATAGATTATGTAGGAATTTACTTATCTAATCCTCCTAGGTAAGTAGAAATTTCTATACAAGTATATAACCTATGTTTCTATCCAAATTCATATGTAACCCCAATTTCTAACCAAACAAATTTATGCAATTTTCATGATATTGATTATGAAATTTAATTTTCATAAATAGAAGTTTATGAGAATTTTTACTTCCTCTTCCTTTGTTAACCACAACCATAATGCTTTGTTAACCAATCAAAACTTGGTTTAGTGGTAAGGTCTATATTTCCCAAGTCCCAACTACGAGGTTGTGGGATCAAATTCTGTTGAAATATGCCTTGAATTTGGGTTTAGGAGCAGCGAGCTATAGCTCGAGAGGTAGCTCGGTAGTTTCGGAAGCATATGGAGTTGCGGCGAAATTGGAGCTATAGCTCCTATGCGAGTGAGCTATAGCTCACGAAGACAGATTGGTTCGACTAGGTCGAGCGATAGCTCCCTACCGCGCGTTACAACAAATTCCACAAATTCCATTAGAGGCACTTTAATTTGTTCTTTTCTAACATCTGTTACAACAAAGATATAATTTGTTCTTTTCTCACATCTGTTACAACAAATTCCATTAGAGACACTTTAAGGTAGGGATTCTCTATTTCTCTTACCCTCCCCCCTCCACTCCTAAAGCTTAACCTGCTAACTCGAAGTGAAAGGACCTACGAGAGTAAGGTGAATAGAATAAAGCCTTAATTGTGCATTTTACTTGTAAAAAATAGAAAAAGAAAAACAAAGGAGTAGATGGAGAATGAAGTGGCAGGCTAACAGATAAGAAGCTACGAGTAACAGACAGCAGAAGTCCTGTTATCTCAAACTGAAACCTCATCATTTTCTCTCTCCTCCATCCATGCCCTCACTCCTTTCATGGCTTCTTTACCTTCTGTTGCTGTCAATGGCAATCTCAAACTCGACCCTGACTTAAGAAAGTCGACACCCATCCATGAAAAGGTATCAATTTCATCATCACTACTTCAATTTTATTCTACCTATTTTTCCATGATCGTGTAATTGTGTTACTGCTTATAGTTGTGATCTTTCTGTTCATTTCAATGCAAATTCTTCAATTTTGTGTATTTATGCATCAATTCACCTTTCTGGGTTAGTTTAACTGTCATTTTCAATTGATTCAGTTACTTCCTAGCTTAAATTTGGAAAATTTAATGAATTTTACACCCCCTTTATTAAGTTATGATGATTTAGGATATGATTATATAATGGGTGTTGAATTTTTAGCATAATTGTTGATTATTTTCTGTAATTTTGGAATTTCAGAGTCCAAGTGTTAGCTACCCAAATGTTAACTTGGAGAAGAGTTTCATAACTTTAAAAGAGGCATTATCTACCTTTAATGAAGGTACACAAGTTGAATCTTCATTCTATGTTCCCTTGTTGCAAGAATGTGTTGCGAAACGATCTTTGTCGAATGCTCAAATGGTGCATGCCCACATTGTTAAAACTGGAACCCATGAAGATACATTTGTTATGACTTTTCTTATTAATGTGTATGCTAAATGTGGGCGGATGGAGTATGCACAAAAGGTGTTTGATCGATTGCCTGGGAGAAATGTTGTTAGTTGGACAGGGCTTATGACGGGTTATGTTCATGACTCGCAGCCTGAGGTAGCCATTCGAATTTTTGTAGATATGTTGGAAGTTGGGGCGTACCCAACGATTCATACGTTGGGTACGCTATTAAGTGCTTGTTCATCTATGTTACTTGTAAAATTGGGGAAGCAAATTCATGCCTACATTGTTAAATATGGTATAGAATCTGACACGAGTGTTGGCAATGCCCTTTGTAGCTTTTACTCCAAGTGTAGAAGGTTGTCTTCGGCTGTTGATACATTTAGAAGGATAGAAGATAAGAATGTTGTCTCATGGACCACGGTCATTTCTGCTTGTGGCGATAATGGGGACCCTATGATGGGCGTAAGGTATTTTATGATGATGCTGTCTGAAGATATTGAGCTCAATGAGTTCACATTCACCAGCATCTTGAGTTTGTGTTGTGCAATGCTCGCTTTGGAAGTAGGGAGACAAATACATTCCTTGAGCGTCAAACAGGGGTTTCAAGGGAATCTGCTAATCGATAATTCAATAATGTACTTGTACTTGAAATGTGGATTGATTGATGAAGCAAAAAGACTGTTTGATGAGATGGACTCTGTCAGCTTGGTTACATGGAACGCTATGATAGCAGGCCATGCCCAAATGATGGATCTTGCAGAGAATCGGATTTCTGCTCACCAAAGTGGAAATCAGGGATTAAATATCTTTTTGAAGATGAATAGGTCTGGTGTAAAACCAGACCTTTTCACCTTGTCAAGTGTCTTGAGTATATGTAGTTCTCTGGTGGCCTTGGATCAAGGGGAACAGGTTCATGCTCAGACCATAAAGAGCGGGTATTTGGCTGATGTTATTGTGGGAACTTCCCTGCTTAATATGTACAATAAGTGTGGCAACATTGACTATGCTGCCAAAGCTTTCGAAGAGATGCATACGAGGACTATGATATCTTGGACATCTATGATCTCAGCTTTTGCCCAACATGGCCGATCACAGGAAGCACTGCAATTATTCAAGGAAATGTTAGTAGCTGGAGTGAAACCAAATAAGATCACGTTTGTTGGTGTATTAGCTGCTTGTAGCCAAGCCGGCATGGTTAATGAGGCCCTAGAATACTTTGAAATGATGAAGAAAAGCTACAAGATTAAACCGATACTGGAGCATTATGCATGTTTGATAGACATGTACGTAAGGCTAGGGCAATTGGAGGAAGCCTTTGCTCTGACCAAGAAGATGAACAGTGAACCCAATGAAGTGATCTGGTCAATTTTGTTTGGAGGTTGTAGAAATCAAGGAAATATGGAATTAGGCTGTTATGCTGCTGAACAATTGCTCAAGTTGAAGCCTAAAGATAAAGAGACCTATATTCTAGTGTTAAACATGTATATTGCAGCTGAAAGATGGCAGGATGTCTCAAGAGTAAGAAAAATGATGAATACTGAAAAGCTTGGAAAGTTGCAGGATTGGAGTTGGTTAAGCATCAAGGACAAAGTATACTCGTTTTCACCAAAAAATTGGTCGTATCCTCATAAAATAGAGATCGAGCAATACTTGAGCGTGTTGCTTGATGAGTTCAAGAGTAAGGGATATCAGTCTCAAAGCACGCAAGTAGTTGACGGGGAGGACAATGAAGCAGAACCTGCATCGACTGTAAATCACAGTGAAAAGTTAGCCATTGCTTTTGGATTGTTGCAGACAAGTAAAGGAATTCCACTAAGAATTGTCAAGAACATTAGTATGTGTAGGGACTGTCATACATTCATCAAGTTTGTCTCTGAATTTACTGAACGTGAAATCATAGTCCGTGATAGTAAGCGACTCCATAGATTTGTCGATGGACATTGTTCTTGTGGAGATTTTGGCAATCTATTATAATTTAATTATTTTCTGTTTGCTTGGGTGATTAGTTAAATCATACTGCCCACCGTAAAATCAACTTCGTATTTCAGATATACTCGCACAAGTAGAGCACGAAAAAAGTGAGTTGAGTGAATGCAAGGGTAGGGATGGAGGCAACAAACTGACCACCAGAAGAGCTGTTGATGGTTAGTAAAAACCACCGAAAGTTTGAATCTTTAAGCTAATTGAAGAACGTAGCAAACCTTTTTTTTTTTTTTTTTTTTTTTTATATATAAGCTTTAACAGCTAAAATACTGAAAGTCAGTAGATGTCTCAAGCTAATTACTAGTACTACACAATCCAATCTGGCCATTAAGTGTCAGTGACGACAATAATACATCTATTCTCCAAGTATAGTTTTAAATTATGTCATACATATAAATATAGTTTTCATCATAGTCGACAAACAATGATTTAAGCCAAACTAAAGATTAAATGAATAGATTTCATGACAATGAATTGGGATATACTGTAAATACACATATATAACATATATACGCTATCAGACTGCTAATCATCTTAGAAAGGTGCCACCGACTTCTGAAAAGATACCACGTTGTCTAACTCTTTGGAGCCTTGGCATCTTGCTGAGACTCTGTAGACTGGTTTTGTTGATGCTCTTGGGTCTGTTGTGGTGCCTGTTGGTGTTTTTGGTTGTTTTGTTGCTGCTGCATCTGGTACATGTTGTATAGAGAAGGCTGCATCTGCAGCATCTGGTTATTCGACATTACCTGATGGGGCAAGCAACTCTGAGGTGTGTCACCTCTGAGTTCACCAGATTCAATCTTCAGACGCTGGACTTCTGCCGAAAGTGCTTCATTGAGTGCTGCAATATCAGGAAAAAGAGAATTATAAAGCATAAATGGTCACAGTTTGAAGCTTTTCGATCCCTTCCTGATGAAAGTAAATCTCAACACTACTCAACAATTACAAAACATTAACACAGCAGATATTCTGACTTGCAATTTTAAATAAATATGGAATCAGACTGCCAAACCCCAAATTCCCACAGGCCACAGGCTCAACCAGAGTCTGAAATTATTTACATCGCCTCCTTGGAAAAGGGGGGTGTCAAACACAAGATAGAGTGGTAGACAACAAGGATATGCATAAAGCCATAAATATGTCAGATGTTCAATGATGCCCCAACAAAATTTTTACTAGTACTAAAGAC
The DNA here is from genome assembly GCF_001683475.1 of Chenopodium quinoa. Classification (NCBI taxonomy): domain Eukaryota; kingdom Viridiplantae; phylum Streptophyta; class Magnoliopsida; order Caryophyllales; family Amaranthaceae; genus Chenopodium; species Chenopodium quinoa. Next base: position 2,652,298 of record NW_018742770.1, read on the forward strand.
AATGAGTGGGAAAATTATTTGGTCTTTAAGTTAAGCTCTACATCTGACCTGGATCAAGGGCTGAAATGCTAAAAGTAAGATCTTAAGGTCAGTAAAAAAATTATTTTTAAAAGAAGAAAGCTGAACCATAGAATCCTTGACTCTTTACAAGACCTGTGCATGCAGGGCAACCAAGCCCCTTGAAAAAGTATCTACTTCCCGAAAAAGGAGGATAAAGAGCACTAGAGCAGCCTTTTTTGTTACAATGCATTTGGTTGGACAACAAAGGGTGTATATAGCTTAGACACAATAAGGACACAAAAAGATTTTAAAACCTCCTATATAAAACCAACTGGAGCTTTTGTTTCTACAAGTTTTATAAAGTAATAAATTGATTCAAAATGACAAGCCTTAATAGCACATATTGTCCCTGAAGTTGTAATATACGGTGTACTTATATAACTACTTGTTCATTTAATGTAAATTTCTTCATCAAAACAATGCATCTCTATTATATAAGCCAAAGGGTAATGTAATGGACTAATGGTGTCCAACTAAAATATCCTTAAATTTTTACTTATAGGTGCATAAATTTAGATTTCCAAAGCATGCATTGCGTGCATATAGATCTAGTAAAAAACAGTATCAAAACTCTCTCAAGTTGTTAAGGGGTAGATATTTCTACAAATTACACAAGACTACAAACTTATATTAAGGTTTCCAACTAGGCCAACAGACCATTTGATAGCATCACCAAACATCACAACAAAGCTCAGCTACTGACAAGAGTTAGAGGGATGTCTGACCCACATCCTTACCTATTAAAAAAAATGTAAAGTGGCTTCTAAACTCTCAAAACATTTTTTATTTTTTGAGGGAAATCACAAACTAACATCCTTCAAAAACTCATACAAAAGATGGATGTCAATCTTTAAAGCAAGGGCTGCCAAATTATTGACTCATACTATTCAACTGGACAAGGACAGGACGAACAATTAACTAAGAATTTATATGTTGTACAGTCAGCAGACTTTATCATCTTAACCAAGAGGGTGTTAATGTTTCACTCATTATCGCTAACTGATTATAGAATCTGCTGTTACACTTGTTTCCAGCTAAATCTCATCTAATGCTTTTTCTCTTGGGGCAATCAAAGCGATATTCTTTCCAGCATCATATATGCATCAGTATCACCCTATATGCAAGTACCCAAACCGCATAGAAAATTTTCAGATACCAGCCAAAAAAAAAAAATGTTGCAGTTTGCATTGGGTTTTAGGCTTTTAGCACATAATGGACAAGTGCTAATATTCTTCACATGTGGAGCTAAGTTTACAGTTGAGCTTGAGCTGCATTTAATACATGATGACACACCATTTTCACAACATATCATCCTTTCAAGATGTAAAATATTTCAATTGTTAACTTCGAATTCAGTAAAAATATTATTCAGGTTCAGGGCAATAAATCACTTCTATAAACCCAGTTTGTTTGTTTTTTTTGGGTATGACCAATACAATAAAAAAATTAAAAAAAAAAATCCTAGAAAAGAAAATGACCATTTTTTCTTTTACTAGCTAAATGAGCCTATCTATTGCAAATCTATGATCACATTCCCTTACACTTTTAATAACATCCTTTTCATTTACGCTAAAATATAGTATGTCTTTTCTACTAAATAAAGATATGTAGATGCCACTCCCACTACAGAAGATTCTCATACTTTTTTTATAAAAAAACAAGTGCAACAACCAGAATTGGGAGTTTTCATAACACCATTACTCTTGATGCACACTCTCTGCTCTAACATGAATTGCAAGTTGACAATTTGATAAGTTAAACTCACAACAAATCTTTCAATATAAGACAGGACCACCCAAAAGGACTAACACCTTAATTTCAAGCAGGGAATAACTTATTTTTGTTGTTATGCATATGCTAATCAACGAACCAAAAATGATACCAAGAGGCCATCAAACCAACCTCAGATTTCAAGGAAAATTTTCATTTCATAATCAAAATATAATATTGTAAAAAGGTTAAAACTGCCCAGGAATCAATCAAAAAAGTTTTGTGATGATTGATTGGAAATGCCTCAAAGATCTGAAATGATGATAAGAATGAGAGGAAGAAAGTTCTAATATTAACATTTACAAATTAAACCCATTAATTTAATGACAATAATCAGGATAAGAGTTAAATTAAAGATTATATTCTAAGTGGGCTGGATACATTCTTCGAGATCTATTTTATAAGCACAAACACATTGGATCACTGCAATAAACAATTAGACAAAGCATATGACTTTCTCCTCTAATAAAGGTATTTTAAGCAGAAACTGGAAAATGCTAGAGGGTTCAAAAGCAATATCTGGCAAAAATCATTTCTTGATTAGTAAGAAAAATACAAGAAAGCTAGACTTCATGATCAATTTCTGACCCTTCACCTTTCTTCAGGATTAAAGGGAATGAATTAACTCAACTTTGACATGAGATGCTGCTTCAATTACTGAACATTACTCCGTATGACCAATGCAGAAAGGAATTAACAATTCACAATATTATACCCAAAAATTACCTACTTACTTTTCCCATTACTATAAACTCTTCCCATCAATAAAAAAGGAACTAACAATTCAGGATACAACACCCTTAACCACATATTAATTTTTGCCAATTTAAACTCTTCCCATCAACTACTCAGTTCCAGCCTAATATATCTTCAGTAGGCCATAGGGCAACCAATTACTTTATCTACATCATCAATAGTCACACCCAACGCCATTTAGCATGAAAACAACTAAAGTAGAGAGTGCTCTAAGGGGTGAAACTTGGTATCAAAGTTGTGAAACGGGCAAGGATACACAGTTTGCTACCTAGTTTTGTAAAACTAGTTCAGAAATGTACTATTCTACCAATATGCATGTAGCAATTTGCACATTTCAGAACAAAATGTAGGTCGGGAACAATGCATAAATCACATAAGAAGTAGAAAATGATGAAACAGCTGAAAAGCATACCATCCCTAAGTTGGGCCTGTTGCTCCATGGCTTGAAGACGGAATTTCAACTCATTGTTCTGACTAGTCAGTCCAGCAGAATCCCTCTAAAGAAAGAAACAAATACACTTGTTTAAGTCTCAGCTGGCAATAGCAATAATTTAAAAGAAAGGCAAGGAAGCACAAAAGCAGCCAGCCAAAAATTAAATTCATACACACCTGAAGATGTGTAAGCTGAGCAGAAAGTGTAGTAGCTTCTGTCTGTAATGTTTGCACCTTATGCTCCAGCTCTGCAATGTATCTCAATTTTCGTTCCTTGGAACGAGCAGCTGACTGGCGATTGGCTAAAATCCTGAAGCAAAAAGCATATAAAAGTAAGAAAACTAAACGATCAGCAATAGCAAAATATAAATACATTAGTTTACCAACAATTTTTGAACATTGTTCAAACCTTTTTACACGCTTTGGATCTGACATCGCGATTTCAGCTAATTTCTCATTTGCCATAATCTTTTTCAGTTCTGCAGGACTAAAATCACCATTGGCAAACTCCAAGCTGAATTGACTGTTATTCCCATCAAATGAATTGCTAGGTGAATGCTGAGCTGACCGAATACCAGGCGAAGGTGGAAGCTTGGGCGACTCATCACTAAAATTCAGGTTCCCCATAAAACTATCCATTGAAAGACTTCTGAAATGCCTACCAGTTGGAGCAATATCTCCAGTGGCACACCTTTTGCCCCTCTTCGAAGTAGCCCCATGAACACCATGAGAATTCCCAGCAATGCTACTTTCAACTTCATTCTCACTACTATCATTAGTCCTCGTACCACTCGCCCTACTATCCATATCCTTATCCTCCATACTCGACGAATTCAAGGCATCAAGATTGTCCAAATTCATATAAGCTGAGAACAGATCATCCACCACTTCACCCTCAAATTTCCTCTCACCACCCCCTTCACCACCAGCATTCCCCGCCGTCCCACCCCAATCCGCCTCACGCTTCAACACAAGCTGTGCCGGCTTCTCCCTCTCCCTCTCCTTCTCCTTAGCCATAAACTGATTCACCGGAGCTTTCCCACTCGAAGCAAACCCCAATGGAACATCACTACTAGACCGTCTATGTCCTCTACGAGGCGGTAACCCCTCATTCACATAAACCCCACTTCCACCCTTAAACCCACCATCTTTCTCATCAACAGAAACCTCATTACAACCCGAATTCGGCACTCCAGCCTCCCTAAACACCGTGGGACTCAACGGCGGCAAATTATCAAACGAAAAGAACGACGATTGCGACAACGACCGCGAATGCGTCGGCCCTGAATTAAAATTCTGGGTTCCTCCCCCAACTTGCTGAGGAGCAGCAATTCTGGGAGATATAGAATGTGGGTGTGAAGGAGGAATTCCAGCAGGTCTCTTACTATTACTAATATTAACACTATAATTACTCTGATTAATCCCTTCTAATACACTCAAATTCTGCATTTGACCACTAATCCCCAATTGATTAACACTTTGCTTATTATAAACTGAAGATGAACAATTCCCAAACGATGATTGAATTCTTTGCATAACCCCAGTTTCATCACTACCCTCCATAATTAATACCCTAATTTACAAACCCAAAACCCTAAATCTCCCTCAAAACCCCCAAATTCTTCAAAACAACAACAAATCAACAAAAATCACAAGACCCTAAAAATCAGAACTTTCACTAAGATCGGAGAAAAAAGTGAACTTCACCTTGAATAACAGTAGATTGAACAAGAAGATTCTGGAAAATTGTAAACTTTATAGTAAAATCGTGAAGAAGAAGATGAAAGAAGATAAAATGATTCGATTGAGACTAGCGCGAAGATTTTTAGCAAATTTCTCTCTCCTCTATACTCATAGAGTCATAGTCATGTGAGTGAGAGTAAATTTAATTTTTTTTAAATAAATTTGAGAAATAAAAAAAAGAAAGTGAATATTTGGAGATTTGGTATTTCATGTGAGTTTGGTGTGAATGTTAATTTCATTCCGACGCGTTTTGACTTTTTAAATTGATATTTAAATTTTGTAAGAGAAGAGATACCCGTGATTTTCGGATTTTGGTCTGACCGCCTTATCTTATCTGACCGGGTTCCTTGAATTTCACTGCCTTTCGGGTAGACAACTAGACATATATCACCCGTAAAAAAAAACTAGACATATACGTAGAGCTTGTTCTCATCAGATTATTTTCACTTCAATTTAGTTCAATTTAGTTTAGTTCAGTTCAGTTCAGTGTATCTCAATTCAGTCAATGAGATAGGTCGTATGTATGTATCACATAGTTTTAAGTTTTACTCTCTCTATCCTTTTATTTTGTTTCATCGTCATTTTTTAGGTTACACTTCATACTTTATAAACTTAGACCGTAAATTAGTTAGATTCGGCTAATTACATAGTTTATTAATATTCAATTTTTATATTTTTTATGTGTATGGAAATAAAGATATGTGTGTTCTGATATGCGTCTTAAAAACCGTGAAAAATAAATGGGGCAAAAAAAATAGGAATAGAGGAAGTAAGTTTTAAGTCACCACTTCTTTAGGTTGTTGCAACTCTTGTAAGAAAGACATAAGACATACGGAGTATTTATATTTTACCTATCGTAAAGCTAATTGTGTTTCATATTATTTTACGGTTTAAAACTCTAAACTCATTTAATTCTTACATGTAAATTAATTAAAATCCCTATTAATAATAATAAATATATGAATAAATAAACCATATAACTTAACCTTTTCACAAATTTTATATGTAGCTGATCACACCATGTGGTTGGAGTACGGTTACTTGGTCACTGGTTGCTCGGTTAGTCAGGGGTTACACATTTAGGGGTTACCCGCTTAGTGTTTTAATGTTTTTTAGCTGACCAGCCACATAGATTACGCGTTATAACCTTTTTATATGTCTTCTAAAATAAAAATACGTAGTAAAAGATATATCTACACATATTTTTCTACTTGTACTTCAAATTAGGGTTGTACACCGGTTCAAAATTGGACTAGACCTATTGGGACTAGGACCTAAATTAAAGAATTTTGAGGATCGAAGACCGGACTTGATTCAACAGGTTCGGGTTTGGACCAGAACGGACCTGTTTTGTAATTTTTTTCGTTTTTTTAATAAATAACCTATTTGACTTGTATTTGAACCTGTTGCATAATTTGGACCTGCTTTGATTTTTGAAACAAAAAATGCTTTTTGAAAAAAAAAACAAAAAAAATTACCGGGCTTCAGGTCCGGACTTGAAAGCCCCAATTTTAGACCTGATCTGGACCGGATCCAAAATCCTTGAATTTCCAGGATCGGACCTGAATCTATAGGTCTGGGTCAAATCCAGTCCCAGCAAGTCCGGCTCTGGACGGTTTTCAAATCCGATCCTGTTTATGTACACCCCTACTTCAAATAATTTAGGGATGCATTACCAATTTCTCTTTAAAAATATTATAACAGTGGAAAATTTTGTAATTACTACTCTTACCCTACACTTAGGGCATGTTCACATTTATTGAACTTAGCTTAACTGAACTGAACTAAATTGAGTTAGAATAAATATTTTATGAGAGAGGAAAATTAGGAGCTGAACTAATTGGAGGCAAACTGAACTAAACTGATTGGAGCTGAACTAAACTGAACTGATTGGAGCTGAACTAAACTGAACTGATTAGAGCTGAATTAAACTGAACTGAAATTAAGTAAATGTGAACAGGCCCTTAGGGGTGTAAATAAACCAAGCCGATCAATAAACTACTCGGGTTCGAGCTCGATTGAAGCTCGTTTATGTTCGTTTATTTGATAAATTAAATGAGCTAAACTTGAACAAATTTTGAAGCTTGTTTAATAAATGAGCTTGAACATGAACATAGATATGGTCGTTCAAATAAGATCATGAACAACTTATTTATTTATATTTACGAACTACTCGTTTATTTAGATTCATGAATTACTGATTTATTCACAATTGTTAATTTAATTCTTAACTTTTTTAATAATTAAGATTAATTCTTAGGTTAATAATTAGGATGTATTATTATGCTAATTTCGAGATTTTCAAATGTAAAAAAATACAAGGCTCGTTTATTAGAGAAGCTCGTTTATTATTATACTCATTCATAAAACGCTTGTTTATCAACTCGTTTCATAAACGAGCAGTTCACGAACATGTAGTGTACTAAACGAGCCAAGCTTGGACAAATTTTTAAACTCGCTTGAAAGCTCGAGATCGTACTCGGACTCGCCTAAGTTAAATGAACTTGAACATGAACAAGGTATTACTCAGCTCGGCTCATTTTCACCCCTAGCTACACTTATTATTTGTGTATGGTTAATTTTAGGTTTTAACTATGAAAGCTATATTTAACTATGAAGGCATCGACTAAACACAAGTAATTAATATAACGTACTGTACAAAATGATTTTGTAAATAATTATGTGGATAATGGATAATGAATGAGTCTCGTCAAAAAAATAAAAAATGATTAATGAATGAGGTAGGAGGATTGAGTAACCCTTTTATATATTTTCAAAGAAATAGATAACATTGTTTATATTTTGATGGGATTTTGACATTTTGTATATTGTGTAGGATGTATGTCATCGAATGAAATTTGAGTATAAAATATTGAGAACGGCTATGTTTGTCATTTAATAATCAATATAAAAGTTTCCTAAAAAAAAAAAAAATCAATATAAAGGTTTATTTTTATTGAAATGTTGACTTGTTAATAATTGTGGACATTACAAATTATTAAATTAGTGACACAAATTTTGGTTCAACAACCATTTGCATTATTATGAAAATTAGTATAAAAACACGTTGAGCTTGACAATTAGGAGGCTAGTACAACGAATTACTGATGAATAATTGATGACTATCAACTACGGAGTATATAGCCATGAGCCCATGATCAAGGGGAATGGAGGCTATGTAACGATGGAATGGAATTAGAGGGGAGATTGATCTCTTCAAAAATAGATAGATTTAGAAGAATAACCGTTCATATTTCCTCTCCTCCCTTTTCCCTTCCCCCCTCTTCCCCTTTTTTTCCATCCCCTTTGTTTATACTAACACCCCGCAAAGATGAGATACCTCCTGACATCAATGACATGCTATTACGTCTTAAGCCTCTCCCTGCCAAGTGACTTATGTCTTGATGTGTTAAACCTCCGATTATGGACCTGTTCATTTCAGTTTAATTTCAGTTCAGTTCAGCTTTTACTTTTCTTTTCTCATAAAATATTTATTTCAGTTTAATTTAACTTAGTTCAGTAAATGTGAACAGGCCCTATGTCATATTTTTTACTATTATAATATATTTGTGTGGGGACACATAATTAAGGGCCTGTTCTCATTGACTGAACTCAGCTGAAATGAACTGAACTGAACTGAATATTTTATAAGAGAAGGAATTTAGGAGCTGAAATGAACGAAACTGAACTGAATTGAATTTCAACGTATGAGAACAGACCCTAAGTTGGTACTTCGTATTATGTTTGTGATACTTGTACAAACAATTCAAGGAATGCGTTTGATATAGTTAAGGCTCAAGTTCATTTAGGCCAATAAAAACAATTTGTCTAGCTATAAACTGAATTGAATTGATTGGAGCTATAAACTATAAAAAGTACTAAGTATAATTTATTTGAAGTATAGATAAAGCTTAATGACCTAAATCAGAATTGACTTTCAAACCAATCAAGTAAACCGCTTTCAAGCATAAACTTACAATAAAATCCAACCGTTATACTAGTATATAACTCATCATCAAAATATGACCCCAAACTTAACCAAATTTGATCAACTTAACTCCTACAAGTCCCACAACCAGTGCTGGCAATCCCTGACCCGACCCAAAGTTACTTAGATAAACCCGAATCGAATCCAAACAACCCTAATTCAACCCAATATGATCCAAATAAATTTTGCACTATTTTTGATAGTTCTAAACACAACCCGAAATCTAACCGAACCCAATTTGCTAACCCAAATTACCATCCCTACCCTACCACCTGTACAGATCTTGGACACACTTGAATAGTTGCAAGTTTTCGGGCCTTAAGAATCACCATTACCCTAAAAATACACAAGCCCAAATACCTATTTTATACAAATACCAAACACAAAAATTAAACTAAAATACAATTATTTTTCCGAATTTGGGCCTCAGCCCTTTAAAATAACACTGGCCGTCATTTTCCTCAAATTACAACTTTCTGAAAACCCTAATTTCCCAGAAAACCCCAATTCTCACTCCCACTATAAATACCCAAAATTCATTCCAATTTTTTAAATATCATTAATCAACAGCCCCCAATTAGCAAATCCACCGCTTTAATTTCATTAATTTTTCTGCATTTTATTGCTTTCTCTTATGTAAAGAGGTCAAATGATGCAAAATTTTCATTGGAGTGATTGCTCAGAATCTTTCTGGGTGTATGATAATCACCATATTAGATAGGAAGATCTGATGCGTCCTCTCAAAAAAATTATTTCTTTTTCTCAAAATTTGCATCTTTTTTTGATTTTAAATGAATTTAAAAAATTTGTTTTAATATTTTTTTTGGATGAAAATTAGCCGGTGATGATAGTATATTATTATGGTTGATTGCAGAATATGCATTTGCATATTGTTGATAAATTTGTACTAGGACGGTCTGAGGCTAATTTTATTGAGTTAGAAATTTATTATCTTTTTCTTATATTTATTAATTTTGTTTTAAAAAATTATTTGTTTTGAGCAAATTTGATGAATTTTATTGTTTATTATTGATTGCTAAATTAGCAGTGATTGAATTAGTGTGAATGATGAGATTATATAAAATTCACAGTTATCCCTGTCTGAGAAATCTGTGCTGAACTTTTGTGATCTGACACACCATTTTAATCCACCGCCCATTAAACTGTATTTCCTGGGGTTTTATTGGTTGCTTCAAAGTTTTTTCTTTCAATTTGTTAAATTTAAAATTTATGTTTTAAGTTATTTGCCAAAAAAAAAAAAAATCATACTAAAAAAATGAATGTGATAAAATTTGGTAGTGGCTGGTTCTCAGTATTAAGTTACGGGTGCATGAGCATTTAGGTGTAAGGTTTGCAATGATTTTAACTTGAGAAGGACCTTAATGGATCTTAATTAGATGAATTTTGAGAATTTTATTTTAGAATTTTTAATAATAAGTTGGCAAAATGGTTGAACTAGTGTGAATGATGAGAGTTGTATTAAAATCACTGTTATCCCTGTCTGAGACATCTGTGCTGAACTTTTGTGATCTGACACACCATTTTAATCCATTGTCCAAGGCTTTTGTTTTGCTACTTTAGACTATTTTTACACCATTATCTAATTTTCTTGTTTTAACTTAAAATCAAATTAATTTGACAAGTAAAATCATGAACATTTGGACTGATCTTTGTTGATTTTCAGAGTCAATGTAAACTTACAAGAGTTACCACTGCCGAACCGATCCGAAAAATATTCGATTTAGGTTTTGTTAGAGATATGTGTTATCGGAAAATAGATGTGTGATATATTTTCCATAAATATCATTAAAGGAATAATATATTTAGGTTTATTTTATGTTAAGATATTATTTAGTGAATATATCATTAGGATATATAATATATCTTTTGGGAAGATTGTTTCCTATCTTATGAGCATAGGTTTTGTATAAATACTCAACCTATTGATGAATAATAATTAAGCAATACAAAAGCTATTCATTATCTCTTCTCCCTAATTTGTCAGATTTAGACTCCCATGGACATAAAATTTAGTACAAGTACGACTTAACTTTAAAAATTAACCCGATTCAACCGTATTAAACCGATCCGATTATCCGAATTGACACCCCTAGGTCTGAAACCTGAGTGTATGAGTTTATCTATGTATATTCGGGTGCATAATACGGAGTAGAAGTTTTGAAAGAACTGTAACATACATTACAGATTTACAGGTATTTTTGGATGATGAATATTGTGTCCTTGATCCTTATTGTTGGTAAATGAGAGTTTGAATGAATTTTTAGTTAGGGATGGCAATTTAGTCCGGATCCGACCCTACTCCGCCCCGATCCGAGGTAAAATATCCGCTCCGAATCCGAGAAAAAAGTAATCCGAGTTCGACTCCGTTAAAATAATCCGACTCCGAGGCGGAGGAGGGTCGGAGTCGGATCCTACAAAAAATCCGAGAAAAAAACCGACTCTGACAAATGTCCGACTTTAACAGATTATCCGAATCCGACTCCGACTCCAATAGATAGTGGATTTTTGTGTGGGTTGTAAAGGCCCAAATAGCCCAACATCTCAAAGTATATTGAATAATGAAAAAAAAAAACTCGGATTCGGGTCGGATCGGAGTCGGAGGTCGGATATTGAAGGATTTAGCATAATTCACTCCGAGTCCGACCCGTTGCCATCCCTATTTTTAGTACTAATGTAGAGTACTATTTAACTTGCACCAAAATGCCTATATATGGCAATAACAATGTAGAGAGTAGAGCTGCTAGATAAAGGAATTTGGACCTGAGAACGACATGAATTGACACAGTTGATAGATAAAACTTCTAGTTAACGAATTACTTTTTTTGGTTTGGAAATAACCACAATTTTAAACAATGGAATTATTTTTTTATTTTTTTATTTTTTTTTTGACAAAAGATACTATTAAAGAAAAACAGAATTACAACCTAATACTAACTAAAACAAGAACACTCAACAACCTACACGCACTAGGTACTATTACAGGAAGATCGAAGAGAACCAAATACTGATAGGGTCTTGCAACAAACCAATAATTGCGGAGCCCAAACAACCATAAAAACCGAACCACATCCTAAATGTGGACCAAGAGAAGCCAAATGAACCGAAGCAGTCGAGATGGACCAAACGCGCAGAACACTAACATTGAAGAGAACCCGAGCTGGCACTGAAAGCAAAGGGAACTCATGATGGAAATTGTTGGGAGACGAACGAACCCGAAGTATGCACCCTGTTGCTGAGGATCGGACCTGAAACACCATTCCACTCCTAGGGAACAAAAAACATAACTACATCCTAGGAGTCTGGGAACAACACCTATAGAGTCATATACCTCAATGACTCTATGAGAAACCGTGCATCCAAATGCAGGTTCTCCTCTTGCAATTCTACCAACAGAGAATGCAAGAAAATGGAGGATTTTGCCTTGTTAAATCTAGTTTTTAAAGTTCACATGAGTTCCATGACATTATTTAGAGCAAATGAAAATGATCCCTAAATGAGTAAATTGATCTTCTACTATTCTAAAATAATTTCCTCACAATGGAGCTAGCTTCCCTCTCCAACCAAACCCGGTTTTATGACCAACTTAAGGCATAATATGGACTAATGATAGAGTTTAAAAGTAAAAGGCGAAAGACAATTGGATTGAGCCTTTCAACCTTGAAGGTGAGGGGTTTAATATCCACTACGGGCACTTTAAGGGTTAGGATTTCCTTTACCCTTCTCCCCTGCTTATAAAGTGGCTAATTTGCGTACCTGATCGGGTTGACCTGCGAAAGGTTCTAGTCTGATAGGACAGTTCTTCCTACCTTAAAATAACACCATTGAAGAGAATGAAAATTTATAAATCTAGAATTCAAAGTTAAGCCATATAATATGGAGTTTGCTAATCCTGCAGGCTGCAGCCTTTCAGGCAGTTCTTTAGGCTTTAAGCGAGCAACATCAACACAGTATTAAAACAATAGGCTAATGTTTGAAACTTTATTAAACCCGAGCCTACTGGATCTTGTGATTAAAGACCTCAAAACGCATGGATATATGTATAGGTAATTAGATATGATTTCGTACAAAAAAAAAAAAAAAAGTTACGACGATGGACTGGTTTTCATCACTTATCAAAGGAAGAGAATCATATAGCTTTGGATTCCGAAGAAAAACCGACATGTTTGGGGGAAGCTAGATGGTCTGCTAGCTTGGTCTCACTCATGCCATGATTTAGGATCTGTTCTCTTCACCCTTGACGGGAAACATCAATCTTATGTGGACTTTCTTTGCTAATACTGTCTTAGTTAAATCTATAGACTTTAGAATTCCTTGTAAAATATCCTAGCCATCATCTACTATAATGTGAAGCTCAACAAAACTCTGCAACAATGAGATTTTGCCATATTGATTAAGCTTTCCTCAGAAAGTAATTCCCAAAGCTAAAGCTTTCGGCCTTTATGAATTCTTTTCGATGTATCATGCATATACCCTAACTAACATAGACAACAAAGTATGGCAAATCCAGAAAATTAAAAACAAAAAGAAAGAAAACATGAACTTCAATTTTCCAACTAAGCCCTTTATAATGTTGACAAAGCAACTTTTTATCATAAAAGAAGGATGTTACAATTACCTTAACACTACGCCCACCATTACAGATACCTTCAAACACTAAATAGCTGCTTTACATGTACCACGTCACAAGAAGTGCCGAGTTGAAGGCCATGCTCTCTTACAATTGCATTTACCAGTTCATAAGCTCCACAGTTAGATCCCAAGCCAAGCAAGAGGAGGGTAGTAATTTATGAACACAACCATGGGCCTCATGAAAGAGATTCAAGTAATGATAATTGTCTTCAAATCCGCCAATTCAAACCCTCACTTGTAGCTGGCATCCACTACTACATATAAATGGATCTAATCAATTCAAATCTCTAAATCTATATTGCACTACCTGATGGTGATGTAGCGATTTGTCCCATGTTTAGCCCAGTGATCTTTGAGGTCTACTGGAGTTGAAAGATCATGCCCATCGGCAGCAAGCCTACTTAGTAGTTTGCTGAAGGCACTACCACTCATCTTTCGACCACCAACTCGAGCATGCCGCTTGTTAGGTACTGCAGGTAATGGGTACACTGACATTGTTGTTGTGCAACATGAGGACTGCCATCCTCCATTGCCCCATTTGTAGCACTGCCGATAAACCCCAGTACAAGAGCAAACAGGTGGTGGCATAGTTGACTCATCAAATGCTACTTGATTCAAGCCAAGATCTGGGCCCTTCCAGTCAGACTTGGGCCCACCCAGTTGCTTAAAGCCATCATCTCCATCCATGTCCGGCATTCCCTTCCACTCTTGAGATTTAGAAAACATAATTTTATTTAAGTCCTCACCTTCTCTCTTACCCTTGCGTCCAGATTTCGATGTTTTCTTGTTTGGGGATGCTGCACTAGGTTCTTTCGGCCGTTTCACTTTCCGGGGTTTTGCGCTCTCAGGAGCAACAGAAGTCAATGGTAGTGCATCTGGTACCTGAACTTCTCTCCCATCATAAGAAGCTTCGCCCACATGAGGAGGATGCTGCATATGTTGCTGAGGATGGTGCATGTGTTTCACACCACGTGAAATTTGGCAACTGGGTGGGCAACTGTTACTACCGTTCATAGAATTTTGTCGAAACTGGAGTGTTGCTAGAGCATTATCCCGCTCCATAAAGGCTTCATTTCTTTCCTGCATAGCAGTATCCCGTTGCATAATTGCCATGTCTCTCTCTTCCAAGGCCTTGTTCTTTTCATTGATGGCCATATTTCTCTCTTGGATCGCAGCATCTCTTTCAGCCATAATGGACATTATATGCTTCATTGACTGTGGTTGTTGCATCAACCACTGGAGTTGAAACAAAAAAATTCACAGCCATCAATAAAGGTATCCGACAAAGGAAACAAAGTCTACAAGCAGAACTTGGGTGAAGAACTAGGAAGATGACCAATTTTCGTCACTGTACCTGACTATGTGGTGGCTTATACATTTCAGGCTTATGTCTACCGTTCTCACGATGCCCATTATCATCCATTCTAAAGCAAAAATTGAGAAATGTCACAGATCACTAATGTTGCTACCTCTATGCTTATTGCGACCACCTGTATAAAAAGGCCAGTAAAAACAGAATATAAGAAATCAAAAGTAAGAAAACTGAAATCCCAGTTGAAGGTAAACAAAAAATTTAACATAAAATTGAAAGGTAGCACCAAAAAGATATACCACAATACCCACTCTATAGCCTGACAACATAATCTCACATGAAACTAAGTTAAGGCTGATCTGGAATGTAAAGGCTGTTCCATAAAGGATATTCAACTCACTGTTTCACAAAAAAGCCACCCTCAAAACACGTCTTATAAACACAGCAACATCTGCTAGACAGTCATGTTAATTCAGCCATTACATGTATTGATATTAGTCAATTTCACATACATATTATAGTAGTTATTACAAACTTTAAGAACCTCAATTTTCTTCCAAAAATAAAAATCAAGGAGTACCTCATATAATTTAGCACATGATCAACAAAAATGTCTTCTAAACCTATTGCATTACGATGAAGATGTTACTGACACGCAAATTTTTTAACTCGTAAATTCATGCTGTGAAGCAAGATGACACAGTGACTGTTGCACTTACTGCGATCTTGACCCATCCTAAGATAAAAACCTAAAGAGGGATCCAACATGAATAGAACATTATTGCAAACGTATGACACAATTTATGATAACACAGAGTAATTAGCATAGCTAAGTGAATTTCAGATACTTCTTGTGCTGTAGGAAAGGAGAACTTCTCCAAAAAAAACGAGCAGATACAAGGAATTACATTAACGATATATGAGCCATCTTTAGTACTCCGTATATTCATCAGCTTTGAGTGGTCTAAGTTAGTTTTTTTTTCCTCTCAGCAAACTCTTGGAGCTTTACTATTTGAAAAAGGCAGATGCTAACATCAACATTAGGCAACAGATCAAGAAATCATGTGCAATTGAAGAATCCACTAACAAATCAATTACTTTTTAGGGTTAATTGCAACTGCTACTCTTAATTAAGAATGTACAAAAACAAGGATACTAGGAAAGGTAAGAAAAAAGGGGAAAATATTCCAGAAAGGAAAATGCAAGGAAAGGAGTCTTCTAAACAACTGCCACTGCTTTATTCCTTAATTGTGTCCAGGAAGAGCAAGAAAAATCAACTGGTCACATTGTTAACTCCACTAAAGAGTACATTTCATATATTAGCTGCTGGAATTGAAGATAAAATCAAGATGTTTACACAGTTGTGGAAGCACAGTAGCACTAGCATGCAGTCCTATCCTCTACATAATTAATGCAATGCATCAGAATATCCCATAGATATAGCATAAGACAGAAAACTTTCGTTTGCCCACAGATTTCTATGAAAATTGTAGTAGAAGAACTGAAGAAGCCATGAGGCCATGACTATAATTTGCAAATTACTTAAAAAAAAAAAAAAACAACAGTAGAAAAGGCAAAATAAGTGAGAAAGCATAATTACACTATAGTGATTTAGCTGCGAGTTCAGAAGAGAATACCACAAGTACACAACATAATCTATCAATAATAAGACTTTGAATAGATATTTCTAGATCCACAGCAGTCTAATAAACAGCAAATTTACCATGCTTCTGAAATAGCAATATATATTAGGAACTAGGAAGTGGTGACTGGTGAGGTGATATTACCTCAACTATGGAGGTGTTCTAGCATTAAATTTGCAAAAGAGAACATGTTGGTCAGCAAGGAATCTGCATTACACAAGCAAATCAATTTTTTCAGAAAAATATAAAGATAAAAATAAAATGGAGCCATTATCATAGAATAATCCACATATTTTCGGTAATATTAAGAAACATCTTTTTTACTGTTTCTATTATTTATTTTTCTGTAAGAAATGCCATTCAACTACTCGTTTCAAGCATAAATGGAGTTGCTAATTAGGTCTCGGTGAAAATTCAAACAAAACAATTACAACAGCACATTAAGCTCTGGCAACACAGAAACAAACAAACAATCTGTTTTTATGCAGTTCAATTTAATTCTTATAATGAATTCAAAGAAAAATTTACGCAAAAACACAGTGTACAAGACATACAGATGATGAAAATTATATGTGATGCAGCTTTAGCACATACGAAAAGAAACTGAGCGAAGGGAGGGCACATGTACTAAAACAAGATAGGGTTAAAAGAAGCGAAACTGATCAATTAAAAGGGGAAATTAGGACAGTGCAGAAGCATTAAAGATGAGACAGCACATACACATACACACACAAACACCTAAGGTGAGCATAAATCACAAAATACAAATTTCCAGAGATAAATAGTACATTGGATGAAAGCAACAAATAAGATATCACAATTCCAAAAGAACTTTGACGGTAGGATACAAGTTTGGTCTCCCGAAAGGAATGATGAAAATAGTATAAAAAATCTAGGAGATTTTCAAGCGGAAGATCTTTGAGAAAGATATTGAACCAGGACGGAAAGGGGGTAAAAGTCAAGTCTAGGCATACATAGCACAAAAAGACTTGGTTTGATGGTAGTTTAATTCTCGAGCCAAGAGAAAGACTAACAACCAAAGGAAACACCATTGAGCAGACAAAAAGTAAGTCAAATTCCTTGACAGTGGACATCCAAATTCCCCAAGTTCTACTCTTTCACCAAAGGGGGGAAACAGAAGACATCTTAATCAACCATGAATCACTCCAACATAGAACAGCATTAATCATCAAAAAGAATAAGAAATTCCTCCTTAGCAATATGAGTAGGCTGTTTCCTAAGATTTTCTCACAATTCAACCGATAAGGGAGGGCAAGGAAGTTTACATAATCATGTACATTTGTACTGTATATCACCTTTGCTTCAGATAACATTTCTTGTAATCAACTTTGGTCAACCGTACATACACTTAACTTCATATCCTCTCTCAAGCCTGTTACTTCCACGATATCATTTGCCATCTCTAATCTATAAACCTCAAAAAATCCGAAAAATTCAGTACCGGACAAGTGGCCACGCCACAGAAAAGGGAGAATCAGATTCCATCATAAGCCAATTGGTGATATGTTGCTCCTTTCAGGAAATGAGATCACAAGTTTTCGATAGATTTGCGCTATACGATGAGCAAGAAATTGAATTCTAATAGTATAATGTAACTAAATCCCCGGCAACTCAAGTATCCAATTGTCCAAAGCAGACCAATTTATACTCGAAACCGAAACAATTAAGCTTATCAACACAAACAACACTACACATACAGAGCCAATCAACCAAATACTCAATTACTTCAATTTCTACAGAATTCACCAAAATGAGCTCAAGTCAAACACCCCCAAACAATCAAAAACCCCAAACCCCAAAAACCCCACAAAACCCAGTCAACCCGAGAAAAAATAATCCAAATTAACAATAAATCAGCCATATAAACAACCCTAAAAAACTCAAAAATCAGAAATCAGCAATCAAATTAAGCAAAAATCAACCAAGTAAAACACTAATAAACATAAATTCAAGCAAATGATGAAAACTATGCTGATCAAAGCAAACAAAAAACACCCAAAAAAAGTAAAAATAAAACAGATAAAATCAAATGCAAAGAGTTCAAATTGAAGCTTACCATAGCAAGAGGAAAAAATGGAGGAGAGAGTAAAAAAGAGTGTAAGAAAGAGAGAGAGAAACCCTAAATCGGAGGGAATATAGTAAATGAGAAATGTGGGAGGAACAGTTGGGGGTGGGGGATGGGGAAGAGAGAGAAAAAATAGGTGATGAAAATGATAAAAATTAAAGTAAAATTAATTATAGTAGTAGAAAATAAAAAAGAATTTCTTTAGACTTTCTTTGTCTGATCACTGTAAATTTATTTTTTTTTATAAAAAATAAATTTTGAGATTGTCTTTTTTTCTTTTTTGATTTCAAGCTTTTACTGTTTTCAGACTTCAGTGGACTAATTCAGCGTGGTGTGTAACTTGGTTGATGAGAAATGTTTTAGAGCGATTTCCTTAAATAATGCTAATTTCTTGACTTTAGGCATACTTATAACGTACCTATAAATGATTTTACCGATTTTTGTGCTCTTATAAATATATTGATGTTTTTCGAGTATTGCTATTCCAAAAAAAAAAAAAAAAAGGTTTTTCGAGTATTAATTTAAGATACAGAAAATGTACATGTACAATGTATTTGTATATTTTTTTACCATTTATAAATGATTTTAATAATTAAAACAATAAACAATAGGTCTTTTAGTGTATTGTGTATATATAATCATACATCAATTTTTTGGATAGTAAAGCTCTCCACTTAATCATGATGAGGTCAATAGGTAATTTTGCCTATTCTTTTCTGTCATGAGGAAGATAATTATTGCTTTTCAATAGTAATTACTATGTGTATTATTTTCAATGATAATTATTGTTTTCAATATAAACTATTGTTATTAGGCTTTAATCAGTGGATTCCTTTTATGTGTATTATTTTGAAACATTAATATACTCTTTTTGTAACATAATATATTATCTAATTTTTGTCAAATATGTACTACATACTATATCGGTCGATGAAACCGTGTACATTGTAATTAAAGCTCAATGACAATACATGACTTCCCAGTATCCCACCATGTGTCACTATTAGTTTAAGATAAAAATGTTATCGACAATTTTCACACTAACATGTGTGTATATACTTATAAATAAATAAAACACCTTGGTACAATGATACATAAAACATAACTAATATTTTAATTCATGGAAATTGTTCACCTTATATTTAATTAGTACAAAAACTATAATTGGTTTGGAGTATCATTAGGAAGTGTAAGGCTATGAGCCTTTGATTTATTGTCCTAGCTGAAATGTTACAATTTACCATTGTTACCGTGAGATTAATTGTGTTACAGATATGGTTTCAGTTGGACTTTTGTGGCATTTAATTGAGGATTGTAGCGGAGTGACTTGTTAAAAAAGTGTCATGACAGTTTAACTAATTTGTCTTTTCACTTATTTTGTGCTTAGTTTTGCCTTTTTGTATGCCTTTTTACTTCATTTCTTGCTTTTATTAAGGGGTTTTGCCAATTTGCCATTTTGCCCTCTCTTAAAAAATGTAATTGTGTATGGGATCATCATGATCTACACCTTTATTTACATTTACCAAAAATCAATGAATGGGTAAATTTTGTTACAATCGCACTAATATTGCCATATACATTTTTTAATTTTATTTGACAGGAATTATGCCATATATTATTGATCTAAATATATACAAATCTTAAAGGTCAATATCATTGATCTTTATTAATTACAGTGACATAAAACCTCCTTTGACTAAATAAAAAGGGGGAAATTGTTATGACCAGTTAATACTTTAATTTCCCAAATAAAGTAATTGCAACAAACTAATGGGGATCACAAAAATAGTAGGATACGTCTTACATATGCTAAGATTAAAGTGGTTTCCATTTTAATTGAAATTAGTGTCAATGTGACTCATTTTTCCTTTTAGCTGTGCATCACTTGCTAATCTTATACTGGTAAGATTAAAAGAATCATATTCTGCACTTTATACTTTCACTTAAAAAAGATTCACAACAGTGACATGCCACAATTTACTTGAGAATATACAAATCATTGTACCTGATTAAGTAAAGGAAGTTATAGAATAACAAGCTAACAACATTTCCGAGGGGGACTTCTACCTAAAAAAAATCTCGGAGATGTAGAAGTTCATCAGAGGCAGAGCAAAGCGTGACATAAAGCGTAGCATGAAGATTTATAGGCGGTCTGATGTTCATCTTCTTTCCCAAAGGCTGAATCGACACAGGCTTTCTGCAGCATATTCGAAACTAATGGTGCAAGTGCTAGTGCAAAATTTGGCAAAAGTATTTGATTGATTGCACCTGACTGGCTGTGTATACTTGGAAGCTGTTGCACAAAGCCATCAGACAGAAATAATTACTAAGGCTATTGATTTCTGATGTGCACCCAAACATGGAAGCTGTTGCACAAAGCCATTAGACGCAAGCATCTAATCGGTGTTTGTTTTCTTCTCTATGCTTGATTTAGTGAGTATGAATACACCAACTACAATCAGTAAAGCACCTGCGAACCACTGTTGCCAGAATTGAGAATTACAGAAATAAATTAGCATGGCATTAAAAAAGGCATTATACGTATAATATATGCGTATATGATGATTGGCAAGATTTAATATGGACAAAGACTTGGGGCTATGGACAAAGACATGGAGCTGTGAAGTGGAATCTGGCTAGAACACCAGACATTCAAAAGAAATTGTAGCACAAGTAGTAGATTAAACTTTAAAATATACAGTTCACCAAATCATAACATGTACTAAAGATGGTAACTAAGATGTACGGTTTTTACTTTGTTCTTAATTGTGTAACTATGCAAAAACTTCGAAGGAGTGATTTTTACTTGTTTTACATCTGTCCAGTACTCCATACAATAATTTAATCTCATTGATCGACTCAAATAAACAGCTTCAGTCAGATGGGAAAACAAATTAATGCCTACACAATTCCATTGGAACTATAAGACCAAGCAAGCTCATATATATATGGTTCATATTAATCTTTAGTTTATCTAACAAGAGTTTATCAGATAAGGCCTTTCGTATTACAGCTGCAGCACTTTTATATGTTAGTTACTTTCCAAGAAGAAACCCATTTGTAAAAGAGAACTAGGATAGCTTAGCTTAACATGAGGATTGAGGAAGACATTGAACATCAATAAAATCATGGTCAAAGTTGTCAAACTAAGATCATAACATTGACCAATATGGTTTGTCCAAATATGCAATGCACAAAAGAATCTATATAGAAGAAAGGAAATTCACAAGAATGAGACTTTCTTTACCTTGGCTGATAATGTCTCTCCAAATAAAAAGAAACCAGCCAAACCAGAGGAGAGGAAATTTGTAGCAAAGTTTGTCACAGTAGCTTGTAGAGATGAAAGTGCTCTAAGGCTGTTGACGTAGCATCCCCACATTGTCACATTAAACGCAATTACAAGGCCGTATTTGACAAGCTGGTCACAAAAAAATATCCACATTAGCTACTGCTTAAGTTACCTATACATAACATACTTGGGTCCAGGAACAATGCAATGCTCAATACACAAAAACTATTTCACCGTGATAATAAAAATGACACCCCGGCCAAAATACCCATTACCCAGCACACACTCGACCAAAAATATATCCCAGTGAAGGCTGTGAAGTTTTAATAGCTGCAAGTATTACACACAAGACTACAGGGGGATTGTCTTGCTTCATTCCCTTGGCGAAAACAGGAGAAAATTAACCAAAAAAAAAAAAAAGCTCCATAAAAGATGATGTTGGAAACTAAGGGTGTTGTTCCAACATGCCATTCAGAACAATGTGCATGATAAGCACATCTACAAGACTACATCACATTAAGTTTATGCGTCAGGATATATCAAACCCTCATTGTTATGTATCATCGCTCATCAGGATAAGAGCTCTATTATTGCAGTAAAATAGGGTTTACATTGTAGTTTCGTTACAATGCATACAGTAACAGAAATGTGGGCGTAAGGGAGCTCTTCTCGTAGAAAACAGAAGAGAAAGAGAGAGAGAGAGGAAAAAAAAGCCTAACTGATTTTTTAAGCTAATGAACTCCAGAGCTTAGAAAAGAAGAATCTAACTGAAAGTTGTCAAATCCACAAGCTGAGCTGGCGAGTGGAGATTAGATTCATACAGAAGGAAATGTAAATATAGAGGCAACTTGAAGCAGAACCCAAAGAAGTATCATAGGGTTCAAAAATCACTAGCATGCAGGAATTCAAGATCGTTAAATAAAAGTGTACCAAAAAGTTTTTGAGCTAAGATAGCAATAAAAGCCAAAATGAAAAAGGGAGGAAGCTTGGAATATAGTATCCAATGAAGGATTAGAGTCAACATCTGGGTTGGTAACATACTAATATTGGAATCGTGCAATTCACAATTACTAAGCCTAACTTAGGTTCACTTCTAACCATTGTCTTAAAAAGCAAACAGAAGCAACAATACATTAATACCCATTAATTTGCCTGAGTATCAGATAGATTCTAAATTCTAACTATTCATCCTTCAATTCTTCCTGTTCCCTTCTAGCTAGGTTATATAAAAGACAAGCAAGTAAACTCCAATTACCACCATATGCTGTCTCTTCATCTATGTCATTTTTAGTTTTTTACATCGAATTATCCATAATTTACTCACTTCCAGCTTGATTTAAATTGTCTACGGAGTCTGGAGACTCAACTTCTATGGATTCTACTCATATTCTCTTTCTACCTTCCCATCATTATATAACACCATAGTACATAGAAGATCAACATACTTATCTTGCCATATTCACTACTACTATCAATGGCATACACTCAGCATGTAAGACCAGTTGCCCAATATGTTGCCCGTGAATATATGATACCAATGGTTCACATTTGCCAGGCACTGCTACGCATAGCCTACACCAAAGGCCGTGTATGGTACTGGCAATGGTACTTCCCATATGGTATTTTGCCTTGCAACTTGTTTCGTACGATGTAAATTACCGACTTTTGTGATATCACATAAAACAATTCTTGTTTGTCCATTACAGTGCATCTTAGCAAGGTAACAAGCTAATCATAGCCTACACCAAAGGCGGCGTAGAGCACCAACAGGCAAGATCCTAAACTAAAAGACAGAGATCGATCTTCGAGTGCATCACCACAACATGTCGAATCTCTCACCACAACAAACTCCAATCAAAGCCCTTTCCATGTCAAAAAAGCAGCAGCATTTCCAAATTAACCAGAGATTATTCGTGATGTCTACTTAACAAGGTCAGACCAAAAATCAAGCTCCAATATGATCTTCATTGCTCAATTAGACCCTCAAAAAATCCAATTTTTTCCCAACTTAATCAATCCCAGTTCATAAATTTGCTTTCTAACAGAATTCAGGCTAATTTCAGATCTAATTTCCATGGATGACCAAATTTCACATACCAAATTCAGCAACTTGATTTGTTCAATTTTTCTCAAAAACTAATCTAATTAATCAAACCCCATTTGAATCCCCATAATAAAATCACAAGAAAATAAACTGAAGAGTAAATTATGGCAAAAATGAGTAAGAAAATGAAAGAAATTAGCACCTGAGAAGAGAAGAACTTTGCAGAAATGGCAGCTAAGGCAGCGGTGAAGCCCGCTGCTACTGCCCATGCGTAACCTTTACTCTCTCTCTCCTTACTTCCCATCTCTGTCTCCGAGCTGCTGGGATGCCTCGATATGTGATCTCGTCAACTCATAGTATGTTACTCCATGTCGAGAAAATTGACCCATATCAGATTACCCGACTTGAAAGTGAAAATACGTGAATCGAAATTCAAATACTACCCAACCCTATTCAAACCAACTTGACCCGTAGAAAATGACATGGCAAACAAAACGAACAATATTAAAGGTGTATTCTATTCACCTTATTATTTGAACTTATTAAAACGTTATTTTAGTTGTAAGTAGATTAGTTTTCACACGTTGCACGGTGGTGATAAGTAATTTTTTTTCATAATTCTTTCATTTTTTTGGTTGTCAATAACTTTTTAACTGAGTCGGCTTGAGTAGTTAATAGATTTGTATTCGAATAACCATTATTAAAACTTATTAAATCTGAATTAAACTTATCTGAACTTATTACACCATAAATAAGTAAAATAAATAAGTGAAAATAAGATGAACAGAATAGAGTTTGTAATGTTTTGTTCACCTTATTTTCACCTATTTCAAGTGTTATAAGGGCTTGTTCTTATAGATTGAACTCAGCTGAATTGAACTGAACTGAACTGAAGTTAGCTGAACTGAACTGAATTGAATTGAGCTGAAACTGAACTGAACTGATCTAAACTGAACTAAACTGAATTGAGCTGAGTTGAGTTGAACTGAACTAAACTGAATTGAACTGAGGTGAGCTGAGCTGCACTGAACTGAATTGAGCTGAGCTGAACTAAACTGAACTGAACTAAACTGAATTGAGCTGAGCTGAACTGAACTGAGCTGAGCTGAACTGATCTGATCTGAACTGAATTGAGCTGAGCTGAACTGAACTGAGCTGAGCTGAACTGAAATGAATTGAAAATAAACGTATGAGAACAGGCTATAACTTCAAATAATTTTAGTTTATAAAAAATAAGCTCTGATAAGGGTTACTAAATACGGTGTACAAATTACAACCAAAATAAGTTTTAATATGTTCTAATTAGTTCAGGTAATTTCGGATAAGTTGAGATAAATTCAAATTGATGAAAATTAAGTGAATTGAACATACCCTAATTCGACCCAGACTCATAATCAACTCTAAACAGTTTCACCCAAAACACATTTCAACCTAAATTGAACCAATCTAATCTAATTGTCTCCTTCCCACAATGTGAAAAAAATTAATTTTTAAGTAAGAAAAATAATTTCATTTTTTTTTTAAATTTGGCTTAACATTGGACTCAACTAGAGTCGAAATTTTTTTAAGCTCAATAATCATTTATTAGTCAATATTATGGTTGAAATAGTTGAGGTATCATTTATTTTCGCATGTAGGCTTGTGTAAAATACATTTAAGGTCTATTTTGATTGACTAAACTAAGTTGAATTAAAGCTGAGCTGAGCTGAGCTGAATTATTTATGAGATAACGAAATTATGAACTAAACTGAACTAAAATTAAGTTGAAGAGAACATGTCCTTATTTTACTCATCTGATTTTCACAGTTTCACTTAACTAAACTTTTTTTTTTTTTTTCCTGAATTGAATTTATCTGAACTCATATAAACTTGATATAAGTGAAGATACAGTGAACTATATAGGCCCTACTCACATGAACTATGTTCAATGTAATTTTTTTGAAATTTTTTTTCAATATATTTAATTGAAAAGTATTGTACAAATCACAATAAACCCTTTGTCCCTATTTTCACCCTATGACCAGTGTTATGTCAAATTTTGACCTTAATTTCTCAATAATCTATAAGAACTAATACAGTCATATGTAATCTTATTGAATTCGTCTCATTGTATATTTTATTAATTTGAAGTTTTTTTTTATTTTTTTTATTTATTTCCTAACACACATGGAATATAGAGATACATACGTTTTAGAGACATGAAAATCAAACGGGATAAAAAAATAGGTACGTAGAGAATACTTTATGCTGGTTAGCTATGAGTATTAAGCTAATTAAAAATTGGTGGGGAACTCAGGGGCGGAGCTACAGGGGGGGCTGGCAGAGGCCCGACCCCTGTAGCCCAAACCCGTGTCCCTTATTTTTATTAATTGGCCCCTGCAGTTTTTTAGTATATATACTAAAGATTTCACAACATTGTTGATGATATTTAGTGGCTTGGTGGTATGTGGACTTGTAGCAATTCTCCTTGGTCAAAAGTTCAATCCTACTAAGTGACATTAGGGTTTTTTTTTTTTTTTTTTTTTTTTTTTTTTTTTTTTTTTTCAATCTTTTTTTCTCCCAAATTCTATACTCTTCAATCCTACTATCAGTGACTATAGTAGATTTTTTTTTCTCTTTGTTTTTTACCCAAATCCTACACTAAACTTCTTAAACTCTTCAATAAGTGTTTATTCTTCAATCTTCTACTTGTATTCACTCGGGTAATTTTTATTTTGTTTTATAAATTACCACATTTATTGTATTATAATTCAAATTACCACCTTAATTGTATAAAAATTTAAATTTTTTACTTATATCTAATTATTTAGTAATATTTTGTTTAGAAATTCACCTTTTTTTTTTGGATGATATGATTATTATAATATTGAAAAAGAAACTCTTAATTTTTAAAGTGAGTGGTTGATAGTCAACAAGTGGAATTATACCAATTTTGTACATAGGAAAATAGGTTGCCAATAATTTTAACATGTAATCTATTATTGAAATTTTTTTAATAGAAAAATCATAAATCGCGATTTAGAAAAAATTTGTTAGAAAAAATTTATTATCGCCCCCCCGAGCTTAAAAAGCCTGGCTTCGCCCACCTTATGACTTTGAGGTCACAAGTTCGAGCCCCTCTAAATATAAAATGCTTGGGAGTAGAGGGATTCCCTTACCTCCCCATCTACTCTCAAGTGCTGACCTGTGGAGTTGGACTGACTAAATTTGTGACACATGTCAATTTAGAGGGTCTTTCATCTTACCCAAAAAAAAAAAAAAATTCAAAAATACTTGGGCCTATGGGCTCTCCAATTGAGATTTAAATTGTAAATATTGAACAAAATGAACCCGGCTCAAAGTTCATAATTTGGTCCATACAATTACGTAAATCATTTAACAATCTGACAATTACCGACCTTCTAGAGAGTGATCAAAAGATAATTACTCCGTATTTAATTAATTAATCAGATAAAAGAAACACAAAAGATGTTACTAATCCGCCTACCCATAAAACTAATCAATCAGAACTCAGTATCTCAAACATCAGGATCGATGACGTGTCAAATTAGACAGTAACGATTACGTGTCCATGCCCCCCACTTTCAACCAATCCGCACCCATTTATCTCTCTCTCTTATAAATACGCTCCCAATATCAAATTCCCATAAATCATCCAATCAATTTAATTAAATCCTGCTTCTTTCTCTTCGATTCCAAAACCCTAATTCCCGATCTTCAGGTACAATCTCTCTTCTATTCTGCTCTATCTGTATTGTTCTGATTGATTTCTTTGATTGGTTATCTTGTTTGTTTGAATGTTGGCTAATTTTTAATAATTTCTGGGGTTTTTATGCAGTTTTTTCGTTTGAATTTGATTTCCAATGGCTCGTACTAAGCAAACTGCTCGTAAATCTACCGGTGGTAAGGCTCCCAGGAAGCAGCTTGCTACCAAGGTATTTCATCTTTCTAATGGTTTCCTCTTATTAATTCGTCAAATTATTTGGGTTTTTTTCGATTCAATTCAATTTGTTAAATAAATTGGGGGTTTTTTCGATTCAATATATTTTGCTTTGAAATTGGGGTTTGTTTTAATTCAATTCAATTAAGAAATTGGGGTTCTTGTTTCAATATTCAATTCAATTCGTTCAAATTTTGGGGTATTTTTTTTCGATTCTATTCTATTTGAATTAGAATTTATTTCGATTAAGCTCGTTTAATTTCTAATTGATTATTTTGTTAATGAAGGCTGCTAGAAAATCAGCTCCTACTACTGGAGGAGTCAAGAAGCCTCATCGTTACCGTCCTGGAACTGTCGCTCTTCGGTAAATATTCAATTTTGTATAATCTTCAATTATTATTTGAATCAAATTACAATTGTGCTGATTATTTGAATTTTTTTATGATCAGTGAAATTCGCAAATACCAGAAGAGTACTGAGCTTTTGATCCGCAAACTCCCCTTCCAGCGTCTTGTTCGTGAAATTGCCCAAGATTTCAAGGTAAAAATCAATTACAATTTAATTAAAATTGTTGTTTGTGTTATTGGGAATTGTTGCTGATTAGGGTTTTGTGTTGTTGATGATGAACAGACTGATCTGAGGTTCCAGAGTCATGCTGTATTGGCACTTCAGGAGGCGGCCGAGGCATACCTTGTGGGTCTGTTTGAGGACACCAACTTGTGCGCCATTCACGCTAAGAGGGTGACTATCATGCCCAAGGACATTCAATTAGCTCGTCGTATTCGTGGCGAGCGTGCTTAAGTTGATCGAAGAAGGATGATGAGTAGCAGTTTTTAGGATGAGTTTGATAGATTAAGTTAAAGAAAGATATAGCAGCATTTAGTGGGTCTGTTGGTGTGGTGGTGTATATACTCTATACCTACTTGGGTGATATGTTTTGAAATACATTGGATACATGTTTTATGGTTTTCGGATTTGTTTTGAACCAATTAATTGAAATGCTTTAGTTATTGCATCTGAATTCATCTCTTTTCTTTCTGTTTGCTCTGTTGTGTTTTGTTGATGGATGTTTGATTATTCACTACGTATCTCATCTTATGTTTTGTTGTGGTTATTCGACGATTGTGTGACATTGTTTAGATATTGATCAAGTAAGATGGCCTGATTGATTTGTTTCAAATGTTGAGTTCTTCCATGGTGTTGGAGTAGTTAAGATTTGTTCTCGTTTGTTACGAATCCCATTAAAAGTGTTAAAGCTACTCTGGGTATGGGTGGTATGTACAAACTACTAAGCTGTAAGCTTTGATGTTTTCTGCTGAACGAGCTGATAACGCAGTTGGTGTACAATCTACACTACGTTCTGGGTAAAATACAAGATGAGTTTAGGGGTATGGTTTTAAGGGGAGAGCGGGGTAAGGCTGTAGAATGAAAGATGAGTTGAACACCGCAAAATTATGTTGGTCTAGGGCCGGATTTTTATTTTTTTTTTCTTCCAAAACTTAAGCCTAAACTTTGTATATAACAACCAACCTTATCTCCTTTACAACTCCAATTAAAGAGGGCGAAAGTAATAGTGATTTTAATTAAGAAATATGTAATGCTTCTAAATTCATGTTAAATTCAATTGTTTTGACTTCGTAATTGAGTGATTAATCATTCCGTGTTTAAATAATAGAAGAAAAAAAATAAGTGAGCCACATTTGTCAAATCAAAATGGGTAGTGTTAGTCAAACTTTTTAAATTTAGTGGGTAGTTTTTTTTTTTTTTTTTTATAAAATTTTTAACAGAGTAGTTGTTGACAAAATGACCTATTAGGCGGGTAGTTCTTGATAATTTTTCCTTTAACTTAGAACTGAAATGAATATTTTATGAGAGAAGGAAAATAGGAGTGGAACTGAACTGAACTTATTAGAGCTGAAATGAAATGAAAATAATTTGATGAGAATAAGGCCTTAGTGTTAAGTGCTCAAGTCCCGTACCCCATACAAACTATAGTACAATACAAGTGATACAAGTATACAACCAAGCAACCACGTAAATACTCCGAGTAACCAATTTGAAGTGTTGTTCTTGGATCTAACAATTACTCCTATTCATCGAACTTGTACATTAGTCTCACAAAATAAACCTCAGCCCAAAATACAGCTCTTCCATAAACAACCCAAAAGATGAAAAGAAACACAAATGGTAAAAAATATAATCCACCCAAAAAACTAGTAAACAAGCAATCAAAATTGAGAACAAGTACACAAATGTAATGTCTAGCAGATTTTAGGAGATGGCAATAAGGGTGTGTTGAACTTTGAGGGGTGCCCAGTTGATCTTCTTGATTAACGTTCTTCGGCAATCTTCAGTGCCATGTCAGATTGTTGAGTAAGCACTTGATGAGTAAGCAACCGAGTCATATTTTAAAAACTACACATGGGCAGACACTAATCTAACGGAGCTAATTACAAACAATTTAGCCGTTAGTCATTGAGCCTTTAAGTTATGGTGGAAGAAATATGATAGCATTTAATGTAGTTAGTTGGTGGTATATAGACCAGTCAAAGATAGGTTTTTACTTATCTTACTTCCTTAACAAGTTTTATACTTAACCTCTTCACAAAAATATTCTCAAATAACAATATTAATTTATGAAGCACATTTTAGTGACCGAATTATTTTGTAAGCTATAGATCAATGCAAGATTTGATCTTCCAGGAGAGGACAATCAACCTACCAGATCTAGAAGTTCCTACTGTTTATAAAATTTCTGGTTAGTTGTGTTGCTTAAAATTGTAGTTTGTAATACAAATCTAATTTTGTTTGCATGTACTACGTTTGTATGAAATGTCCTTTCATTTGTTGTTAAAATTGATTATATGAATCTTGTTTAGGTTTATTAAGATATAATTGGATTATACCTAAAGTTAGAACTATGCCATTTATAAGAAGTGAAAAAACTGATGAAATAATATGATGTGGGTATATCATTTATGTTAAAATATGTGTTATGATATTGTATTATACAGTAAATGGACTGAATATTTAACATGGCAATTTTGAAGTTCTTAATGTGAATTTTATGAGAGTACTAATAAATATTTGATGAATTTGATTATTTGTTGTCGATTCATGGACATATATATATATATATATATAGATTCATGGACATATGTATAGATTATTTGGTGAAAGTGTAGCAATTGATGTTATGAGTTAATTAATTTGGTGATAGTCTACCAATTACAAGTGATGGTTAAATTTAACACTCTTTGAGTTCCTTACAAGTGAGGATTACAGGTGGATTTCTTACTGGTGTTGTGGGTAATACATGCAATATTATAATAATGAATTTGTGGAATGGTTTGAATTGAAGTTAATTGTTTTACTTGTATATGTGTGTAGATTAAATTAATATTAAGCGGTTTACACAGAATTAATTATGTAAACGGTATAGTGACTTTGACACAATGCATGCAGGTCCTCTTTGAGGTAAAACGATTTGATACATAAAATGGTTGAAGGAAGTGAAAATGTGGAGGTTCATGAGATTGTTAGTGAAGATGGCATTGATGACCCGTATGGTGATCAATGCATGTCTCCCTTCAACACAGTCGGAGATGAGGGTGGCTATGAGGAGGAGAACAATAATCAATTTATGTCTCCTATTAACACAATAGAGACATTAGACACTGTTGTTGGTAGTAATGACGTGAGTATTATGAAATGTGTTGAACCCCCTAAGGTTGGAATGATTTTTAAGAGTTGGCAAGATGTCGAGTCATATTATAAAGAATATGCCGAACAACAGGGATTTGGAGTCTGTAGACCACAAGGTGTGTATTCAAAAGGCGAGGTAAGAGAACGAATTGCAACTACATGGAAGTGTGAATGTTGGGATAGACCGGATATGAGAGCGACAAGGGAAGCGAAGAAAGGGGCAAAGTCTATGGATGTATCTGGTTCAGGCGGTGTGGTTGGGGGTTTCATGTGTGTGGATGATTTAAGCCAACGGAAGAGAAAGTCTAAAAAATGCGAGTGTATGGCAAAGGTATATGCTAGTCTTAATCATGATGGGGAGTGGGAGATTAAGAAAGTGCATTTGGAACATAATCACAACCCGACACCACGTAAATCAAAGCTAGTTAAAGAGTATCGAATGAGGGGCCTTACCTCAAGAACTAGGAGGAGGTTGCTTGACTATTTTGAAGAAGGTGTGCCCATTGCACAGATTCATGGTTGCTTTGCGGCTGAGGTGAAAGGGCTTGATAACCTTGAATTTACTGTGAAAGACTTGTCGCATGTTGTATATAAGGAAAGGAGGCTCAAAATGGCCGGGGGTGATGCAGCAGCGTTGATGAATTATTTTAAAAAAATGCAAGATGGCAACAACAATTTCTATCACTCTGAACGCTTAGACCCAGAGGGCCGTTTGAGAGATGTTATTTGGGTTGATGGGCGTAGCCGTGCCGCATATGAAGAATTTGGTGATGTTGTCTGTTTTGATGCCACGTATCTAACAAATGAGTATGAATTACCATTTGTTAATTTTGTGGGTGTAAACCACCACGGACAAACCATATTGTTAGGATGCGCATTGGTTTCCCGTGAGGATTGTGACACATTTAGATGGATATTTGAGGAGTGGTTGAGATGTATGAATAATCGAGCTCCTGCTGCAATTCTCACTGACCAGGCGGCCGCCATGAGGAAGCCGTTAGAGGAGGTAATGCCTTCTACGCGGCATAGATGGTGCATTTGGCACATTATGAGAAAAATTCCCGATAAATTGGGCAAATGTGCAAGGTAAGTATTCTAATTGTGTTTCTCTATTCCTTCATACTTATAATTGTTTATAATTTAATCATCCAAATATGTACATTTCATTCTTGGAAGTTATTTTCATTCTTGAATTTTTTTTTTCTTACGTACATCTAACAGTTTAATAATGAGTAATAAGGTTATATACAATTAATGGATTGTAATGTAACAAAAAATAAGTCATTGTCTTGTATAACGACAAAGTAGAATACATAATCAATATTGAGTAATTAGTCATTAGCCATGGGCCTGCTCTAGTACAGGACCCCTAGATTAAAGTATGATCTGGTGAGATGAATTGTTTTAATACCAAGTTGTTGATTTAAATAACTTCTTTATGTTTTATGTCTTATTGTTTTATTTTTATTTTAGCAAAATTCCCAAAAATTGTATTATATATCTGAATATTAAATGACATATTAATATGTATAGGTACAAATATTTCAAGG
Organism: Chenopodium quinoa; assembly: GCF_001683475.1. Classification (NCBI taxonomy): domain Eukaryota; kingdom Viridiplantae; phylum Streptophyta; class Magnoliopsida; order Caryophyllales; family Amaranthaceae; genus Chenopodium; species Chenopodium quinoa. The sequence continues at coordinate 2,685,266 of NW_018742770.1, forward strand.
GTGTTTTGAAGGCTATAGTCTATGAAAGTCTGACCGTTGATGAATTTGAGACAAGGTGGGCATCTTTAGTTGATGACTTTAATTTGGAAACAAATGATTGGCTAGCAAGCCTCTATGTTGAGCGTCATATGTGGGTTCCGGCATTCATGAAAGAATATTTCTGGGATGGGATGAAGACAACTCAAGGGGTTGAGAGTATTAACAGTTTCTTTGATGGATATGTTAATCGTAAAACCAAACTCTTTGAATTTCCCCAGAAGTATGCGAAGGCCATGGATAAGCGCGTGAGAGATGAGACAGCTGCTGATGCAAATTGTGCAAAATATGTAAGGAGGATAGTCACTGGATTCACTGTGGAGAAGTATTTTCAAAGTAAGTACACCGACAACAAGTTTCAAGAGGTGTTTACTCGATTGATGTACTGTAATTGTAAAGTGAATAAAATGTTGGATGAAAATACAATTGAGTATGCGGTTGAAGATCGTGTTTGGATTGTACCCGAAGGAAAGAGTGAGGAGGTGTTAACTAATCGGAGAAGGTATTTGACAACAACTTTTAACAAGGTCACAAAAGAAGTTATCTGGCAATGCCATAAATTTGTAACACATGGAATCATGTGCAACCATATGATGCAGATACTTGAACACAATGTTGTGGTTGAAATACCAGAGATGTATGTTGTTAATCGTTGGAGGAAGGATATTTTAAGGAAACACACTTGAGTAGGGGTTTCTTATCATGACCCTAATAAATATGCGGCTGTGAAAAGGTACAACAGGTTGATGGAGGATTTTGAACAACTATGTGATGCTGCAGCTATGGTGAATGACGATGCTGTTGTTGACACTGTAAGTAATGCTTTGAAACAATTAAGGTCTGAAATTGAAGAATGCAGGTTAAGAAAGGCAGCGGAGAGTATTTTCATTTCATTTCCAAGTGAAGGAGCACATGGTTCTTGTGTCATATTTGGTAACTCGTCAAATGCATTTTCCTCGGGCCAGAATGCAACTCATCCAGAGGAAAATGCAACTGATGTAAATTTGGATAATTCGGATGTGTCTCCTCCTAGTGATATGAGAGTAAAAGATCCGGTATTAAATAAAAAACCTCGGGGTAGGCCGAAGGGATCAAGAAATAAAACTCTCGCTGAATTGGGATTCAAGAAACCGGGAAAAAATAAGAAGCAACCAAGAAAGTAATGCAATGATAAAAGCGACCATGGTAACAATGATTCGTTTACAGTTGTTGGGAAGAAAAACAAGAAAACATCAGTGAAGGTGCACGATGGGAAACAAAGTATTACTAAGGGAAAAGGTCTAAAATTGCGAAATTCTGGAATCAAAGGTGTAACTAAAGGCAAAGTCAATGGACATACAAAAGCAAAACAGATGGATAAAACTTCAAAGGTATCATGTACTTAATATTTCCCAAAGCAGCGTTTTTGTTTGTGACTTATTGATTTTGATTACGAATTAATAACTTTTATGGTTGTGTTTGAAATTTAGGCCGTGCAAAAGTTGAAATCTCTTAATGATTTGGTTCCCCTTGTACACCCTCCTACAAAGGTATGAATTATACATGTTTGATACCATTGAATATATAATTTTCATTATCATTGAATTAATAATCATTTCACAAATTTCTATGATCCAAATATGTCATAGCAGAAGCGTAAAGGCACAAAATCAAAGAACAGTGAACATCAAACACAAGATTCAACTGCTGGAATAAAAAAACGAAGAATTTAAAGGCCTCTTGCTTGCTGAGTGCTGAACGTTAGAGCATGAATAATAATCCATTGCGAATTTGTGTTATGTAACAGTTAGACTATGTTCCTTTTAAATTTCAAATTCAGACTTTGTTTCCTATGAATTTCAAATTCAGAGTATGTTTCAATTGAATTTATGTTATGGGTTTAGTACAATTGAAGGTTTAAATTTCTTGGTATTCTCTTTTACTAATTTTATTCCATCAAATTCAAAGGACGAGCACGTGTTCTCGGATGATTCATGTGTTATCGGAATAATACAAGAATATGATTACCTATGTTCAAGATGTTATGCATCATTTGACCAACTAACCTAATATCTAATTGTTCAATTATCATAATGAATGGGGTTGTACTTTTGGGCCTCTTAACTACCACAAAGGGCCTTCGATTTTTTTTGGCCTTACGATTTTATTTGGACTAAAAAATATTCAATTTCTTATCACTCATACATGACTATTTTTTTTGTAAAAATTAAACTGAAGTATATTTACATTTTTACAATTATTTTACAATTTCAGTAGTTATTTATTAATAATAGGATTGTAATAATAACCACAAACTTGATCAAACAAAACACAGTTACTTGTTTTAGTTAATACTCATTCATACAACAAAGATTTAAACATAAACCGAATACAACATAAATTCATACAACATAGATTTAAACATAAACCGAATACAACATAAAGTGATAATGTTAAAGCTTAACTGATTAAAGCATAAAGCGATAATATGAAAATTAGTAGTTATTCAAACCATACTACTTCAAACTTAATACAGAAAACATGGGATTTTAAATTGTGGATGACTTGGGATCTTGTTTCTTGCTACTTTCAGGTGATGCAAAAAGGAATACTTGAACAACCAATCCCTCTTTTGTAATCAAATGATTCTTCGGATAAATCATCCAAGTTAATCTTTTCGGTACAAATAGGAGGAACATCTTTTAAACCTCGGCGGATGAAAATTGGAACATTAATTTTGATCCTTTTAGTTTCACCTCCAGCCGCTACTTTCTCTTCCCAAGTAACTCCTCTCCCTAGTTGAACACAACCTTTAAAACGGACTTTCCTCTTTCTCCTAGATCTAGTACTAGAATTTGAACCTTCGGAACTGCTACTTGAATCACTACTCATAGGCAATTGTTTTTTACGCATTATAACTCTCTCTGGTCTCCATCTCTTGTATTAGACTAGATTAATACAAGAATTTTTATAAATGTTAGACCTTTTAAGACCAATTAGCTTATTTGTGAACATTTGAACATGAGAATCTTCTATCTTCACATTATTTTGGCCTTTAGCTATTAATCCCATCCTTTTACCAAGAAGGTTTTGCATGTCATTAACATTAACTCTACATTCATCCTTTTCATGCCCAATTCTACCACATACAGTACAAAATACAAAAACATGTTCATAACGTAGGTAAACCCACACAAACTCACCTGGGATCGCCTCAAAATAAAAACCAGGAAATAGCGACAATCCTAGTGGTATACGCATTTTTACCCTTAGGAATTCCATTGTCCCCGACCCTAATGATTCCTCATCAAAATAAATAACTTTACCAATTTCATTCAGAATGGGAGTCACGAACTTCGGATACGCTGCAACTATAGGTAATCCTTCTACACGTACCCATAAACAAGCATACTTAAAGTCGAAAGACTGCACAGATGCTTGTGGAAACCAGGGAGTCATCACGAACAATGCACCTTCCAGAGAAGCTGATTCTTGATCAACAAGATAATCTCTATCTCTGATATCAGCGCAGTGAAGCATGAATTTTGAACCAACTTTCTCCACAACTATTTTCCCATTAGTTCTCCATCTACGAAAAATCCAATCTTGTACTCTCCTTTGAGAGAAACTTCTATCGTCGATAAAATTTCCCACCACCACCATTGGGTAGACGCGGTCAGATGGGCGTGAGGGTTGGTCTTTTAACCAAACTATTGGTGCGTGTCTGGTCAAACCTCTTGGAGAAATTAGGCAGCCCCCGTAATTGTGGTTTGCATGGGGGGTATTCATTGTGAAAATGGGAAGTTTAGGAAGTTTTTTTGGTTTGTATAGCTCATATTATGGAACCGGTTTTTAGATAAGTGAATTCCTAGTTCTTGGAATATAAAGGGTATGGGAAAGTTGATCTACGGGTGGTGATTAGCGGTGGTATGGTTAATCTTATCAACACTTAGCATTGTTTTTATAGGGCCAAATGTATTATATGCAAAAATGATAGTGATTTGTCTTTTTTTTTCACATGACTTTTCTATTTTTATTTATTAACTTGTAAGTGTTGAATTCTTGAAATTGGAATTGGATTGACTTAATTGTATATATATTGACTTTTATTGTTGTTTAAGTGGAACTACAATTATAATCTAACAAGTTATTTTTAAATTAATCCAACTTCATTATTAATTTTTGAACTAATATTCTTCATCCATATCAATTAATTTTAATATTGAGATCAGATTATAGTAATATCACTAGTTTGATTAATTATCAATTAAATTTAACAATATAATTACACATAACAACCATAAATTTGGTTGACCAATTACTGTTTGAAAACTATGACATGCTTGAAGTTGTTGTTTCTTGTTGGACTTGTTTATTGGATACAATTAATATTCCCAATATTCTTTTTTATCTATTCAATTATTAGTTAATTGCTTCTATCTGTTGCACTAATTTAAGTATTTAACGAATAACAAAATTGGTACATATTTCTTGCTTCAGGTATTTATAAATCCTTACTCACATGTACAAGTACACATCATTTTTATATAAACTACAATATATAATCAGTGTATACGACTTAAATATTGTGCAAACTTGAATGACCACAAATGTCATAATGTATTTCGAAATTCTGGTGTTATACAAGTATAATTGATACATTACAGATAAATAGAATAGAATAGAATAGTTTTGTACAGTAATATATAGAGAATGGAACTTGGAGGGCAAAGGCCAAATATTCCCAAGTTAAACACATAATATCCTAATAATAATATTTAAAAAATATTGACCTGTTTCTCAAATTATTTTAATAATAATATTAACAAAATATTACCCCGTTTGTCAAATTATTTTAATAATAATATTACCAAAATTCCCAACTGTTATGTTTCAAAAATATTAACAAGTAGTTAATTCATTTCTAAATTTTAAATTTTACTTCCTTTTTTTTTTATTGTTTTTACATTTTTTTAACAAATATTTAACTTTACTAATTTACTTGTATAAAAAATACTCATAAATTTAGTTATTATATAATAACCACAAATCATGCGACAACTAATAATTATTTTTGACTACATTGAGTAATCGCACTATTTTAAAAGACAAAACACAAATAACTGATTTTATATAATTAAAGTTTACACACATAATAAAGTAGTATAACTACTAGAACAACTAACAGTAGACAAACTTAAAATCTAAACATAAATTAACATAAACAAGAACTAATTTTTAAACATAACACTTATATTTTTAAATACTAATACTATTGTAATCTACCCACATAATATATCCGAATAAAGGTCGTCCCTTCAGAAATTATCCCATCTTCATAGCTTATGGTTGCGGTTAGTGATCATCACTTTCATCTACAGTATAAGAAGCATAAAACAAATTATTAAATGAATTTTGATGACTCAGTAAAATAACAACCTTCACAGTTAACTATCGCAGTAAAAAGATAAATTTATAAAGAAAATCATATAAAATAAATATGCACCAAATATATAATAATAATAATAATAATAATAATAATACACTAATATTAGGTTTGGAAGTATTAAACAGATTACCTCCATCTATGGCATCACAAAACACTTGAAAACAAATCCAAGTTTCCACCAAAACCTCACCCTTTTTGGCTTTGCATCAACATCAAGAATGTTGAGAACATCCAGATCTGCTTCTAATACCAACTCTGGACATGCATTCGATGGGTTGCAGGTGTTAATTCCCTCATCAACAATTTCTAAACTCAATAGCTCACCCAATGTACCCATACCATCAAAGAAACCGTTCGAACCACATCTCGAATGAGTCGGTGTGGGGTTACTCTCAATCAAACCTGGATTGGTGAAAATATCTGGAGACAAGATCGGAAAGGAAAAGCTATCAACTCTTTTCCCTACCTTTTTTCCACGCCTGTGGAAGTTGTGTGGTAAAGGCTCGAGGGTTGGTGATTGAATTTCGGTAGCATCAACCAGGTCGACATAGTTTTGATGATTGATAATTTCCATCATTAGCAAATTATCTAAGTCTTCTTCGGATGATGGGATTATATAACCAAGGGGGTTGAAGGGGTCGTATTGATCGCGGTTTGGCAACAACAGACGACCCCTACAACATTGCCTGCGGCTTGTTGTTGGTACCATGGTTTTCAAAAAACGTTTTTATAATTTTTAAGGGGTTGACAATGGAAGTAGAAAAATATATAAGATAGGGTTTATTTACTCTGCTATATTGCTATATACTCTATAAATAGTGGAGAAGAAGAGAGTTATGTGTCAGTACATTAAAGATGTTGGAGTTATATTTGGGGTAAATATTAGAACGAGTAATTACAATTACGGTCCCAAGACACAGAAAGAATATGATAGATTTTATTTTTTTAGAGCTTTTTTGGTGCTGCCAAATCAGTAAAAATAACGGATTATGTGCATATAACGGGGTTACTATTCACTCGCATAACGGGGTTACTGGTTTTGTCAGTGTTACTTGTATTTTTTTAGGGGTTATTACTTGTATTTTTTTTTTTCAGGGGTTACTTGTATTTTTTTTCCAGGGGTTACTTGTATGGATTACTTATTCAGGGGTTACTTGTATTTTTTTTCACAGGTTACTTGTATTTATTACTTATTCTTGGGTTACTTGTATTTTTTTTTTCAGGGATTACTTGTATGGATTACTTATTCAAGGGTTGCTTGTATTTTTTTTTCAGGGGTAACTTGTATTTTTTTTTCAGGGGTTACTTGTATTTTTTTTTCAGGGGTTACTTGTATGAATTACTTATTCCGGGGTTACTTGTATTTTTTTCAGGGGTTACTTGTATGGATTACTTATTCACGGGTTATTTGTATTTTTTTTCAAGAGTTACTTGTATTTTTTTTCAGGGGTTAGTTGTATTTTTTTTCAAGATTTACTTGTATTTTTTTAAAGGGGTTACTTGTATTTTTTTTTCAGGGGTTACTTGTATGGGTTAATTCAAGGGTTACTTGTATGAGTTACTTATTCAAGGATTACTTGTATGAGTTACTTATTCAGGGGTTACTTATATGAGTTACTTCAAGGTTACTTGTATGAATTACTTATTCAATGGTTACTTGTTGCTTATTCAAGGGTTGCTTGTAAGCCCCATACCGCAAACCAGTAATACCCTACAAATAACCCTTGAGCAAAACTAGTAACACCCTACAAGTAATCCTTGACCAAAACCAGTAACACCCTACAAGTAACCCCTGACCAAACCAGTAACACCCTTACCAAACCAATAACACCCTACATGTAACCCCTGACCAAACCAGTAACATCCTACAAGTACCCCTGTCCAAACTAGTAACACCCTACAATTTTTGACGTAGAATGTTCGATCTAAGATTCCACGAAGAAAACGAGCTCACATTTCTTTGGTTCTCATCGATTTCACTACTTCAAATGTTGTTGATGATCTTAAGGATAATTAATCACAATTTTTCACAGCAATTTGACACCCAATTTCTACAATTTCGGACTTTAATTACACCAATTTAGCAAAGAGGAGAGAGAAAATGGGTGGAGTAGAGATATGGTTGTTTGTGATGTGTGGTTTGGCTTGAAGAAGAAGCTAAGAAAAGAGGAGAGAGAAAATGGGTAGAGTAGAGATATAACTGTTGATGATGTATGGTTTGGCTTGGAGAAGAAGATAAGAAAAGAAGAGACAGAAGAGTTTGATATTTAAAAAAAATAAATTAATAAAATTGTGGTTGGCCACACGGTGTGGCTAGCCACATAAAAAAATTTGTGTATTTTTTTAAAGCCTGTTTTTTTTTTATTAAATATTTTTTATATAAGTGCAATGAATTGGCCATTAATTACAATTAATATCCTTTTCCCTCAAACAAAATTACAGCTACTATCCAAAAAGTATGAGCATATTTGGATAATTATATAATCCGTTTAAAGTTAGACGGTTTTCAATTTATAATAAGGGTAACTAGTTTTAAAAATTATTAAATAGATTAATTGTTAAATTAAAATCACAATTAAAATACAATAAGGTAACACAATTCACTTGGAGTATAACCTTATGACATGGTTTGAAAACAGTTGTTTTAACAATAATTGTTAAAACAGTTGTTTTAACAATAATTGATTTACCTTTAGAATTCTTGATAAAAGAAGAAATATTCAATACAAAATAGAAAAATTAAGTGGTATGTATAATATTTGGAATTGAAAAGTGTATGAGTAATAAATTTTAGGTTAATGCTCTATATTTATAGGATCTGTGTAGACATGCAATCAAAATTATTGTTTGGTTTTTAATTAAAACAACTTAATGCTAAACTATTCCTTTTTCCAAAAAATAAAAATAAAAAAATAAATAAAAAAAAGCCTCTTTAGAATTTATTAAATTTGCAACAAGTACCTTTAAAGCTCTTATCTAAATTTAGTCTATGTGCATGTAACTTAATTCTAATCTCCTCAACCGAATATATTAGTGACAAACAATTGTATGAAACATATTACTAATATATTGATAATAAAATTCAAATAAATTTTTAATGTATTGAAATCTTTTCAACAACTAAGAACTACTCGACTTGATTATAGATTATTCTATTTTGTCGAAAAATTTAGTCGTTCCTATCATCAATATTTTGGATAAGTACTCTAGTTAAATCTTTATAACCCTTTTAAAAAATTATAAAATTACATACACCAAACCATATTTTTTTTTTTACATAACCAAACCATATCTTTATTACCTAACAGTTCAATTACTTCATTTATATTGTTTTCACTATGAAATGTGATTATGCCAATTTTGATATATCACTCAACTATTAGTCAATATTATAATTAGCAATGTATTCCAATAATTAAATGATCCAATTATTACTACTTTTAATTATTTGGTTTAATTTGAGTCAGCAATTTATATTAATTACACCACTAATTAAAAACATAAACATTAATAAAAAGCTTAATTCTTACATAGATATTTCATACACTATGGAACCTCACACATTCACATAGCTTACAACTGTGACAGTTAAGACACAATAGGAGATAGCATACTAGCAACTACTTAAACTTATAAGACAACTTCATCAACATAATTACCAAAGGAACTAAAACATAATGCCAAGCAATGGTTCAACAGTGAACCCTACATAAACACAGACTAAGTACACTAGAGAAATTTAAGGGACAACATAGCCGATACTGCATTACAACTGACTTCTTGAAAATTTTGGAAATACTACCATTCCATGCATTACTCTAACAATTTATATGTTAGGGAAAACAAGCACATCCTGTTCATTCCTGATCTTTGCATCTGCCACTGTGTGATAGGTGGTAAGGATATTGTTTTCGTGGCTAACAATCATTCTGCTAGGATCCAGAACAAAATACTCAGCCCACATGTCATACAAATCACTCAATTTCCCACCTAATTCACCACTAAACTTCAAATGTGTAGCGTTAGTAGTGTGGTCCCTCACATAGAAATGTTTAACCCTAGTGTTGAGGTTCCAATCAGCCTTCTACAACAAAATTTATAAATCATTAGTACAACACTTTTAATGATTATAAATAATAATTATTATATGTATGTAAATAAACATTAATTAAAAAATCATCGTGTACATTATTTATCATGATTTAAAAAAAAATTACCGTGCTAATGACCTCGAGTGTATCAGAGTTGATCAAATTAAGGCCAATTGGGGTGTCCATTATGTCTATGAAAGAACCTTTTTCATGATCATTAAGTCATGAGGAAACCGATCACATTTCTTAGCGTAATCATAATAGACACGCTGAAATGTCTCGTTGCCTCTAACATAATAAATCACCCCTAGGTCACCAGGTACCATGCTTTTCACTGTGAAAGCATACAAAGGCATCAAAGGACCGTTATTTTCTAAGGGTAGATAAGGGGGTTGATCTAGAGCTGGAAATTTACGGTTTTTAGGCATGTTTTCAGCTGGAATTACAGCCACTATGGAAAAACCCCCACGAGGTAAAGGTATCAAGTTGGGAGGAGCCAAGTTATGGGCTAAATTGATTAGTGGAACAGGGTTGGCCACAACAGGAGCATTGTTAAGTTGACCTAAGATGGCTACTTTAGGAACGTTGTTTTCCTGAAGAGCTAAGTTGTTGGTTATTGCCCTAGATTTTTACCTTCTGATTCGAGCTAGACTTTTTGCTATCAAAGAGGAGGTTCGGTTGGATCTCTTATTTGGCAGACGAGTGGGGTAAGTCCTACGGCGCTGGATGCGTCGTGAAGCTAAAGAACGACCACAAGTTTTCTTGCTAGGGCTTGAAATTGATGGTAAGGAAGATGAAGAAGACATGATGATAGGGGAATTTTTGGACATAGCTAAAAAACTCTAATAATGCTGAAAATGTTTGTTTACAAGTTGATGATTTTTCAATGGCCTAGTGTAACCTATATATAATAGCCTAGTAGTAACTAATTCATAAAGAGTACTATAAACATATATGTTCTGGACCCACAATATTAAAATTGTAACTTAAAATGAAGTTATGTTAAGGAAGTCAATGAATATTTCACGATCGAAGCAATAATATTGATTTTAGATCAGGAATTTGAGTTAGGAGCTAATTTCTTCAGTTATTAACAGTTATTATCATTTAATCTAAACTAAAAATTATATTCGGCTATAAAACTAATTCGATTTAGAAGAGGTATGTACAATAATTTACAACGTGTTGAGTGTTAATACGTACATTAAGGAATCTTGTTGGCATGTGATTCTATGTCATTTACTTAAGCTAGTTCGTCAACTAACAAAATGCAGCGGATTTTGATAAATGAGTTAGGAGCTAAATTTCATAAGATATAAACAGTTATTAACAATTCATTGTAACTTAATTAACTAGAGGTATGTACATTAATTAACAACGTGTTAAGTCTTGCTACGTACATTAAGGAATCTTGTTGGCATTTCATTATATTTCATTTAGCAAGTTCGATAACTAACAAATTGCGACTGATTTAGAAATTTCAGAAAATGTAGAAATTAATGCTCCAAAATAAATTAAAAACCAAAAATAATTAAACATATGTGACTAATAGACCTCCTTAATTGATTATAAAATAAAAATAAAATAATATTTATAGTGTAAAAAAAAAGTTCACAATTTTTAGATGTAAGTCTATGGGATAGATGAAATGTCTAGTTTAAAATTCAATTCGGTTCATATATTTGTATCGGTGATTTTTAAATAAGAATAATTTTTAACTATTAAACTTCTTATTGGGTACAAAGTTTTGGTTCTTGATTTCCTAGGATCAAATAGGATCGGTAAAACTCCGAAATGGATATTATTTTTGTGTTCAATTCGGATTGGACACCTCAAATCACATACCAGGCCATCTTCAATGGGTTTAATGGTTTCACAAACAAATCACAATAATTATTACTAATTACTAGAAATTGTGATTGTTAATATATAATATTTACACATTCGCAAAAAACTAATGAATACACTTAGGGCCTGTTCCGATTGACTGAACTCAGCTGAACTGAACTGAACTGAAATTATTAATTAGTGATTTTTAATTACGGATTAGTGATCTTTGATTATTTATTGATTATTTATTACTATACATATGTGTATATACAAATGTACATATTAATAATAATAATAATAATAATAATATTATTATTATTATTATTATTATTATTATTATTAATTATTATTATTATTATTATTGTTATTGTTATTGTTATTGTTATTATTATTATGATTATTATTATTTATTACTTATTGAATATTATTATTATTATTATTATTATTGTTGTTGTTGTTGTTGTTGTTGTTGTTGTTGTTGTTGTTGTTGTTGTTGTTGTCGTTGTAATAAGAGCTTAAAAGAATAAACTTTGGCTTTATATCATTAGCAATATCATTAGACGTAAATTAAGAGCTGAACTAAACTGAACTGAACTGAACTGAATTTCAACGGAAGAGAACAGTCCCTTAATATTCTCGATAAAGACACATGCATTTCAAATAAAATAATGGCTTTCAGTAATCACTTGCGAAATTAATTGATATATACATCAAATAACTAAGGGTATCACATGAACAACAAATTTGGATAAACATTGGTAACGATTTATATATATCAAGATTTCTGTAATTTATCGATTACAGATTAAATCCCAAAGTACAATTAAATTAAATCAAAAGTCCTCCAAAATACACATGTTGATAAATTACTACTTGTTAACAAATATTAAATATACTTTTAACACAAATTTATCCTATATTTTGTTTCAATAAACAGATAAAATAAATATAGTATTTTTAACTTCAAATTATCTTGTAAATAACATTTTGTTGTTTTTTTAACTTTGATTCCAAACTATAAAACCCTAGACTTCTTCACACTAAGAAACCCTAATATTTTTGGGAAATAAAACAACCACTTAACACTATTTGCTTCAAGGAATATAATGTTCAACTACTAGAATATAGTCCGACAAATGCTTTAAAACTTCAGTTTATAGGTCGCACAGTGTATTAGTAGTGGTAGTGAAGCTTTGGTAAAATGCAGATGAATAATGATAGCTACACTTGAGAATTCTCTAACTAGGTCAGCTATGTACATGCAACTATTTTCCCATTTAATTTATATTTTTTTAACTATAAATGTCAACATGCAAGAAAGACTCCTTTAATAGTCTTAGTTGGTCAGCAAGAATTCATGGACGTGGCAGATTTGTATTTGGACAATCAATTTATGCATCTTAACACACCTTACCTATATTAAATAATGCAATAATTATTCAAGTCAAGGAAGGTTTTCTTCAAATTATGTAGCTATGTCATGAGTACCCTATTGCCTACAAATGCTTTAAAGTCAAATTAATTTGCATGGCTTTTATTCCAAACGTCCTTTCAGATTAATACTCATTTATGGCAAAATTTTTGTTTTTGGTGAAACATTAATTGGGAAAATTTTTGAAGATAGATTATGAAGTACTTTTATTTATGGCAAAATTTCTGAATTTGAACAAAAAAGCTATATTTTGAAGTTATTTTATTTATGGCAACGTTTCTACAACTGATGAAACATTTAACTAAGTGATTTTAACTGTATAAGTGAAATATACAAACATTTAACCACTATGAGGATTAAGTTCTATAATTTGAATTTAATGTATATAATAATAAACTATATATTAATAATCCCCTTTGACGATTTATCGGCCAATAATAATAACAATAAAAATGATTAGAGGTTTTTTCATATATATAAAAAAATACCATCTAAGAAAAATAAAAGGAGTTTTAAAATACAACAAAATTAAAATTAAATAATATAAAAGAGGTGGATAAACATTTAGAGTAAAAAAAAGTAACGGTTTTAGAAAACTAAACTAGAGTAAATCAATATAGTTATCGATTAATGGTAACGCGTATCTTAATTTACTATCGGTTTATAGAGTTGTGTTTAAATGGAACTTATTCTCGTACTTTTAAAAAATAATATTTAGGTACTCGTACGTACAAAGATTGAATTTAATTACGGTTTTATAGTGATTGAAGACAAAATTTTATATGACAACAAATTGCTCAATTCTACTGCATAATCCTTTCATGTTAAAATATACTCCGTAATTTTTCTATGGATTTTTAATTAAAAAATTTTATAACTACTTTTTGCACAGTTTCAACAGCATGTAAATTTTTTTTTTTTTTAATCAAGGCAACATTTCAAATTATTATTAAATAATCCCTCGTTTCTCAATTTCCACGGGAATTAACATATATTGTGAGTGACCTAGGAAAAAAAGGGAAAAAGGGGAGTAAAATGGCGGTGATGTTTTAATCTAATGCATAAAATATTTTAATTAATCAAAAAGGGAAAAAGACATACATACTCATACTCTTATATATGTGTTATTAATCTCCACAACTATGATCATAGGGAGTAAAATGGCATTGATGTTTTATGTGAGTAAGGCCATAAGTTAAATTTAATTCGATTGTTACTCAAACACGCTTGCATTAATTGGAAAATATTTAATATAGTATTCTGATATTATGCATTGCATTAATTGCATTTAAACCTATCCATATTATTCTTACAAAAATTGGAAAATATTTCATTATTTAAACCTAACATTGAAATCTAGTTGAAACAAAATTCTTTGAATAGTTACAAAATTTTTTAAACCAAACAACTAATGGCAAATATAATTTTTATGGGATTGTCATATTAAACTATCATTTTTCATACTGTCATGCAAGAAATAATTCACATTAATTCATCTAGATTAGATTAAAAACTAAAATTGTTGTTACATAAGAGCAATACGTCGGATATAAATTAAAACAACATAAGTCACGATTATTACAAACTTTTAGTTAACCTTAATTTAAGTAGTGCGATACACAACATCAACAATATTTATGGCGGGTATGTAGAATATCGGAGGATTAACATCACCATAAAACTCGACCGTCACCGTCTGTCCTTCGGTAAAAGATTCTTTTTGGATCATTGATTTGACACCTTTTGTGATTATACAGTGACTTATATTTTCGTTTCGATCGTACTTGATCTTCATAATTGCCTTCCAAGTCTTGCATGATTTACCCACTAGAATGTCAACGTTACATGACGTGGGGTATCCATTCATGTTCTCCCTTGCAAATTGAACCGGAACGTACTATCATTTCACATATATGATGATAAATTATATTAGTATAATTATTTTATAGGTGAATTAAAATTATAATAACGACATAAAATATATGTAACAAGCATAATTAGATAATACTAGTTTGATTTTGTACCCTTACCAAATTACCACAACTTATGTATGGTTTAGTAAATCGAGTTGTGAATATTGGTGGGTCGTTATCAATAAAATTACTGAGATCATTGTCCACTTCAGAATTATCTACGTCTTCCCCAGTCTCTCCAATTACCTCCAATCCTACACGAAATATTCTGGCCTTGAAAATAAAATGTCCACAGTAGAACATCTCTACTATATCTCCATTTAAAATTTCATTTTGTTCCAAAAAATTGGTCCAACCATCCTCAATGAAACACTTCCAGTTCTTACCAATTTTTTTTAATCTGAGAATAACGGGATAAGATCTACCATGGTTGCCCTTAGATAAAAAATATTTCCCAGTATTGCGTTGAAGAACATCCCGTACCCTATCTGGAACAAGCTGATAATTAATGTTAATATCATATACTAGATATATAAATGAGGGTTGAAATCTTAAAGTTTAATCAACAGAACTCACCAAGCGTATTCTTGTGGATTCATTAACCATGAATTGAAACCAAGGAGTTGAAATTTCATCCATATTGTTTCTACCAAAATAAAAAACACAGCTGTATATAAGACCTTATCTTCACTGCAATGGGTAACTTGAATAATTATTTATATTCATAGACATTGCCTAACCTTAACAAGAACAAACTATAAAATAGATATGACACCATAAAATTTGCTTTTAATGTAATTTAATTTAAACTAAATTTAATAAAAATGCTTAAAAGTATATTGCATATAATCTAATGACCATATTAATTTTCGAATATTGCATGAACCGACTAATGTTTGTAAACTTATGCTTTATAATAATTGTCAACTGATAATTAAAATCTTTACTCTATTTTAATTTTTTTGGGTCCACAAGCCCCAACTGGATAAATTAGAATGAATAAAGAAGATTTAGAATTGTATTGCTTTGCCTATAGAATATGTCGAATTGAATCATTATCAACCAAATATTGTTATAAATTGTGTAATTGAAAATTAAATCAAACATCCATATTCATGTATAAGATTATTAATGATTTCACATATATGATGTTTTCTAGTGTGACAAATTTAATGCTAATAAGAAGAAACATATAATTACCTGGGAAGAGATGATTATGATCAAGGGATGAAGTCAATAGCCAGTTGACTGTATTTGCTTGCAACTTGAATTGCGGATTCTGTACATAGAAACCTTTGCAAGTAATCTAAGCTAACGGAGAAAGCTTGTAGGTAATTTAATAATAATTTTAAATTATTGGTGTACAATAAATATTGCTGTTAAAATCAAGTGATACCATTGGACCAATCAATTACATTACTTGTTGACCACGAATGTACTCAATGTTGACTAATTTGGTCAAACATATTGGCAGTGCATATATTTTTATTGGATCAAATTTTATTACTTAACTTGTTGACCAAGACTACCTATAGATCACATTAATGTTAACTTGTTGACCAAGACTACCTATAGATCACAAAAATTTCATAGGTAGAGTGGTTGTGTGTTACTTAAATATCCAAATAAGAATATAGCTAGTAACAAATAAAACTATTGGTTGTGTTATTGAATTATCCAAATAAGAATCTAGCTAGTAACAAATAAAAATATAATCGTTAGAGTGGGTGTGTTAGTGAATTATCCAAATTAGAATCTACCTCGTAACAAATAAAACTACAATCGTTATAGTGACATGGTTGTTTTGTGAATTATCCAAATTAGAATCTACTCGTAACAAAAAAAATATAATCGTTAGAGTGGTTGTGTTAGTGAATGATCGAAATTAGAATCTAGCTCGTAACTAATAAAACTAAAATTGTTCAAATCCTACTTGTAATTATGCATCTTATTATATTAATCTATGTTATCAATATACTATTATAAACAATGTTTGTAACTATAAAAAGCCATCATTGTGAAAATAAATTCCAAAAATAAAAGTTTTTCCCACCTACTCTTGCAAAAGGATTTAAATAATAGTCAAAATCTTCAAAGGGAAATTTCTTAATTTCAATAATTAGCAAAAACAATAAATATATACCATATCCATTTTTACAAATTGAAACCTAAAAATAAATCTAAAAAAGATTTTTGCATGTGAGACACAAGAAATGAAGATAGATTACTAGTTACCATCTGTCAAATACTTTATGAATACTAGACATATGTAAACTTTGACTAGTCTATTGTATTAGGGCTTGAATGAAATTGAAATTTATATAAAATTAATAAAAATGCTTAAAAGTATATTGTATCTAATCATATTGACCATACATTAATATTCGAATATTGCATGAACCGACTAAGCTTTGTAAACTTATGCTTTATAATAATTGTAAACTAATAATTAAAATCTTTACTTAAGTTATTTTTAATGGTCACAAGCCTTATGAGGATAAATTAGAATGAATAAAGAATAATTAGTATTTTATTGCTTGCCTTCTTATTGATTACGAATATATAGTAGTTACAAAGTCCTAGTCCTTGTATAAAAAAGATATAGTAGTATCTTACGAAATTCACTAATATACAAGAGATAAATTTATGGAAAAAATAAATCTAAATATTCTGTCAAATCATACTATGATACAATATTATCTCAATATATTTGTTAAGGATATAAATCTTCGCACAAATCTTTATTTTCATCAAATTTGTAGATACAAGTAGGTAAAAGTCTACGGTAATATATATTTACCAACATGCCTATATTATTTACTTGATACAGACAATGAAAGGGATTTTACAATTCATTATTTTCATCAAATTAGTAGATACAAGTAGTAAAAAGTCCAAGGTAATAAATATTTACCAACTAGCCTATATTATTTTGTATGATACAAAGAATGTATGGGATTTTTCTTTTATTATTTAACTAAATTAATATCTTGTACTACACGCACCCCACTGAAAAAAAATTCTATAAAATAGCATCATATACATTTCTATAATTAGGAAAAATACAATAACACAGCAATGAGTTCTTCAAGCTCAACTTCTTCGTTCGCGACTCATCTCACTTGCACCCATGGTGTGCACGCTAGAATCGCAACAGTCCGAAGAGGTCCAAATGTTGGAAAACGATTCTACAGCTGCCCCTTTTGGAAGGTAACGTCTAAATTTACAAAATATGTATTTGATTATAAAACTTAAAATAGTATTATTAACTAATTACTAAGTTGTTTAAAAAAAAAAAAAAATCACTAAGTTTATAAATTTCTTTAATAATCCAGGATAGAGCCAAGGATTGCAGATTTTTTAAGTGGGAGGAAGATTACCAACAACTCTTGTAGGGGCTCATGAACAAATTCTCATACTACAAAGAGAAAAGAGGTGCTTGAAATGGAGAATGGGGAATTAATTAGGGAGATTCAAAGATTGATCAATTTAATCAGAAGGCTAATATGAGGAACTTAAACTTCAGGGCACGGATCAACTGCCTAGTTGTAGCCTTAGTTATATTACTCTTTGTAATATTTATTTTCATTATCTAACTTCTATTGCTTATGTAATCGTTTGCTACGTATGATGTTGTGGCTTAATACTTAATCCTACTCGGTTTAAAGATGTTTTAAAAATAAAATTCAGTGTTACAAACATGTTGTAGCACATTAGCATCTCAATCTCCAATAATCCATAAAAACATGTTGTAGTTAATGCATGAATGCCGCTTATGTGATAAGAACTGTTAATAGCATTAAATTGATAAGAACTACAATTAGTTACTATATAGAAGTTAATTATATAGACTTCATAAGGAATTCGACAGGTATTTCAAGAAGTTATGGGCTAAAAAGTTCATGCATTCCTTTTTAGTACATGCTAGAAAACCAAATTATATTAAGCAACAAACAACGGAATTAGAAATTAAACACTTAATAAACATAAAATATTAAACTTTTTAGTACATGCTAGAAAACCAAATTATTAAAATTCATAATACAACACAACACTTTATTTATAAGAAACTAGCAACTTCATCATCGATGATCCACTTGAGAAGCCTTCAACCACACATGCAATGGCCATAACATCTAAAATAATGATCGCCTAGCAATTGGATGCCCCTACAAGTAAGAATATATATTTTATATGGTCAATAAAAATGTACATATTTAGATATGTAAATAAGGTTCCAAGTGAATACGACATACTTATATCAAACAAGATTATCTAAGATGTACTATACCTTAAAGTATGTATCCATCTTCACGAAAGTTGAGTTAATTGCCCTCTGATCTGCAGCAATTAGATCATCCTTCCAAAGCACAACAAGGTCAACAACACCACCATAAAGACCTATAGGGGATGCAAATGAAAAGCGAAAATTTCCTAGGAGTTCCCTCACAATAAGATGAACATTTTCAACGCTTTGCCTAGTTTCCAACAAGACAACTATACTAGGCCTGTATCGTTCATACATTACTTGAAAATGTTCAATAAATGAAGGCCTAGATAGACCTCTTACGTTCCAACAACACACAATAGTATCATTAGGCATAACAACACAAGGGGGATTGACAAGTGATGCCGATCTTTGACCTTGAAAACAAGTAAAATCAACAATATGATAACAGCAACAAACTCATTGCAACTGTCAAATGCAACCCACAAATGAAGAACATGGATTTCAATACTTGAAAAGCATCGGTGAATGGCCCTACCAACATCCTAAGCGGACTATTGTCTAAGGTCAAAACAGGAGCATCAAAACTTATGACTGGCATAGGATCAAGAACATGCAATGCTGGTATTAAATTATTTGGGTTACAATGTGTGTAGCCAAGACACCAATTTAGAAATAAATGAAATTCAGATCGAATTGGGTATGTATCGTGATAATTAGGTAAATGAGCTGGTCGGACTACACCGTTATCACCATTAGGCCTCATTAAAAGATTGTTTAATGAGATGTTGCTTGGGAACGAAGGGTTAAGTATTAGATAAGCAATAGTTTCAGTAGACATAACTGTGGAATTGTTTATATCTACTGCATCTTTGAAAAGATATTGAAAAGAGGTAAAATCCATCTCAGAGACAAGGCCAGTTGGTGTAGTGAAAAACATGAGACCAAGTCTTCCACTTCTGGTTCTTGCTCCTCTAGCCATGGCTAGTAGAGATGGACAGAAGAAAGAAAATGGAGAAGAAATGTTACGACTAGTTTGTATTGAGGAGGAAAAGAGATTTGTAGTTTCTACTAAACAACCGCTACTCCCCCTCTATTTATAGAATGGAGTAAGTCATTCAACACATTGCTTGGTCAACAAGTTATAAATAATGCATTAAATGAATGTGAAATGGTGCTTAGATAATAGAAAGCTTTGTGTGTTTTTTGATTTTATGAAGACTATATTAGATCATGGTCAAAAACTTTAGTAAACATCGTTTTCCAATAGAGATTAACAAGTAATAATGTTATACCGTCGTAAAGGTTAAGTAGTTCACTGCTCCAAATGAGCATAACGATAACTTTATGTGGTAATGATTCTATTTATCATATTCAATGTTATTTAATCGATATTGTAAAGAAATTTTAATAAGTGTAGTCAAGTAATCATTGATTTGACTAATATGCAAAGCTAGAAATATGCTCTAATAAAAATTAGTAGAATGGAATTGACTTATATGAATGATGTGTATAGTAGTGAATTTGGCAATATAAATATTGAACAATATAAAATTTTAAACAAATGTGATCCTTAATATATACAATGAAAGATAGTAATCCAAATGTAGTTAAAAGATAAAAGTAAATGAATGATCCTTTGACATAATCACATATTTCATATTTCAATTAGAAACTTAATGACTAATAATTAACAAAATTATAAAACGTGAATATTTGGATGTCAAATGTTTAATTTCATTTAAAGATTCTCACTGTCTACCCCGTACATTAGATACAACAGTTTCAAAAAGGCATTTAAGAAATGTTAGGTTCACACAATATAACACACTCCAGTGTTATATATTGTTTGTTAAGAGTGAAAGTTAAGTTGATCATTAAGATAAATATTGTTTTGCAAGTATTGTGACCTTTTAATAGTAGGCAAAGGTTGATAGTATTAAGAACCGAAAGATTTATAGATTTTAAAATAAATGTCGTAATGGCGTTCAATAATCTAAAATATTAACTAGTTGGAATGTCTATTATGAAGATGTATTAGGAATGTCTATTAGGATATTCTACTTTAATAATAAATACATATTAACATTAGACATTGTGATTAGTATTATATATAGGAGTAAGTAATCGAATATGATGGAGATAGTGGGAGTTGATAAAATAAAAAATTGAAATAACCAAAAGTTGTGGTATAATATAAGGAGAAATAGTATTATGTTGCAATCCACTAGTAGTGAGAAATGAATCGAGTATTGTAAAATCTTTCCAAAATTAGAATGTAAATCAAGTAATTATGAAGGATCGTAAATGGAAAGTGGACCAATTATTTAAATAAAATAGATATGTTGTTTTGTTAACTATTATATTAAAAGGAATTCTCCTAAAAGTATATGTGTCACATCAATACCCTTTCATTAAGACATGTCATCCAATTACGGTCTTATTATGCCATGTCACACACTCAACACCACATGACTCTGATGAATTAGGAATGTCTATTAGGATATTCTACTTTAATAATAAATACATATTAACATTAGACATTGTGATTAGTATTATATATAGGAGTAAGTAATCGAATATGATGGAGATAGTGAGAGTTGATAAAATAAAAAATTGAAATAACCAAAAGTAATGGTATAATATAAGGAGAAATAGTATTATGTTGCGATCCACTAGTAGTGAGAAATGAATCGAGTATTGTAAAATATTTCCAAAATTAGAATGTAAATCAAGTAATTAAGAAGGATCGTAAATGGAAAGTGGACCAATTATTTAAATAAAATAGATATGTTGTTTTGTTAACTACTATATTAAAAGGAATTCTCCTAAAAGTATATGTGTCACATCAGTGGCGGAGCCAGGATTTTCAACTTGGGGGGACAAAATGCTTAACTTACGAAAAGCTTAACAAAAAATAAAAACAAAAAAAAAACTCACACACAAATTGGTTAATACTTAATATTAAAATTTCAAAATACAAATATATACTTAGTCATACAATTCAAAATGATGAAAAAAATTACATAAACATTACATTAAAATTACAAGTTCATTCTTCGAGTCTTCATACTTTGAAATCGATCAATAATCTTTTCGTCGGAAACTCGTAAGAATACATCCTTCTCAATAAAAGTGACCAAACAATCATTCATAAGTTGATCACCCATGCTATTTCGCAACTTGTTTTTGACACATGTCATTGCAGAAAACACTCTTTCAACACTTGCCGTGGCAACGGGAAGAATCAACATCAACTTGATAAGCAAATGAATTGCCGTTGCCATAATGTTTATTCTTTTTCCCGGATCATGAGGAAGAAGTTCAACATCGTACACCGAATCTTCCTCTAATGGTACATTACTATTACTTGAACCACCCATTTCCATACTATTTTCTTGACTTTGAGGGGAGCTAAATGAAGGTGAGTTATTGGACTCATTTTCATTGGACTCATTTTCATTGAGTTTCGTTCTTTTAAACAAGAATTGTCGAAGATCGGGTTGTTTAGTTGCCTTTGATTTGTTTGAATTTGGTGAATCGTTTGACATTTCCTAATTAAATCGAAAATTATATATCAATTTCCACAAGACCACAATCCACATCATTACATAATAACAAAACCTAAGAGGCTAAGATTTTAAATTTCTAATTCAACTACACATTTCAATAATTTACAATAATTAATAATTTAAATTCACATTTCACAAAAACAACCAAAAACTCTAACAGGGGAAACAATCAAACAAATATAAATCAATAATCATTTATCAATTCAAATTATTCAATAATCAATACCCACAAGGCCACAAATGACAAATTCACAATAAAAATATAAACAATTAAACAATTAAACATTTAAACAAGTAATAAAAATATGAAATTCAGAATTTCAGATTTACTGTAAATTTAAACAATTAAACATTTAAACAACAAAACAAGTAATCAATTATTCAATTAATCATACATTCATTGATTCATACCTCCATTGAAATCCAGATTTACAGCAAATGTGTTATGCTTATGCATATGACGAAGTCACGAAGACACGAAGTCACGAAGGACGAAGGCTCAAGGGCGGCTGTTGAACCTCGTCACTGCTGCGAACTGCCGGCGAACGGTGGACGGCGTCACGGCGAGCCGGCTAGGCGACAGGCGAGGGCGAATCGAAGAGAGAGAAATTGAAAATTGAAAAACTTAGGGTTTGGCTGGCAAATGTCGCAACAGAGCACTGTAATTGCATTTTTTTTTTAAATTTTTTTTTTTTTTAATTTTTTTTTTTTTGAAAATGGGGGGACAAGTGTCCCCACATGTCCCCTTCTAGCTCCGCCCATGTGTCACATCAATACCCTTTCATTAAGACATGTCATCCAATTACGGTCTTATTATGCCATGTCACACACTCAACACCACATGACTCTTAACATGTTTCTCAAAAACAATATACACATATTTTGAACACGCAACTTCATTTCTAATTCGTTATTTATTAAAAATACTTTAAGTAGATACATTGTATTGACCCAAGGTAGCGCCGGGGCTCGAATACTAGTTTTGTAATGAAATGGTTGTGTTATTGATATGGCTCTTATTAAAGAAATTTATCCTATGATTTAATCCATCCGTTACGACTTACGCTTTGAACTTTAATGTTAAATTCTTATTTAAGGTAAGGAATAGTAAAATATTGAATATAGAATTGATTATTTTACAAAAGTGAAATGTTGCAAAATAATAATTAATTACTGTGTTATTAATTAATAACAACAGAAAATGTGTCATTGGTGTGTCACGTGTTTTAACAAGATTTGGAACCAAGTGTTTTAACTAGATTTCACTAATAATAAACTAATTGAAATTTGCTATTTATTTAATTGATTGTTCTTGGACGCTTGTGCCTGTGCCTGTATGTAAAGGCCCAAATCTTCATCATGGGTCACGAACATATCCAAACTCTTCAATGGGCAAGCTGAATATTTTTCCTAAATTATACACGTCAAATCGTCAATATAAACCTTAGCATTCATCTACACATTCAGATTTGCATAAAACATATCCATACATTATAGTGGGCTTCATACAGTACATCATAAAATCCATTTTGTGAATGCAACAAAATTTAATAGACAGAACTTATAAAAGAAAATGTTGTAGTTTTTTTTTTCTTTGGTAATGTAAATCGACTACATGTAACCAACATTTTTTAATTATTACTCAACTAGTGTACTATAATTCTGCCGAAAAAATCACCCTTACGCGCTGGAGGATTCTCCATTCCAAACTTGTGTGGACGTTTCCTCATTTACTTTCTTGGTACCCCATCGTAAAGCAAATAGATCCGAACGTCTACGCCTATCTCTACTTGTACAATATAGTAGCTGCGAAACTTCCTACATAACACATAAATAGTATTTGTAACATTATACAAAAAGTCGTTGAGAATCAAATAAAATCAAAGGTGAGATATATAATATCACTCACATTTACTAAAAAATAAATAAAAACACTTAAATAACTCACATCAAACATCGGAGATTCCTTGGGTCCTAATGTGTCCCTAGCTACTTTAGGATGTCTTTCTCCATATGCAACATCCAATAGCTAAAAAATACATTGGATAAAGGTGTCAAGTTCACTAATTGATTAACAATTCAGAATTAAAACTAACTAAGTATACTAACTTAACATGATTGCTTACCCCAATTTTTCCATAATCACCAGAAATATTTCTATCTAGCTTCCCTGCATAACCTATTCGCTCCATGCTCCATACCTTCAAACGAGGATATACATCCCAGTCATAGGGATCCAAATTCAGACGATCTAGATAGAATATCTGCAACAAAGGACATGATTAAATTATATACAAGTATCAAAATAATTGAACAAATAATATTAATATTTATAAAATACAACACCACAAAAAATTATTGCACAAATTAGATACTCACTACAGCAAATATAGCACATCCACCGCAACCACCTGTAAAACCATTAGCATAAAAACGTCGCGCAAAATTTGTAACACTTTGAAGAAATTTTTTCAAAACAAGGTCACACCAATCATAGTTTTTGCATTCCATAGCACAACTCAATGCCGATAACAAGTCAGATGCTAGTCTTGGTGACTGTGTTGGGCATAAAATCATTTGAAGGGCAAGGATTAGGAATAATGTTTTGAATTCTTCTTCATCATTTGCCTCAAACTGTCCCTCCAATCGATCCATCATCTGTACGGTAACAGGGATGCCCATTGAAGTGTATGTGCGACCGCATTGTTGGTTAGGTGTCGTCTCCCATGTCCTTCCATATTTCAATAAAACATTCCGCATTGTTGGTTGCTGAACCAAGATGTCCAGCATGTTGTCTTCATTACAGTCACGCCTCCTCTTACCCAAATCGTATTGACCCATTCTGATTGTGTGATAGGATGCAAAGAAGATCTACAGTGTTTTCAAAGCGGCAAAGATATGGAGGTTGTGGATTTGAAAAAAAAATTAATTAACATACATTTGTTGTCCATTCCAAATGATGATTTCAAAGGAGAGAGAGTTGAACTTTGAAGGTGGAGTAACAAAAACCCTAGTCTGACGTTAACTGACGACTATGAAATGGAGTTAAGTCCAGATGTACAAGCGTATGTTTACCTGGATGCTCAGTCAGAGTAAAATTCCATGTCGTCACTGTAAAATTACAAACGCATCCTCATAGTAATAGGTTGAAATACCTGAATAGCCCCTAGATTGACGAAATTCGTTTATCAAGAAGATCAACAGGTATTTTCCGGTTGAACTTTGTAGTTGCTCTGTTAGTGGTGGTGTATATACATTCATAAGTACATACATACATATATACACTCGATGTATAGGTAGCTAGTTGTATATGTTTTGGATATTAATTTTCGAATTTTATGTTGTTGATATTGTAATAGCTAGGAAGCTAGTCTGCATTTGTTTTGAACAAGTCAATAAAATTGTTTTTTTTTTGTGTAGTGAATTCTGAATATATTACTTTGTATCGTGTTTGCAATATATATTTTGTTGTTTGGTTCGTTGATGTTTACTTTTATTGATTTTATAAATTAATTGATCGATTTAGGTGGTTAACTTGAGAAGAAGTTTACAGATTGTTTGATATATACAAGTACTTAATGACTGATTTTTTCAATTTTAATTTACCGGAGTAATGTTACAATGTTGACTTGAATTGATTATTTCAAAATCGATTTTCACTCATTTAAAGAAAGAGGCAGTAGTGTTGCCTAATTCATAATTCTTGGCTGGTTACTTCGTTTAATTTGATTTCGTATGCAACAATATACAAGGTAAGTTTGGGTAAGGTACTAAAGTTATAAGGAGAGAGGGGGTATATATATAGGAGCTATTGAATAGAAAAATCCGAACCTCCAAAGTATAATGGCCATCTTACATTATTATCCTTTTTGCATATAGCTAGAATATGCATTTTAAGATTATTATTTTAACCTATGTAATTCTATTATTTGTGTGTACAATTAGATCATTATAACTTTTTTCATTGCAAGTTATATACTCCGTATATTTTTCATAACTTGAGCTTTTACAGAGTGAAATTCAAAGGTTTGTTATTTGAACTATGTACGTCTTTACTCT
The DNA here is from genome assembly GCF_001683475.1 of Chenopodium quinoa. Classification (NCBI taxonomy): domain Eukaryota; kingdom Viridiplantae; phylum Streptophyta; class Magnoliopsida; order Caryophyllales; family Amaranthaceae; genus Chenopodium; species Chenopodium quinoa. The sequence goes on from NW_018742770.1 coordinate 2,711,855, forward strand.
TTAATGTCAATTTTAAGAATGTAGTAGTCGTTTGGTATTTTAAATGATCGATCTAGTTAATTATGTCAATTTTATGAATGTAGCAGTCGTTTGGTATATTTCTTATTTGTATTTTTTTTGAGGAATTTTTATTTCTATTCTAATTTTCAATTAAGTTCAGTCCAACTTCAATCAGTTTAGTTTAGTTCAGCTTCTAATTTCCTTCTTTCATAAAATATTCATTTCACCTTAGTTCAGTTCAGTTCAGCTCCAATCAGTTCAGTTCAGTTCAGTTTAGTTCATTTCAGTTAAGCTCCAATCAGTTCACTTCAATTCAGTAAATGTGAACATACATTTACTCAATACTATAGAGTATATGCTATCATTAAATTCCAATTTTTTTTCTTTGTTAATTAAAAGTCTAATTTTAGAGTTACAAACAAATGGCTAAAGAATTGTAATCACTATAAAGTGCTCCAGAGTTCTAGTATTGATATTGTCAAAACAAGATCAAGTTAAGACGATTTTAAAATGAGGAGACATTATCTGAATTAATACACGATAACAACAGTAGTATTTGTAGTGTTGTTTTCTTATCTTTAGCAATTACTACTTGGGTTTGTACATTTAAACACAACAAAAAGATAAGTCTCACAAAATAAACCTCATCTCAGCCCAAAACTACACATTCAGTTCCCAAATATTTCAGTTACACCGTTAACTTCCTCCACACTCAACCATACCAACAGAAAACCAGACAAAAGAAATACAAATCGAAATAAACAATCCTCAATTCCAACCCCATTAAATCCAGAATATTCTAATTCGTTGGATCACTGACGTGTCACATCAATTCAGTTAAACCCACGTCCACGTCATCTTCTTGCACTTTCTTCCAATTCAAATCTTTCTCTCTCCCCCTTTAAATATCAAAATACCCCCAACATTTTACAACAGAATTTCTCAACTCAAGCAAACATTTCTCTGTAATTCCAAACCCTAATTCCTCGATTCCAGCTCAATTTCTCTCTCCTCGGTAATCCATTTCTTTCTTTACTTTCTTTTTTACTTCTTCGATTTGTTTAATTTCATTCAATTGTTTTTTTCTGGAAATTTGCTCTGTTTTTTGGTAATTGTTGAATCACCATCATAATCTTTAATCTTAATCGATTAGTTAACTTCGAATATTAATTAGTTCTTCAAATTGAATTCTACAACCGATTCATTTCTTTATTATTCCTTCGATTTATTAAACTCGAATTTTGCTCTGTTTTTTTCGTAATTGTTGAATCATTACAATAATCTTTAATCTTAATCGATTACTTAACTTTGAATGTTAATTTTCATTTTATAACTTGAATTAATTGATTTAAAACTTGTTTAAGTTCTTTTGCGCAGTTGAATTCGAATCGAAATGGCTCGTACAAAGCAAACTGCTCGTAAATCTACTGGTGGTAAGGCTCCTAGGAAGCAACTTGCTCAAAAGGTACATCATAATCTTTAATTTCTAGGGTTTTTCCGATTTAAATCGATCTTTTTAATTGATTATTTTGTATTATTTCCAAGGCTGCTAGAAAATCACTTCCTGAGACTGGTGGTGTTAAGAAGCCTCATCGTTACCGTCCCGGCACTGTCGCTCTTCGGTAATTTTACTTATTTTTTTGAATTACTAATCTTGATGATTTTTTCTAAGAGTATTTAATTTGTTACATAATAGTAATATAATGTTTCTTCTTGATTTTTTTTAATGAAAATGCAGTCAGATTCGCAAGTACCAGAAGAGCACAGAGCTTTTGATCCGTAAACTCCCATTCCAGCGTCTTGTTCGTGAAATCGCCCAAGAATTTAAGGTAAAATTACACTGAACAGCTTTATTGATTTTAATTTAATGATGTAAGTATTGTTTAATTGAAATTGATTAGGGTTTTGTGTTGTTTTAATTTGTTGGATGAATAATAGCATGATCTGAGGTTCCAGAGTCACGCAGTGTTGGCACTCCAGGAGGTGGCCGAGGCGTACATTGTGGGCTTGTTCGAGGACACTAATTTGTGCGCCATTCATGCTAAGAGGGTCACCATCATGCCTAAGGATGTTCAGTTGGCTCGTCGTATTCGAGGCGAGCGTGCTTAAGAATGAAGATTCAACAAGCTAAAGGATCGATGTAATGTTTAGCAATTAAGTGTAATGTTTTGAATCAACTTTGTAGGAGTTGTTCTGTTAGTGATAGACTCGATAGTGGATGTGTTATAGCTAGTTGAATAATGTTTTGGATATTAATTTTTGCATTTTATGTTGTGATTGTATTAGGGAGTCTCTGCACTTGTTTTGAACGATTGTTTTCAACAATTTAAGTCAATAAAATTGCTTTTAGTGTAGTGAATTCTGAATATATTACTTTGACTTGTGTTTGCAATATTCTTCGATGTTTGGTTCGTTATTGTTTGATTTTATATATATGTTAATTGATTGTTTTATTAGGTGGTTAAATAACTTAATTTGGGCAAAAGTTAAAAGAATGTTTGACAAGAATATAAATGACTGATTTTCTCAATTTTACCGGAATAATGTTACAAACTTACAATGGTAGTGTGATGTTAAATTTGAGTTAAGATTTGCGTGGAAAATTGACAAAGAGTTGTGATGGATATGATATAATTTTTACTCATAACACCTTAGTAGTAGTAAGGTTTGAAAGTTCTTATTGTACATGGCTAAATATATGTTCATATAAATTTATGAGTCGGAATTAGTAAAACTTTATATTTTGTTGCAAATATTTGCATTTCATGATGGTTTTGGGTTTTGATCCTAAGCCTTAGGATTAGACAGAAGCAAATACTTGTTTCAAAAAAAAAAAAAAAAAAAAAAGACAGAAGTAAATACTCCAAACAAGGTTCTAGACCTCTAGAGTTCTAGTAATGAGTAATGGGTATGTACGACCTTTACAATTACGGAAGGCCGCTTATAGCTAACATTATGCAATATTTCACGTAAATTATATTTTAGTAAATTCTTTTGATTACTACATTGCACATCGTTGTTTTGATTTAACTTTAATTTTTTTGATCAATTTTGAATGGCTACAATTTTAATTTCTTGTAGCATTATAAGTGGTCTTTCGATCTTAACCGTCAAAATTCAATAAATAACCTCAATCGTTGGTAGGTTTGATTACATGGTAAAAACAACTAAGCATGTATGATGTATGTATCAGATTATTTTCAATTAAAATCGAAGACCAACAATTCAAGTTTCGTTGGCAAATGGAGATTGTATGGTAGTTCGTCTGCCACTGCTGAAACTTGGAATCAACAATGGCTGGAGCGGATTCTGATCATCTTTCTTTTGCCTTTCTCCTCTAATGCCTGTTGGAGTTATTCTCTTATTCCTATAGTACAACTCCAAGACTAGGTTCATCAATTTTGCTTCAAAAGATCAAAACTCAAATTTGGTTGATTGCCTTAATTAATATCAATCAGTTGACTTTGATTATCACCATTTTCTCACTAACCGTTTGCTTATTGATACTCTACAAAGTTGGAAGCTAATTGATAGACATGCATAATTAAAGGGAGGTAATTTGATACTCTTTGACTTTGGGGTATGCATGTTTTCCAGTGAGTATTGAGTAGTCTAGGTTCATAATAAGCAATTGATTTGTTCACTCATTTTAAGGGAGGTATTGGATTATTGATACTCCTTGATTTTGGGTGATTGCATAATAACCGTGAGGGGTTGCTTCTTTGGGGTGGAGTGCTCCACTATAAATTGATGATCCTCCATTTCATTCAGACACGGAAAAATCACATACTACATCTTATTTTTTACTCCAAAATGATACAAAATACTATGGTCTCTAATTGTTGGGCAATGTTCAAAGTGTTCTCAATCTAGCTCTTCGTGGTACACCGTAGAGTTGGAGTCGTGTATCCCTGGAGGTCGGCTGCTACGAGTCCGTGTGTACTGTACAGGGCAAATTCGACTTTAGGGGAGTGATTTATTGTCACGCCACGACAATTTCAGATAAGCCGTTCTAATTTTATCCTCTAGTAGTCATACAATGTTATTCTATAATAGTATACTTCTTACAATGCCGCCCAAACTTGGACTGCCCTAGCGGTTTAATTTATGGTGGCCATTTGGCCAACGAATCTCCATCCTGACGAAGTATGTTATTATTTTAGAGAAATCATGAGCAAGTAATGATCTTATTTGTTGTGAATGGTATAGATTAATTAGAGATAGTTACCATGGCACACAAACGGAAGACTTTATTTGTTATGGAGGCGATCACACCATCTAATCTTCAATGGTATTGATTACCATGTCACTTCACGATTGAATGAAATAAAAAAAATAATAATAATCATTTAAATCAAACATTACAATATAACATAATGAAATCGAACCAAATTCAATATCTAACCGTTACCTTGCCCCTCACTCAACCAAGAAAATAAACACTACCCACAAAAGAAACACAAAACCATCAACAAAAAAACCTTAATCCGTGTCTTCCATAAAACCAACCAATCAAAACTCACTAATCAGAATTAACTTAATTATTCGGATTAATGACGTGTCAAAAATTACAGTTACTATAGCCACGTCAGCCTCTTTCTCCAACCGCCTTACCCCCCTCCATTTTTCAGTCTCCTATAAATAACCCCCAAACTCCATACTGCCATGCATTCTCCTTCTCAACTGCACCAAATATTTCTCAATTTCCTCTTTCTTTCTTCAATCCTAATTCTCCGATTTTAGGTATTATTTATAATCTCTCTCTTCCCTTTAATTCTTCCCATTTTCTTTTTATTTCGACTATAATTTTATGATTTGTTCATTCATTAATTTGTTCTTAGTTTAATTTGTCACGAGTTTAACTTGTTTTGTAAAAACTTGTTTGAAGTTCTTTTGGTGTTGAATTTGAATCGAAATGGCTCGTACGAAACAAACTGCACGTAAGTCGACTGGTGGTAAGGCTCCGAGGAAGACACTTGCTCAAAAGGTATATACATTCAGTCATTCATTCATCATACATCATAATCTTTGATTTCTAGGGTTTTTTCAATTAATTTTACTTTATTCTTGTTTGATTTTTTTTTTTTTTTATTTGTTCTTTGTAATTCATCATACTCGTTTATGATTATTTTGTTTTTTTTTTTTTTGAATTGAAGGCTGCAAGAAAATCTGTTCCTAGGTCCGGTGGTGTTAAGAGGCCTCATCGTTACCGTCCTGGAACTGTTGCTCTTCGGTAATTTTATTCTGGTTGAATTTTATTTATTAATGTTGTTGATTTTTAATTTTTTACATTTTTGGTACGTTGTAGTAATTATTAATGTAAATGAAAAATTAAATTATTTTGATAGTGCATTAATGTTGATAATGAAAGATGATTTCTAAATTTTGATCATTTTTGTTCGTGATGATGCAGTGAAATCCGTAAGTACCAGAAGAGTACTGAGCTTTTGATCCGTAAACTCCCATTCCAACGTCTTGTTCGTGAAATCGCTCAAGATTTTAAGGTAAATTATGGTGAACAATGTGATTAAAATTTTGATTTTAATGGTGTAATTCAAGTATAATGTGAAACTGATTAGGGTTTTGGTGTTTGTTATCTTGGGATGATGAATAGGTTGAACTAAGGTTCCAGAGCCACGCAGTGTTGGCAATCCAGGAAGCGGCCGAGGCATACCTTGTGGCTTTGTTTGAGGACACTAACTTGTGCGCCATTCATGCTAAGAGGGTCACCATCATGCCTAAGGATGTTCAGTTGGCTCGTCGTATTCGCGGCGAGCGTTTCTAAGGAGATCGTGGATGGATGCATGATAGACAGCTTTAGGGAGGGCTTATAATTCACAAAAAAATAGGTTTTAGTTGGTGTGGTGTGAATATAATATTAAACTCTATTATCAAGTGTTAGAATATGTGGTACTTTTTTAGTTTGATGTTATCTTTTGAAGGTTTTTAATTAGGGTAATCTAGAATAAATTATCAGTGATTTAGGTTTGTGTGAAGTACTTAATGAAGTAATTGGTTTGTGTGAAGTACTTAATGAAGTAATTTCTAATGTTTCGATTAATAGTAATTTATGATTTTTTTTTTTAATTTTTTTTTTATTTGTGCTTATGTTTTGATTAATGAGTAATTTCTTATGTGTCGATCAATTTTTGTTAAAAGATTAAGAAGATTGGCTTTGTTAACTTTGCTGGTTAAATTCTTTATTAAATTGGTATAAATGAGACAAATGGTAGGTTAAAATTTCCTGATCCACTTAAAAATTAAGGAATAAAGTTATTAATTTACAAGTTAATCAATTAACATATAAATCAAATTAAAAGTTGATCTTTACAAACGGATTTTGCATGCTCTACTTTGATAAAAAAAATTGGTGCATAAGTGTTAAAAAAAAAGGGGTCGATTTTCAATTCAACACAAATCAATTCAGGTCCAGGCTTCAACCCAAATGCCGCGGCCTTTATGATCACTTGGAAGTTGGAACATCAACCACAAACTAAATATTTTATATGGTCGAATTTCGAAAAGAATTGTTTTCGATACAACATTTTAAATTAACAATTCAAAGAAAAGAATTGTTTTTGATACTACATATATGTATACTTTTCACTTATATGTCTAAACTTAATTGTATCTATCCAAACCTATTTGAAATTATCTAAACTTGTTAACTCGATGGAGCTTGTGTAGCAATGTAGGTAGTTGTTTCTTGGTAGGTTGATAGTAGTACACTAGTACCATGAGTAGGATGGACTTGGGTACACTTAAGTTCTTAATTCCCCTCACTCCCTTCACTTCTTTTCTATTGAAATCATCTCTACCCGCAATCATGCAAGCGAACTTGTTAGTTGTTACACACCATGTCAAAATATTTAAATATTTACGGACAGTAGATATTTTCATATTTCCCTATTTCCCTAAACAAAATTTCAAAAGTAAAAATATATTTTTCACTCAACGAGTTATTTTCAAATAAAGTCGAAATTTGTTTGGTGTATTTCATATATATACTACCTCCTTTACTTTTTAGTTGTAACAATACAATTTTTTATTTCATAAAAAATGTCTCCTTGCTGCATCAAAAAGTATTGAATGTAGTAAATTGTTCTCCGTGAGAGGATTTATATATGGACTATAGAGTGTGTATCGCAAGACCACTAGATTATGTGATGGAATTTCGCTATTAAGTTAAGCGGGCGTGTCCAATTTTAATTTTCACCACCTATTAACTATAACTATAATAAAAATGCTGATCTGATATCATTAATTGACCATGTCAACTTCTTATGAAAATTTTTCCCGTAAAAACAAACTATTTTGGACATCATTATTTGTTTTTCCTATATTTTTTTATTCCTAAGTTCTAAGACTACATAATACAACACTTTTTCATAATTAATTAATGAGATTATTATCATTACACTTTTTCGAATAAAGAATATTGACAATTATTTTAAACAAATAATATCTATATAAGCTATGCAACGTTCTGGACTAAACTAGTACAATAATAAAGTATAAAGTGGGGACTGGTGAGGCATAACATTGTAATTTTTTTTTTAATCATATACTTCTACCAAGTATATATTAAGATTATCGGTATAGAGGTGTTAATTTGGGTCATCGGCCAGTTGAATATAAATTTGTCTAAACTATTGTATCTATGCTTCTATAATTTGGTTTATCACTTTTGCATAGGGTTGGGTCTATACTAGTTGGGTCGGGTTAGTTTTTAATGAGACTGCATCTAGATTGGATCTAATATGAACAATGTATGATATTATTTGTCATTTTTGACTGGCAGGTCGGCATTGTTTCATGATATGTGCATTCCTCGATATGGTACACCGTAGACGTCAAACAATTTTATGTACAAAAGCAAGTAGTTCCCCTCAATAAAATAAAAACAAATTTAGTAATTGGATTTTGTATGTCATTGATTCACGGGTAATACAACCAATTTTTTGTTTGCTTCTTAACGATTCAATTCACGGACTGTCCTGAGAGCTCTAGTTTGACACGGGCTAATTCTAATAGTCCACGTAGAATGAGTCTAAAATGCGAAATCGTATCAGTTATTAGTCGATTAACACTAAACAAAACACACCCTCAAATTAAAATATTTAGTCGTGTGAATAGTGTAATCTAAAGAAGTAAAGTGACAATGTCATAACTAATACTTCATCTTTCATAGAATTTGTATACTAGATATTCAAAAAAAGAATCCATTTCTTTTTAAGTTATCATAATATCATGAAAGAAAGAAGGATCTTGTATGAGCTTATGAATGTCAACTTCACATGTGTCATAAATATTGCAAGTAGCATATTTTGGGATTGCTAATTTCTTGTTTGTTCTTGTACTGAATTTCTTGTTTGTTCGATCATATGCGCCAAAATATGTATTCACATGCATAATTTTGTGCTATATACCAACTATATTGTACGTCTATGAAGTATTTTTAAGGTAGATAAAGGAAAAAATACCCCATTAAATCAACACATCTTGCATGTTAATTGTTTTTAATTTGTACTACAACTTTAGTAAATGAAACCTTGCATGGTACATCTACAAAGTATTAGGTAGATCTATCTCACAAATATAAACAAAAAAAAAAAAAAAAAAAGGAAGTTCATTTGGCATTGTATCTTAAATTCTTAATTCTGTTCTTGTAGCTTTTTACAAAATTATGAAGAATTACTATGTAACAATTGAGTTAAAAAAAAAAAAAAAAAAAAAAGAAAAAAAAAAAAAAAAAGACTAATCACATAAGTTGAACCCAAATGCCTACGCTAGGAACACTTTGATGAACCACAAATAACATATAAAAGGCCGGAGGAGCAATGTTAATAGATCCGGGTGTTCTAACATTGACTTGAAATCGACCCGAATCCATACGCATTGCGGCCGTTGTATTGGTTAGCACCAACAATCTTTGGCTCATTGAGAAGGAATGTGTGTTAAAAGGTGGACTAATCAGGGTAACCTTAATTGAATCTAGGTCAATAAACTCGGTAATTATGAACTTAACCTCTAAGAGCTTTCCATAATGAATCTTAGAGCTAGAAGCTGGGGTGACAATAATGGGTCGTAACTTTATTTTGGAGGGATCTAAATATGGGGGTGAAAATGCCTCCAAGCTAAGTTCAGTAGGATATAGCACATTGGTGAAGTTGTTGAACTTATGTGGGTTACTCCCTCCCACTAAAATTCTCCCATCGCGTAACAAAATTGCACTTGAATGGTACATCCTTGGGACTTGAGATTGGTTAAGAAGTTCGAATCTAGATTCGAAAACACTATTTGGGCGGTAGATTACTGGGCTAAGTACAGGGTCTCGACCCAGCTCCCACCCAGCACTACCTGATCCTGCCCCGTTTATTAGTAATATATCCTCGTTGGGAAGGATCACCATGTCACTCATGACACGAGCCATTGGCATAGTCTCAATGGCCCAAGTAGGATTAGGATCATTAATCTTAATTCTGGCACACGTGTTTAGAGCTGGCAAAAACTGACGCGAATGTGCCTTCAAGTATGAACCTAGTGGTGCACCCCCACATATTAACACCTCCGCTTCCACATTCAACCCCAACTCCAAATCCTTCAATGGTAAAAGAACCGCGGACCCCGAGCTCGGGTAGCTACGCGGGTCACCACCCGGGATAGTTGGATAGGTCCGAACAACAACATTTTTAACATAATTAAGCAAAATAGCTCGATTGTTAGCAAAAATAAACAAGTTTCCATCTACATGGAGAAACACAAAAGGGTACAAGTTATTTTCCACATTATGAACATTAGTTTGTGCTAGAAACGGTAGCTTGTAAAGTTGAGAAGTAGAACGTGTTATTTTTGGATAAAACTCATAATTGAAGGCTCTTCTACCTCCTATGACAATTATACGACCATCAGGCAAAATATGGTTGGTAGCGTACCATCTTCGGATTAGTAGTTTGTTGGGAAGTTCTACCCAATCACATACGCCACAAGATGGTTGAAAAGTTCTAACAACGCGCTCTCCATCGTTGTAACCACCGGTTTGAACAAGTGTACCGTTGGGGAGGGTGGCTCCGGAGGAGCACCACGTGTCGGTTAACACGTTGAGGGGTCGGAAGGTGTTTGAAATAGAGTCATACTCAACCGAGTGAGCCGTGCAATCGGTCTTCAAGGTCAAGTCATGAGGGTTCTTACGACATAGACCGTTAGGAAGTGAGACATTAGAAGGGCCAAAGTCGGTCCTATCGAATATTAAAACACGGTCATCATTTAAGAGTTGCATGTGCATGGCAGAAATGCCGATACTTTTTTGTAGGAGCTGCCATTGGCCATCCCCTGCAGTATATATGCTGCGGGGGAAGAGGATGAGGAGGAGGAGGAGGAAGAAAACGGGAGTAATTGACATAAAACGGGATAATGTACTTATATAAATGATACTTGTTTTTTTATTTGTGGCTTTGGTTATAGGAAGTATCTATAACTAGTTATGAGCAAATTTTTTGGTTGATAATATTTGTATTTTTGTAAAGGAATTAGGAGGGGACACTATGTTGGATTATATAGACATGTTGTGAAGTTGATATGATGAGGAGACAAACTGTGGGCTTTGTCTTTGAGGAATTGCAATTATGACTGTTTCTTGCACAAGTAAGCGGCACAAACTAGTCAATTACCAAGGGCATGTAATTGGCAATGTAAATAAAGTCTACTACATTTACGTAACATGTTTAAGACGTATTTTTTTATTATGACTGTGGAACTAATTGAATGCTAATTAAACTTTGATACTTTTTAATTGTTTTTTTTTCCCCGACCGTGTTATATAATTAATTCTGTGAGTAGCACGTAATACAAATTAGAACAAATATGTTAATCTTATTGAAAAAGTAACCCCAAATATTTGTGTATTTATTACTGTATTATTTACTCTTGATTCTCATAAACGGTAACTTTATTAAATTGGACATTGTTTTTGGTGTTTATTGTCTAAGCTTTGGGCCATAAGCATTTTTCAATCAACACAATTAAGATCAAACTAGGGTTCAATCCCCTCAAAGAAAAAATCAAATAGTAGTGAAAATAAATTAGAAGAAAAAGAAAAAGAAAAAAGAAAGGAAAATAAGCTAATATAGGCCTTGATGTATAAGTTGGACACAATGCTAAACGTCTTAAACATTACACAAATGATAGTGTTTTATTCTAATGTGACATTATATTACACATCGTCAAATTGACCATGAAAAGAGATAAGATAACAGTAGGAATGAACTAGGAAGAAGAAAAAATTAACAAAATTAATTGATTTAGAACTTTAGAAGGAGTTAAACGCATAGATTAATTTAATATGGTAATTCTATAGGTTAGATATTTACCTTTTATAGATTGTGTAAAGAATTAAGAGGAATTTGTAATCAAACCAAATTAAACAATGCGTTACTAAGGGTGCATATTTACTAATCTAATCTAAGATTGTATGTTATTATCAAAACTTGGGATTCGATGCGTATTGCCAACGAATTTACTTTACAAGGGTTATTGGGTTTAACACTACAAAAGAATAGTCAATAAACCAAAAGAAATTGATCAATGTGTGGCGAATTCACTAGCACCCAAACTACAAATGTGAGTTCTCATGTATGTATTTGGAGAAAGAATAGAAAAAACCACCTTATAAACTAGAGGAGTCAAAAATCTTGATATGTCGTAGTGCTAATTGTATGTGGATCAAACTCTCCTACTAATTTAACAAAGCTAGATGGGGACATGGGGTGTCCTTCCTAATACGATCAAAATCGTATTACTAAAAGTTTCTTTTCTTATCCCGAGTTTGTGTTGATAATATTCTTATTTTGTCATTGTCTTTCACATACTTGGCGTTTAATGATACATGCAGCATAATAAAATCCGTGTAATGCTTGCTTGCATTTAGGCTGATTTTAAGATTTTTTTAAGAGTTGTCACTATAATTAACTTTTAGTCGGATTTAACTAGAGCTGTCAATTTGGTAAACGGGTCGGGGTTTGGTCGGGTAAGAGTGGGTCGGGTTAACTCGGGTCGGATCAATTTCATAACCTATGCGGGTCGGGTTTGGGTTGGGTCATGCTTGAGTCGGATCACGTCGGGTCATACTTCTTATCGGGTTTGGGTCGGGTTAATAACATGTCGGGTTACATTCGGGTCGGGTGAACAGCAGGTCGGGTTTAATTTGGGTTTTCACGAGTTAAAACGGGTTAGGGTAATTCTCGGGTTCAAGTCGGGTTTGGTTCAAGGTAATAATTTACGGGTTACTATCAGGTCGGGTCATTCTCGGGTTTGAGTCGGGTTCGGTTCAAGTCAATAATTTGCGGGTTATAATCTGGTCGGGTCATTTTCAAGTCGGGTCATTCTCGGGTTCAAGTCAATAATTTGCGGGTTATAATCAGGTTGGGTCATTTCCAAGTCGATTCATTCTCGGATTCAAGTCGGGTTATGTTCAAGTTAATAATTTGAAGGTTACAATCAGGTCGGGTCATTTCCAAGTCAGGTCATATTCAAGTTCAACTAAGATTTTAGAGAATACATCTCGGGGTCATATAATGTCGTTTGGAACCATAAATGATCATTATATGTTGTCATAAATGTTCGTATTAGGCTTGAGTTGATGAAATCGGTGCAAGTTATAAACCGGTAAATTGGTCGTTTAAAGGCAAATTGGATTGTTCCACCCATCCAATTGGACTCCCGGAAGATATTAGGGACCATGGTAAACATTTCGGCAATTTTTATTTTCGGGTGATAAAAAGTCAAAAATTCCAAAATAGAAGGCTAATATCCACGCTTTTTGAGAAATTTTGGAGGTTTCGGGACCCGGTGTCGAAAAGGCTCTAGATTTTAGGGGATACATCTCGAGGTCATATAATGTCGTTTGGAACCATATATATATGATCATTATATGTTGTCATAAATATTCGTGGTACGATTGAGTTAATGAAATCGGTGCAAGTTGTAAATCGGTAAATTGGCCGTTTAAAGGCAAATTGGATGGTTCCACCCACCCAATTGGACTCCCAGAGAATATTAGGGATCATGGTAAACAATTCGGCAGTTTAATTTTTGGGCAAAAAAAAGTCAAACAATTCCAAAATTGAAGACTAATATCCACACTTTTTGAGAAATTTTGGAAGTTTCGGAGCCCGGTGTCGAAAAACCTTTAGATTTTAGGGGAACATCTCAGGTTCTTATAATTCCGTTTTGAACCATATATGATCATTATATGTTGACATAAATGTTTGTGGTAGGCGTGAGTCAATGAAATTGGCGCAAGTTGTAAACCGGTAAGTTGGTTGTTTAAAGGCAAATTGGATGGTTCCACCCACTCAATTGGACTCCCAGAGGGTATTAGAGACCGTACCATGGTAAAAATTTCTGAAATTTTTATTACGGGCCAAAAAAAGTTAAAAAAATTCCAAAATCGGTAAATTATGATCATTATTTGTTGTCATAAATGTTCGTGGTAGGCTTGAAGTAATGAAATCAATGCAAGTTGTAAATCGGTAAATTGGTCGTTTAAAGGCAAATTGGATGGTTTCACCCACCCAATAGGACTCCCGGAGGGTATTAGGGACCATGGTAAACATTTCAGCAATTTTTATATCCGGGCGAAAAAAGTCAAAAAATTCCAAAATTGAAGGCTAATATCCACGCTTTTTGAGAAATTTCGATTGTTTCGGGGACCGGTGTCTAAAAGCATTATTGAGATTTTAGGGGATACATCTCGGGGTCATATAATGCCGTTTGGAACCATATATGATCATTATATGTTGTCATAAATGTTCGTGGTAGGCTTGAGTTAATGAAATCGGCGCAAGTTGTAAACTGGTAAAATTAGTTGTTTAAAGGCAAATTTGATGGTTCCACCCAGACAATTGGACTCCTGGAGGGTATTAGGGACCATGGAAAACATTTCGGTAATTTTTTTCTGGGTTAAAAAAAGTCAAAAAAATACCAAAATTGAAGGCTAATATCCACGCTTTTTGAGATATTTTGGAGTTTTCGGGTAGAGTTGTCGATTTGGGTATACAGGTCGGGATTAGGTCGGTAAGAGTAGGTCGGGTCAACTCGGGTCGGGTTAATTCGGATTAATTCCATAACCTATGTGGGTCGATATTGGGTTGGGTCATGCTTGAGTCGGGTCACGTCAAGTCATACTTCTTATCAGGTTTGGGTCGCGTTAATAACAGGTCGGATTACATTCGGGTCGGGTGAACAATAAGTCGGGTTTAATTCGGGTTTTCACGGGTTAAAACTGGTTAGGGTAATTCTCGAGTTCGAGTCAGCTTTGGTTCAAGTTAATAATTTACGGGTTAGTATCAGGTCGGGTCATTTTCGGGTTTGAGTCGGGTTCGGTTCAAGTCAATAATTTGCGGGTTATAATCAGGTCGGGTCCTTTTCAAGTCGGGTCATTCTCGGGTTCAAGTCGGGTTCGGTTCAAGTCAATAATTTGCGGGTTATAATCAGGTCGGGTCATTTTCAAGTCGGGTCATTCTCGGATTCAAGTCGGGTTATGTTCAAGTTAATACTTTGAAGGTTACAATTAGGTCAGGTCATTTCCAAGTTAGGTCATATTCAAGTTCAACTAACTATACTTAGATAATTATCATTTTTATCAAGCTAATTATTTCCTTTGATTATAATATACTAGGAAACTATAGTCTATAATTTAGGAAGATAATTATCTCCTTTGACCATACAACAAATATATACTATATTTAACTCTTAAATTTGAGGATGATGCTCCTTTCTTTTGTTGGCCTAGACCGACTTGGTCTCCTTAGACAAAACGCTTTGATCAACAATAATAAGGTGGTCTAAATTGCATTTAAGGTGATTTGAAATCAGGTCAGGAATAATTTGGGTTGAATTTAGGCCGAGTCAATAACAAGTCGTGCTAATTTCGAGTCGAGTTAGTAACAGATCAGGTTAAATTTTTTGGTCGGGTTAGTAATAGGTCTGGTAAAATTCGAGTCGGGTCAATAACTAGTCGGATTGAATTTGGGCCAGGTTAATAACAAGTCGGGTTGATTTCGAGACGGGTTTGTAACAGGCTGGGTTAAATTCGGGTCGAGTTGAATTCAAGTCGGGTTAAATTTGGGTTTTGACGGGTTAAAACGAGTTAAGGCCAATTTTGGTTCAAGTCGGGTTCGGTTCAGGTTAATAATTTATAGGTTATATTCGGGTTGGGTCATCTCCAAGTCAGTTCATGTTCGGATTTGGGTCTCACATACTCGGGTCAACTCGAGTCTAGGGTTGGTTTCAGGTCGGGTTTGAGTCACCATTTTTTGGGTTCAGATGGTGCGGTTAATAATCAGGTTTTAATCGGTATTTCAGGTCGGGTTAACTTTTGACAGCTCTACTTTTAACTTTGCTAAATTCTACCCCGTATATTAAATTTGCAATTATGCACACAATTTAATCTTCTCCCTATCAATCATTCATCAATAACATAATACTAAAGGCGAATCCAACATGACACTTGTCATGTTTTTATTAAAAATATTCCCGCCTTTTTTACTTTCTTTTTTTTTTCTTACAAATCTTTATGATTATTATACCCTATAATATTTAACTTTCAACTTGACAACTATATACAAAGTATATTCCATATGCATTTTATGAAATATTTTAACATATCTTTTTTAAATTTTTTAATAGTTATTTTTTTTATAATAAACAAATATATACTATGTATAAGGTAATATACGAAATCTATTAACTATTACTAAAATAGAAGATGCATGTTGACGTCATCACTGCCCACGTGTTACTCTTTTAATAAAAAAATTTCATGCCTAAATGCAATGATGATGTCAATTTTTTTTTTTTTTTTTGTAGAGCTATCATATTTAACATATATGAAATTAAAATATTAGAAGTTTCTACCTTACAACTAAAACCTATCAATGTATCGTAGGAAATTAAAATAATTTTAAATAGCACACTAATAAATGACCTCCTATATTGAACTATGACTTAAACGGCGTTGAGCAGATACAATATCAAAATTTTGATGAAAATAAAAGATTTTAAATTACAAAATGTACATAATTCTTTATATTCATCATGTATGTATATTGTATAATAGCGATTTATTTTTAAAATGTGCAAATTAAAAATAGGTTTTATATAAACCGTGCATCGCACGGGTTCTAACCTAGCTGATGATATATACCAAAAAAAAAAAAAAAAAAAAAAAAAAGGAAGACATATTTGTATGGCAGGTAACTCTAACATACAGAGTATGCAGTAGTGCGTATTTGATTTGGATAATCAAATTAATTTAGGCAAAATCAAAGTGAAATTGCCAATTGGACTACTTTGTACAAACATGCACTAAAATCGCTTTTAAGGATAGGGGCAGGTCGCATAAGTAGTCAGAACATACGACTAATACGAGTAAAAGTTTTTTCTTTGTTTCAAAATAATTGGCCCAAATTTGACTTAGCACAATATGAGGCACTATACAAGACGTTACGATTAATATAATTTCGGTTGATATGTCCATGGATGTAATTAATACGAAGTATATTGGTGCAATAATAGTGAACCACGTAAATCAATCTGTGTATCTTTATGTGTTGTTCATTGATCTTTCTTGTACTTACTATAACATTTAAATTAAAGTAACAATGACGGATACATAAAATTTAGTGCAAAAAATCTTCATGATAAATAACTACGGATCGAGTACATAACATTGAATTCTTTAGGACTAAAGAGGCTATATATGGAGGTCCACTACACCGTCCACTCCATTCATGGCTGCTACAGTATAAATTTCCAATATTTCAACATTATTTTTCCTCAAAACAAAATAAAATTACTTTGAAATTATTTACAGCTATAACTTTGTTATAGGTCGGACCACATATTTAATTTGTACAACACCTTACCTATAAATTAAATTCTACACCAACGTTTATTAAAGAGATTGAAATGACAAATTGACATCCTCTTTCTTGGTTTTCTGTTTGTATTTGTAAAAAAGAATTATTCATCAATTGAGTTGTACAAACTAGTTTTAGTACGTACAATTTACAAGTGAAAATCACGTAATTTGAAGCCAAATCCCTTTACTAGGAACATTTTGGTGTACTACAAACAACATATAATATCCGGGTGGGGCAATATTAGCGGATCCGGGTGTTATTACCTCGATTTTGAATTGACCCGAGCCTGTTTGCTTTACGGGTTTTACATTGGTTAGAACCAACAATCTTTGGCTCATTGAGAATGAATGTGTGTTAAAGGGTGGTCTTAGCATGGTGATTTTAATTGAATCTTGGTTAACCAAACCCTTAACCATGAACTTGACCTTGAGATTATTTCCATATTCGATCTTATGGCCCGAAAGCGGGTTAGTGATAGTGGGGCGATGATCGGCATTGCTCGGATGCAAGTATGACGGAGAAAATGCTTCTAAGCTAAGTTCGGTAGGGTAGAGCACATTTGTGAAGTTGTAGGTTCTATGAGGGTTACTCCCACCTACTACAACCCGTCCGTCTCGTAGTAAAATCGCGCTCGAGTGGTACATCCTTGGGATCTGGGTCGATTTTTGGACTGTGAATCTAGACCCTTGGGCATTAGTTGGGTGGTAGAGCACCGGGCTGAGAACTGGGTCCCGACCCAGTTCCCACCCGGCGGTACCTGACCCTACCCCGTTAATTAATAGGACTTCCCCATGGGGCAAAATCAACATATCACCCATACATCGAGGCATTGGCATAGTCTCGATGGCCCAAGTGGGATTTTGATCAGTAATCTTCATACGTGCACACGTATTTAGAGCTGTCAAAAACTGACCCGTATTAAGTGCCTTCAAGTATGACCCGGGCGGAGCACCTCCACATATTAACACCTCCATTTCAACATTCGATCCAAGCTCCAAATCCTTCATGGGTAAAAGAACCGCGGATCCGGTGCTCGGATAGTTCCGTGGTTCGCCACCCGGTATAGTCGGGTAGGTCCGCACAACCACATTTCTATTATAGTCAAACAATATGGCCTTATTATTAGCAAAAATAAACAAATTCCCATCCACGTGAAGAAACACAAAAGGGTACAAGTTGTTCTCTACTTGATGATCATGCGTTTGTGACAAAAACGGCAAATTATAAAGCTTTGTTTTTGGATAAAATTCATAGTTAAAAGCCCTACGTCCACCTATTATGATGGACCGACCATCAGGCAAGATGTGGTTAGTGGCGTACCACCGACGCTCCAACAACTCGTTAGGGTGCTCCACCCAATCGCAACCGCTACAAGACGGTTGGAAAGATCTAACCATGCGTTCTCCATCGTTGAAACCGCCGGTTTGGATTAGGGTACCGTTGGGTAGGGTGGCACCGGAGGAACACCACGTGTCGGTTAACACGGTGAGGGGACGGAAGGTGTTGGAAAGAGAGTCGTACTCTACGGAGTGAGCCGTACAATCAACTTGTAAGGCCTCGTCGTTGGAATCCCTACGACAATGGCCATTGGGTAGGGGGAGTCTTGACTCACCAAAGTCGGTCCTATCAAAGATGATAACACGATCATCGTTTAAGAGTTGCATGTGCATGGCAGAAATGCCGATGCTATTTTGTAGGAGCTGCCATCGACCACCCCCCGTAGCAAATGTACTACGGGGGGATAGGACGAGGATTGTAAATAAGAGAAGGATATGTGACATGGAATGGGATACCAAAAATTGAGTGTCAAAGTAAGTAATTGAGTTTTTTTTGGTTGTTTTGGTTGGTGTTTGGTTAAAGGAAGAATTTATATAGGAGAAATAAATGTGTACATAACCATGGTAGTCTTGCTTATATATATATATATATATTTTTATATATTTAGTTGGTTGTATTAAATAGAGATATATATACGAAATACATGTTGGAAGGCAAAAACAGAGTGATTTTAGTGGGAATTATTGTAGCCTTATAGGTAGGGAGTGAGAGCACATATATATTATTAGCTCATTGAGTCTTGTCCCTTGCAAATTGCATCATGCAAAGTGAGGGTCCTCTTTCTTCTACTAACTTTTTGAAGAAATTTTTTATAATTTTATTGCTTACAATAATAACTTGATAAAGAAATGTTATATTGGACACATACTATTGCAGATAGCGTAATGTTGTATATGTTTAAAATTTATTTCCATTTAATATAAATAAATTTAATATAAGATCAGTAAGGGTCTTGTATATCGAACTACTTTGTATGTCATAAACTCATAATAATGTGCGTCGTTTATTCTTTCATACTCTATTATGCATCCAGGTATACCTTACTATATATGGCACACGTATTTACAAACCTTTTAGCATAAATCACTACTTAAAATTTCAGATCAACTTTTGCAAGCTTTCCAGAAGAGAGATAGATGAGCAGCTAGCGCATGTACAACCAGAGCCTTTATTCTTCCAACTAAGTACCTAAAGTTAATTTATTTGATTCAAAGTAAATAAATGAAGAAGTGCTCTAATTAAGCCTCTATATTGACCACTAAATAAAGTTTCTTCTTTCACTTTGACTCAATTTATGTATAAGTGGTAAACATTGTATGACTAAAAGGAACAAAAAGAAGATATGATTTAATATTATTTGTTTTACTAAATTTAACATTTGGGGGACAAAGCTATTAATAACATATTGATATATAGCATAGTCCTATTAATTACATTATGCTATACGATATGGCACTATGTATATATATAAATGCGAAGCTAGGTTGACATGAAAAACGTTTTTTTTTTTTGACTCGAATTATGTTCTAATCTGTATGCGCATTTTCCCGCATCAATTAAACTGATTGCAAATTATGGAATACTCCTCCGTATATGAAAAAGTACATTAGTTTGACTTTTACAATCAGAGGGGGACCTTCCACTGAGGCCATTCGGAGCCAGCCACCTCGTAAATTATTGTAATTAATCAGTTATTGAACTTAAATAATCTATATATACTTATAAAATATTAGGGCATAGTGATTAGTTTCGAACAAGAAGTAAAATATTTAAATTTCAGCCCCTTTAATATTTTTGGCCAAGATTCGCCACTGTTTAACTTGATTTTATACTATTATATATTAGACATATGGCATTAACATGCATGTGTGCTAATGCACTTACCCAAAGATAGAGGGAGTAATCAATTTCCTACTTATTTTATGTTAATAGTCTCCCTTGTACTTTGTATGTATTAGGGATATCTAATTTTCAAATTGAAATTAAGCCACATTATCCTCCTTTTCATCATAATATCATATGGAGAATTTATACTCCATATCTATTTTTGTTCCATTTATATAAAACTAGATGAAGCCCATACGATGCACGGTGTGTTTGATTTTTTTTTAAATAAGTTTTTTTTTTTGTATTTATGAGCCTAAAATTTGTTATATATTTAGATAAAATTCCTAATATTAAAAGATAATATATAATATTTAATTAATTTAAACTTAAAAATCTCATTCGCCAATTTTGCTTACATGGCATTTAAATTATTTAATTCTAAAAGAAATTAATAATCTCTTATTTAATTGGCTACTATTAAGATTTATAATCCTACATGGCGCGCTGAGAAAATTAGATCCTACGTGGCTCTCTAAAAACTCGGGAAAAAACTCCCCTTTATATATATATATATATTAGATTTAAAAAACAACGCACCTGTATAACCAATTTGGTACAAAACTTCGTCAAAAATAAATAAATAAATAAGGTGCTGTTAGAAGATAAGTCTAATAAGTGAATGTCAATTATTGATTTGATTACACAATGCTCATATAGGTCCAAACACTTGTGAACTCATATGGCTCTATGTGAGTAATTATTGTATTATTAGTGTAACTCATGGCTATAAATACAATGCCATAGAAGTAAGAATACAATGATAACACTACAACAATTTCACCCATCTTCTTTCACTCTTTTACTCCTTTTATTAATCAAAACTTTTCTATCGGTAAATTCTTTAACACGTTATCAGCACCAGTTTTCAGTCAGGTATATTTATACCTACTTCTAAAAATTTATAACAAATAATACTATCTACTTCTAAATGTTTCGAGGAGTATGCTCTATAGTTGCCCATATTTGGGATCCTCTATAACAGAAACTCAAACATTTACTATATATACCTCAAAAACAACGGTGAAAGTTCTCTTACTTGTGAATTTACTACTATCATCTTTTGTTTATTCATGTTGATGTTTCTTTGTTTGATCCATGTTGATATTACATACTCATTTTACGTAAATTTTTATCTTAGTTATTATAATTGCTAAGTAGTAGCTTTGCATGCATATTATTATTAACTAGATTAACAAAAAGATGCAGCCTTTTATACTTATTATTTTTCTTACTTTTACATACTTTTTGTGTTTCTTTCCGTTTTCGAACCCATGATCTTTTATAGATATTAGGGCTCTCGGACCACTATGGCTTGCATTCCCAGTGTGATAACCTTTTACAATTATAAATATATATATATGGACCATAATTTTATGCCAGTACGTTAGACTATTATATGATATTTTTACAGTTGTACAGAACGATAACGGATAAACCTACCTCTATAAAAGACGGATTTTTCCCCCAATTTCACCACAAATCCCTTATCCCTTCCCACTTTTTATCCAAAAATCACCTAAAAAAAAAAAATTCACCCCCTTCTTCTCCGATATGTTCCCCGACGACGGCAACCAAAACACCCAAAACATCCACAACTTCACTTTTGAGGAAGATTTAATGAAGATAAAATAATATTTCCTTCTAATTACGGCGCTTGCAATTTTATTAGTAGCAATATTAATTTTTATCATTATGTATAAGTAAAACTCACTTATTTTGTCGTTTTAGTATATTAAAAGCTTGTTTTTGTTTTATTATGTATGTTTGTTGTTATTAATCATCATTGTATAATATTACCGTTATCATTATAATTATTGTTACTACTGTCATTGTTGTCGTTTTGCTGTTTTTTTTTGCAACTAACATGATTAATTTTTGTCTAATCATATAATTACTCACAATAATAAACCAAGGGGAGAAAAGACTATATTATTTATGGTTTATTATTATTAAATTTAATTATCACGTGTCTTATTAACTTAATTATAAATATGGAAGAACTAAACATGTGAGTTGTACATATAATTTGTTATTATAAACTAATTATCACGAAATTTGTTGTAGCTAAAATGGGAGACCTTATGAAAAGACAGTTCAGCATCTTAGATTTATCTGGAAAGAAATTTCTGGAATGGAAAGTGGACGGAATGATGAATTTGAAAGCTCAAGGCTTGGAGCATACTGTTAAAGAAAATAAAAGTCCCTCTGGTCAAACAACTGATACTACCACTTCTGCAATGACTGTTGATTAGGGGATTTTGCTCCCACCAATCGGAATGCGCCACGTGGGCCAATCAGGTCCTGCCAAGTGTCCCCCAGTTGGACCTCTCAGGGCTTGCCACGTGGCACACGTTTATTCGTCCACCCTGGACCTATTATGTCATGACACGTGGCATACTCCATGCCTAATGGAAAAGTCGGCCACCTAGGCCCAACTTCCGAGGGAAGCCCAATCAGCCCAAGGTTAACCTAAACCTAGGATTGGCACGTTTCCCGAGGTTATAAATACCTCCCTTAATCCTCATTAAGGGGGATTACGCAGATTACACACATTAAACACTCTCACCTAGAGAGACCCAATCACTTTAATTTCCGCATTAATTACTCCTTAATCAAGTACTAACTTGACCGTCGGAGGCGGATCTCCAATCATCCGGAGCATCCGTTTGTTTTGCAGGTACAGGCGTCCGGTTCCAGTCTCGGAATTGTAACTCTCCCGCAGGACATCAGAAAACCCAGAAACATTTTTGGCGCCGTCTGTGGGGAGAGTACTTCTGAGATGGCATCCACCTTTGTACCGGCTCCTGAAGAGAGACGTCCCCTGGACGACCCTCTAGTTCAGTCGGACCACGATACTGAGAATGAATTTGAAGTTGAAGCTCACACAGCTTCAGACGGGACCCTAAGGGCCCGACGTACCCGTCATACCGAAAGGAGGGAACGGGAACATCTTCAAACTAGAAGTGAGCCAGCAGGCGCACCGCCTGTTCGGCAGCAGCCGACTGATGGGTCTGCTCCCATCACAAGGAACGAACTCATGACCTTCATGAGGGACTTCAAGGGAGAAATTCAAGAGTTGATCAACAAGAAGCCGCCTGCTCTGGACAAGGAGCAGTCGGCTAAGAAACCCTCCACTTCACGGAAGAGGAAGCCAGTTCAAGGGCGTGAGGCGACCCCTCATCCTAAATCTAGGAAGTGGGAGCCACCTGCCCTTGATTTCACAAAATACCGTTTTCCTACTCCAGGAAAGAGATTCAGGCGGACGGGTCGAGGAAAACATACACAGATGCTCGGCTACTCCTAGAGCAGAAGAAGAGTGACCGATTGTCAGAGTCGGCCTCTACTTCAAACTTCCAAGACAGTCTGCGCAATACCTCGATGAGGCATACTCAGTCGTATCATGAGAGTCAGTCAGGCGGCACCTCCCGTCAGTCCGGCTTTCATAGCGACCAGGCGGTACCAAACTTACCGTTTGTACCGCAACAACAGTATTTTTTGCAGCCACCTCCGTTTGGTGGACATGCAGCAAAAAATGTCCAACCTATGGACTGGAAGCTACGGTTGCTTAGACTTGGCGAACAGCCGTCGGCCTTCTCCAAGGAAATTACTGAAGCCGCTCAGCCGGCCAAAGTGAAAAATGTATTAGTAGGCGCCTATGACGGCACTACTAACCCAGAAGACCATCTGATGGCATTCACCAACCTGATGTACCTTCAAGGGTGGATGATCCCACTTGGTGCAAGTGTTTCCCAGCGACTCTCAAAGGAATCGCACAACAATGGTTCGGCAACCTGCCGACTGGTTGTTTAAATAACTTCAGGACGCTTGCTTACTTATTCACCTCCAACTTCGCCATGAACATCTCTGCGAAGAAGACGACCCTTGATTTAGGAACGATTCAGCAGGGCGAGAAGGAGGGGCTTCGTTCTTACATCAGGCGGTTTAACCTGATGAGAATACAGATTCAAGGGTTACCGGATGAAGTAGCCTATACTGACTTTTTCAGAGGTCTCAAAGACGGGTCGACCTTCAAATTTGATTTGGTCCGAAAGAGGGTGACGACTCTTCAAGAGGCCTTGATTGAAGCGGAAGCCTATATACAGGCGACTGATCTTTGTAGTACGGTAAAACAGTCAGACGGGAAAAGGTCCGACAAAAGAGAAGGACGACAGAAACAGTCGTCAAACAAAGATGAGAAGAGAAAAGAGGTATGGGCGGCTGATTCCTCTAAACAGCCGGCCCAGAAGAAGAAAAAAGAATTCAAACCATACTCCCCAAAGTATGCGTTTAACAAGGATAGCCAATTTATCCTAAAGGAAATCAAGGGACGGATCTCAATTGAGAAGCCGGTCCCCATGAAGGGTTCTGCAAACAACCGGAACCAAGAAAAATTCTGTGATTATCATGAAGATGTTGGTCATCACACCAATGAATGCATCAGTCTCATGCGGTATCTGGACCGCCTGGCTGAGCAAGGTGATCTTGACACTTATGTCAAGAAATCTACGGGGAACACTTCCTCGAAAAAGCAGTCGGCCAAAAAGAATCAACAGGCCGACAGCTCCGATACAGATGATGCAGTCGTCTACACCATTGCAGGCGGCTTCTCAGGAGGCGGCCCCACTATTAGGGGCAACAAAGACAATATCAGACGGCTAGATGTAAATTCCGTTCACCAAGAACGGCCCTCCAAATATTCATTTCCTGAGATTGTCATCACTGAAGAAGATCTAGGAGGGGTAAGAGGGCCGCATGACGACCCTATCGTTATTGAATGTAAAGTGGCCAACCAGAGAGTTGGCCGAATCCTCATAGATACCGGAAGCTCCTCAGATCTCATCAGTAGCAAATGTCTGTCGAAACTAAAATATCAGACTGATTGCATACATCCGGCACCCAACCCTTTAGTAGGGTTTGGAGGAGGAGTCGTCCACCCAGTGGGACGAGTGGATTTACCCATCCGCCTGGGTGAAAAAGGGGAAGGACGACACATGGTAGTCCGGTTCCTGGTAGTAGAAGAACTCTCGGCCTACAACATGATTCTGGGACGACCAACCCTGAATAATTCCAAGGCTGTTATAATCCCATCTCTTATGTGCTCAAGTTTGAGAAAGATAATGGAACAGTCGGGTCCCTAAGGGGAGATCAGAGGATGGCCCGAGAGTGCTATCTCTCGGATGTCAAGCCCACTGTTATGGCCGCTGGGTCGAGTGGTGGAAAAATAGACCTTGACAATGTCAAGGAGAGTGCGCCTGTTCAAGAAGCAGGCGGCAAGAAGAGAAAGGCATCCCAGACGGGAGCCGCAAGAAAAGACAGAAAATAGCAATCATTGGCAGAGGAGCGGTCGAATGAATTCCGCCCTCAGCCAACTGGTGAGCATACGGACCGGATCTAAGATGACTCGCGTCCTGACAGAACAGTCAAAGTTGGGACGACTGCTCTAAGGGTCCTGGGTGACGACTTTCACAAACTATTGAAAGAATAAAAGGACATCTTTGCATTCGAAGTCCATGAAATGCCAGGCATCAGTCCTGATCTGGCGGTACATAAACTGGCCGTGGATCCGAAAAAGAAACCGGTAAGGCAGAAGAAGCGGAACCATGGCGAAGAAAGAAGTCAGGCGGCAGCCGCCGAAGTTAAAAAATTACTTGATGCAGGGTCCCATCCGGCAATGTTACTTCCCAGACTGGGTTGCAAATTTGGTGCTTGTTAAAAAGCCGAATGGCACCTGGCGAATGTGTGTAGACTACACAGACTTAAACAAGGCGTGCCCCAAAGACAGTTACCCTCTGCCTAAAATTGATAACCTGGTCGACTCAACAGCCGGCCATGCTTTGATGAGCTTTATGGACGCCTACTTTGGTTTCCATCAAATTCCTTTATGGAAGAAAGATCAGGAGAAGACGACCTTCGTCACTGATCAAGGGTTATACTGTTACACGGTCATGCCGTTTGGTCTTAAGAATGCCCCGGCCACTTTCCAGCGAATGATAAACACTGTGTTCTTTGATCAGATTGGGAGAAATGTCGAGGCATATATTGATGATATGATTGTCAAGTCTAAACTTCAGAAAGACCATCTGTCGGACCTCCGAGAAACTTTCGCCACACTCAGGCGGCACCATGTCATGCTCAATCCCAAGAAATGTGTCTTTGGAGTTGAGTCTGGGAAATTTCTCGGATTCCTTATCAATCAGAGAGGAATAGAGGCGAACCCTGAGAAGGTGCAGGCGGTCATCGACATGCAGTCGCCTCGTACCATCCGAGAGGTTCAGAAGTTAACAGGTTGTCTGGCGGCCTTGGGAAGATTTCTAAGCCGATCAGGCGACAAATGCCTATACTTTTTCCAGGCAATTAAGAAGAAGGCAAGGTTTGAATGGGGGCCGGATGTTGAGGCGGCCTTCCAGAAATTGAAAGTTCACTTGCATTCCTTGCCGAGGTTGGTCAGCCCTTTACCCAAAGAAGTACTTTACATGTACCTGGCCGTCTCTGATCATGCGTTAAGCGCTGTTCTTCTTGCTGAAAGAGACGGCTGTCAGCTCCCGGTCTACTTTGTCAGTCATGTACTGAAAAATGCCGAGTTGAGGTATCCCTTAGTGGAGAAATTTGGTCTTGCACTCTTCATGGCTGTTAAAAAATTGAAGCCCTACTTTTTGGCACATGCAGTCGTCGTGTATACAGATCAACCTATCAAGCGGCCACTGACCACCATGGAGTCATCAGGCCGAATGATCAAATGGGCCATAGAAATACAGAGCCTCGAAGTTACTTTCGAGCCTAGAAAAGCAGTGAAGGGGCAAGCCTTTGCTGACTTTATTGTTGAGATGACTCGTCCCCCTGATTCTCGAGATCCAGACCAAGTCTGGAAGGTATATGTGGATGGAAGCTCTACATCAAATGGTTGTGGAGCAGGCATCATATGTCAGTCGCCAGAGGGCGACAAGTACGAGTATGCTCTACGCTTCAGTTTTCAGGCCTCAAACAATGAGGCAGAATATGAAGCTTTACTAGCTGGAATCCGCATGTGCAAGGCGGCAGGGGCACGAAAGATAGACGCCTGTTCCGATTCACAATTGATAGTGAGTCAGTATAATGGCGAATACGAAGCAACCCATCCGGCCATGATCAAGTATTTACAGGCGGTACGACAGGCGGTCGGATCCCTTGAAGATTTTCGTCTGACTCAAGTGCCGAGATCAGAAAACAACCAGGCGGATGCACTTTCAAAATTAGCATCATCCGCTTCCTGTGATACTCCTCGAACTGTTTTTTGGGAAGTAATGGAGAAGAGAAGCATCGAGGAAGACCCTATTGGAATCCTAGATAGAAGCTCAACCTGGATGGATCCAATCAGGGCATATCTGACAAACGGTACCCTGCCGGATGATCATCAACAGGCGGCAGCACTGAAAAAACGAGCAACCAGTTTTGAAATGATAAAGGGAGAACTTCACAAAAGGGGGTACCTTCAACCCTTCTTGAAGTGTGTTACTCCAGAAAAGGGGCGAGAGATACTAGACGATCTTCACTCTGGTTACAGTGCTTCCCATATAGGCGGTAGGACGCTTGCTCAACGGGCAAGGCGGCAGGGCTATTTTTGGCCTACTTTAGAAGCAGATGCAATGGAGATGGTGAAAAAATGTGACAAGTGCCAAAGGTTTGGCAAGCTAATTCACCGTCCGGCTACTGACCTCACTACCATTCATAGCCCACTACCGTTTGCTAAGTGGGGCTTGGATATTCTGGGTCCATATACGCCTGCTACAGGCGGAAGGAGGTACATACTTGTTGCAGTCGACTACTTCACTAAATGGGTAGAGGCGGAGGCTGTAAAGGGAATCAAGACGAAGGATGTAATTTCATTCATTTGGAAAAATGTCATCACTCGGTTCGGGGTTCCCATGTCTATGGTTTTTGATAATGGTCCCCAATTTGAGACGCCTGTTCTCAAAAGCTGGTTGGGTGACCAAGGAATTGCACACTACTTTGCATCTGTCGGCCGTCCACAAGCAAACGGCCAGGTAGAAGCCTTTAATAAAATCATCTCAGACGGTCTCAAGAAAAAGATTGAACGAGCAGGCGGCCTATGGGCGGATGAATTACCACATGTTCTCTGGGCCATTAGGACGACTGAAAAAGGGGCGACTGGAGAAACTCCATTCCTCCTAACTTATGGTGCGGAAGTTGTTCTTCCAATAGAACACTACGAGCCGACTCTTCGAGTAATGCTATATGACGAAGAGGCAAACTGGGAAGCCATGCGCCTGGCATTAGACTCACTCCCTGAAAGGAGGGGCAATGCTGTATTGCGCCATGAAATTTACCGCCTGAGAATGACTAGATCATACAACAAAAAAGTACATAGGCGTCCACTCAAAGTGGGGGACTTTGTACTTAGAAAAATGGAAGCAGTTGGTAGGGCTAATGAGTCTGGCAAACTAACTCCCAACTGGGAAGGACCCTACCGAATCTGTGAAGAGGTCAGGGACGGTACCTACCGTCTGGAAACACCAGACGACCAACCGTTGCCTCGAACTTGGAATGTAGATAATCTTAAGAAATATTTCTTTTGAATGATGTAAATAGTCAAGGGCTACTTAATAAAAGTTTTTTGTTTCATTCAATTTTGTACTAAGAGGGGCACGCCTACTAACAAACAGTCGGCTACTCTCCATATTTAGTTTTCATTTTTACCTAAGACTCTAAGAGGGGCATGCCTACTGACAAACAGTCGGCTACTCTCCATGTTTAATTTTTATTCTTACTTAAGAGGGGCACGCCGCTTGTTTCACTCAACCGGCTACTCTCCCATAATACAGTTCACCAAGAACTATCAAAGGCTCATGGCTAAAATGATCAGACCAGGCGTCAAGCCAACTGATCAAAATATAAAAATTCAATTCGACCTGTCCCAACGTTATAGCAGGCGTCCGACGGCATCCATCCGGATGAAATTCGTCGCAGAGAGCAGCTCCCTTTTGGGTGGAACATTGTTCTATAAAATCATTACACGGCACCTATACGACTGTCTAAACAAGACAACCACGTAGCTGTTTCCCGGACAAGGATACCTCTCACTTAACTGACTAATCAGGTCAAACAAGTGTTCGCAGTAACCATCCGTGTAAACCAACCGACTGGACTACTTGGGATAAGAACAGTCGGTATCTTATGAGTTGATAGCCAACAAACATTGGCGAATAAAGGGGAGCAACCGGTACCCACCGCTTGAAACCTCTACTACTCAGTCACTCGGCGACTAGGTAACAATCATGTTTACTTGGTCACTCCTTAAAAATTTAGTATGAAACTAAAAAGGTGTTCATACAGCACCTGTTCACACTAGATTAAATGTGGCGGGGAACAGTCGGCCTAGATTGCCTAAAGTCTCTAGCCTAAAAACATGACAGGTAGGAAACCACTTTCCTACTTGGTTAATTTTACAAATGACAGGACCGCCTGCCTAAAGGGGATCCAGTCTTTAAAATGGGTCGAATACCGATTGGATAAATGGCCGACTGATCGCCTAGCCTGGAAACAGACAACCAGTCGTCCAGGGGCATAGGCGGCGTGACTAACTATTCGTACCTGTCTGCAACTATCGGCCATGTAAAACAGTCGGTATAGTGTGCGATTGGATATCAGAATATTCAATACTTAAACAAATTTGAAGCAAAACAAAAATATTCATTAAAAGGAAGCCGGTCATTAAAGACCGGCCAAATATTCAGAGCCCCGGCCCCCTGGCCGGATAAATACAAACAAACGGCACGCAGGCCGTGGAAAGAAGACATAAAGCTTAAGAAGGGGGAAGATCTTCAATATTAGCAGCTGCCGCCTGGTCAGCACTCTTTTTGCTGGACTCGGCTTCAGCTGCATCCTTCTTCGATGCATTACCCCCAAGCGGCACAAGCGCCACTACCGGCTGCTCCTCCTCCTCCAACGCCTCGTCCTCAGCAGCCGCCAGGATCTCTTGATTATATCTATCAGAACACTGGCGGTACGTTTTTTCCTGGGAGGCAAAGTCGGCATTGGGGAAGAGGCGGCCCCAAGTCATGCGCTGGATTTGAGCAGAGTCTTCCATCATCTCCCGGACCAGCTCTTTCTTTTCTTGCTCGGCCTTTTCTGAGAGCTCCTGAGTAAGACTCTTCTCCTGGGTCACCAGGCGTTCCTTAACAGCCGCCAAGGATTTCTCCAAGGTGTCGTATGAGGACATCTTTTGGCGAAGAGGTCTCAGCTCGGCCTTGAGATTGTTGATGGTCGCCTCCAGCTCGCTATTCCTCTTCTGGGCCGCCTCTAACTGAGCCCGGATAGCGGCGGTAGCCTGCGCCTGATAATAAAGAATATCAATTGTCAGAACCTCATTTTGGGCAATTTGAAACATTGCCTTATCATAGTCAGAGGCGGCCATAGCTTTTGCAGCCTTTACCTCTTTGTTCTTCCTGTCAAGCGGCTTACGGAGGCCGTTTACTCGGAGCAGGGCCTAAGTAAAAAGGGGAACAGGCGTCAGTTTCCAAAAAAAAAAAAAAAAAAAAAAAAAAAGAGAGGCGTCCTGGAATTCAAATACTCAAAAATATGTTAAGTATACCTCAGCAAGGACTCCTGCAATCCCGTCTAGGTCAAGGGTGCCGACACCCCTGACCGCCTCCCTTTCAGCTGGAGGAACGGCCTTGATCATAGACTTGGCCACCTCGACCAAGTCAGGCTCCTGAGGGCCGGCTGCATTAAGCATAGACAAACGGATTAGACCTAGTAAAGAAGGGAGCAAGTCTAAAATTTACAAGGACAACTTCATACTTCTAGGCGGCCCAATTGGAGTTTTGGAAGGAGTGGCCGGCTGTTTCTCAGCCGCCGCATGTTTCCTGGCAGAACCAGGAGAGCTCGCAACAGTCGTCCTCCGGGCCTTGGAGTCCGCCTGTTGGGAAGAAGAAGCTCTTGGAGCGCCCGTCTAAAAAAGAAGAAAAAAGTCAGTATATGCATAAACACAACTCCAAAAAGAGAGTGAAAGGTTCGAAGCCCACCAAGGGTGCCCCCTTGTTGGGGGAGTCGGTTGAAGACTGTTTCATGATGGAGGCCCGCAACATGGCCGCCGCAGTCTTGGAGGCGGTAATTTTGCTCATGGCGTCCGCTGCAAAAACAAATAGCAAAGTTAATAAAAGTCATAACAGAAATACATGGAACAACAGAGTATTCGATAGGCCGGCTACCTCTTGAGCACCGACTGCTGAGGCCACAGGCGGCCAAAAAGTACTCGTCGTAGAGCCATTTGAAGCTCGGGACGCAGTGCAGGGGTACTTGCTCTCGTACCCCTGAAGTAGAGTTCACCTTCGACTCTACTTTGAAAAGTCCTTTATCTAGGATCTCTTTCTTAGCCTTGGGGGGAACATGCGGCATGCTGCGGCCGCCTGCAAGAAGGGGCGGATTCCTGTTCCACCTGTTGAAGCGCTTGTTCAGCTCTGTGTCTGAACTCTCAATGATAAGGAAGGTGCTCCGCCAGTCCTTCCATTTGTTTGCTTTACCTCTTGTCATGAGGTAGCCCATGTGGCTCGTCAATTGATACCAGCCGGTACCGCCTGCCTTAGGGGTCCGGCTGAGGTAGTTCATGTGGGCGAAAGCCTCGAAGTTCGGCTCCACCCCGTGCAGTTCGCACCCGGCCACATAGCCGAGTACGTTGACCCAGGAGTTCGGGGCTAACTGCCATAACCCCAACTCATACCCATCCAAGATCCGCTGAACAGCCGGATGTAGTGGGAAGCGCAGCCCAGCCTTGATGGTCGCCTCGTAGCAGCCAAAGCAGGCGCCATCATAACTAGTACCAGCCGGCCAGACGACTGTGTCTTCTGGATCCGGCACGAACACTAAAAAGCCGGGGCCCATTGTGTGGTTTGCGATAAAGCTCCCCACTTTTTCTTGCATGGCCGTGATCCGGCCCCGAGGTACCGTGCAGTAGTAGGGGGTATTTTGCTCTCGGTGAGAGGCGGATGGCTCCGCCCAATTGTCCCCCTTCTCAACTGCGTGAGAAAGCCTCGCCTCTTGTAGGCGACTGTTTTTCTCTTCTGTGTCCAGAGAAGCATGGCCAGAAGAGCTAGACTCGGATTCGTCCTCTGACGAG
Organism: Chenopodium quinoa; assembly: GCF_001683475.1. Taxonomy (NCBI): domain Eukaryota; kingdom Viridiplantae; phylum Streptophyta; class Magnoliopsida; order Caryophyllales; family Amaranthaceae; genus Chenopodium; species Chenopodium quinoa. Next base: position 2,744,114 of record NW_018742770.1, read on the forward strand.
TACGAAGAGGACGACTCCTCCCCTCTCCCAGAGGGGCCCGCCTCCTCTCCTTTAAAAGGAGCAGGAGAGAATGTAGAATTGTCAACTGTAAAATGGGAAGGGGTCACTTTGACTCCTCCCTCAGAACTGCCGGCTTTCAAGCCGCTTTGTTTCATTTCCACATCTGGCGCCTGGTCAGATGTTTCACTAATCGGCACCCGGTGGGAGGAGCCGTCTGAGTTCGAGATCCTTGCCGTCTTTTTTGTTCTGGCCATCATGTTCTGCATAGACACACATACAGTCGGACTTTGTATAAAGGGCAAAGATGGGTCCAGAAAAGGGCAGGCGGCACTCCTAGTCCTAGATTCAGCCGTCCCCGGTGACCGGCTGATCGCTAACCTAGGTCGTGTCGTGTGCTTCCGTGGTGCCATTTCAAAAAAGAATAAAGTAAAGAGAAAATTAAGAGTAAGAGAACCGACGGTTACCTGAACGAGTGACGATTGATGAAGTTCTGAAAATCCTTTGCAGTCGGCTTGTCAGAGCAGGCGGTAGGCAGAAAGGGTCCAAAATGTCAGAGCAAGTTCAGGGGTCCGAATGTTCTCTCACAAAGTTCTCAAGTGTGAAAATGACCGAAGGCAACACTCCCTTATATAGGCGAAGTGAGAAGGCGAAGGGTCACTTCCGGAATTCAAAATTTAGGCGGGAGAATCTCTCGGCCTTTCGCCGAGTGACACCTGTAGCAGGCCGTCGCCTGTTACAGGGCGACACCTGTCACAGGTAACACGTGACCAGTCACGTGCCACCTGTGAGGGGCAAATGATTAGGGGATTTTGCTCCCACCAATCGGAATGCGCCACGTGGGCCAATCAGGTCCTGCCAAGTGTCCCCCAGTTGGACCTCTCAGGGCTTGCCACGTGGCACACGTTTATTCGTCCACCCTGGACCTATTATGTCATGACACGTGGCATACTCCATGCCTAATGGAGAAGTCGGCCACCTAGGCCCAACTTTTGAGGGAAGCCCAATCAGCCCAAGGTTAACCTAAACCTAGGATTGGCACGTTTCCCGAGGTTATAAATACCTCCCTTAATCCTCATTAAGGGGGATTACGCAGATTACACACATTAAACACTCTCACCTAGAGAGACCCAATCACTTTAATTTCCGCATTAATTACTCCTTAATCAAGTACTAACTTGACCATCGGAGGCGGATCTCCAATCATCCGGAGCATCCGTTTGTTTTGCAGGTACAGGCGTCCGGTTCCAGTCTCGGAATTGTAACTCTCCCGCAGGACATCAGAAAACCCCGAAACAATTGTTGCAAAACCTATTACTGAACAAGATAAGGCAAAAGCCTTAATGTTGTTAAGGCATCATTTACATGAAGGCCTTAAAACTGAGTACATGATGGTTGAAGATCCCAAAGAATTATGGGATTGCCTTAATGAAAGATTTGGACACCACAAAAGGGTGCTCCTTCCTAAGGCATTATTTAACTGGACAAATTTACGGTTCCAGGATTTCAAATCTGTAATTGATTATAATTCAACCATACATGAGATAGTGTCTATATTGAGATACTGTGATCATCCAGTTTCGGATGAACAGATGATTGAAAAAACACTCACTACCTTTCATGCAAGTAACATACTGTTGCAAGAACAGTATCGTGAAAGAGGTTTTAAAAAAGTTCAATGAATTTATGAGTGTATTGCTTGTTGCGGAACAAAATAGTGAACTTTTGTTGAAAAATCATAACCTGAGACCAACTGGGTCTTTGGCCACTCATCATGAGGCAAATGCAACAAATTCCTATCCACCCGAGTCAAATGCTACAAGAAGAGGTGGACGTGGAAATTACAATGGCCGTGGAAAAGGCCGTGGAAATTATCGCGGACGAGGCCGAGGACGTGGTAGAAACAATTTTCAAAGAAACAGTGATGAGTGACATTTATGTCACTCTTAGGGGTAGTATTTAGGTCTTTTTCCTCTTATTTTTCTTAGGTTTTTCCACCTCATTATCCTCTTATGGCTTCTTTTTGTGTTGATGAAAAGTAATGCTTATTTTGATAATCTTTATGCATTATTTTATCATCCCCATGCTCTCGTGAACTTTGGTATCTTCTGCAGGTTCCGTGACGGTCCTATGCACGGTGGGAGGCCCCTTGGCCAAGCATGGAAGCCATGGACAAAGGCAAGAGGAGCAAAAGGGAAGGAGAGGAAGCAAGAAAAGGAAGTGCAAGAGGAGGTGTGGCCGAACCTCTGAAAGGTCCGGTCGAACCTTGGTGTGGTCAAACTTTTCAAAAGTTCGACCGAACCTCCAGGGTGCAGTGAAGGCAGTGTCAAACCTGTTTTCAGCAATTTTGCAGGAGAGGTCGAACCTCAAAAGTTCGACCAAACAAGGATCAGGGAGGTTCGACCGAACCTACACAGGGTTCGACCGAACCTACCCTGAGTCCGACCGAACTTACCCAGAGTTCGGTCGGACCTTTTCCCGATCTCAGCCAATTTTGTACGGACTATTTAAGGTCCTTTTGTGATCGTTTAAAGGAGAGAGAGAATGGGGGACAGTAGCCTAGTTTTCAGAAACCTCTCTTAGTTTGAAACATTCCTTAGGATTAATTTAGCTTAGTTTTCATCAAATCAAATCATTGTATTAGTGAAATTCAAGAATTATTCTCAAAGTTTGGCAATTTGTATTCAACATTTGAAGCTTCAATTAGTAATTTCTCCAACCTTCTTCCTTTTAATTTCAGATTTTATTTGGTATTTGCATGTTATTTAAATCTTCCTAGTTCTTGGTAATTTGTTATTGGATGATAGTTATTTCAATTGTTAACCACTTTTCCCCAATTATTGAAGTATTTAGAACCCTAATTCTTGATTGCATGTTGATAAACATGAGTTGTGAGTAGTCTTCTTGCTAGGGGTTGGGTGAAGCTCGACCTTTTGGGTTAACTATGCAAATGTGGGAGAAGCATTGATGTTTGAATTGCAATTAAATTGATTATATGAGATTGCTTGTTAGTTCCTCATGATAGGTTTAGCTACCCTTGACTAAGGAGCTTGATAGTATGATATGCCTAATTTGACATGGAAGTGTAAATTGAGTACGTCATTACTTATTGTAATTTGATTATGTATCATCTATTGCTAAACTAATGAGGAATCTAAGTTTAGTAGTGTGAGTTGTTTTCTAATTGCATGAGGTTGATTTTACATATAGTCCTTGCTATATCTTGTCTATTTTACTCCCCGTTTGCCTATTTGCCTTGGTTGAGTGGATCTCATTCCCTAGTATCTTTAATTCATTGATTTAGAACCATAGTTTGTTTGTCTTCTTGACGAACCCCAATTCACCAATTGACTTCGAGTTAGCTTAAGTGTAAAGATCTTTGGCAATCATATCCCGTTCCTTGTGGACCGAACTCTTACTTGTCATTATGCTTGGTTTGTAAGGTGTTTGTTAATAAATGTGTTTGATTGAGTGTGGAATGTACGACCGTTCCAACGCCCATCAAAATGGCGCCGTTGCCGGGGAACGGTGTTGTTGATAGCTAATTGATTACTTGAGTCTAGTTCACCATAAAAAAAAATTCAAAAAGATTGTTTCTTTTTGGCTACACTTGTAGCCTTGGTACTAATTGCGTTTGTTGAGAGTGTATGCGCAGAACTCATAACAGGATCTTGGTACCTTACGATCCCGAGATTGAGCAAACTTATAGAAGGAGAAAAAGAGCCGGTTCTAGGCCGTTTACTACTCCCCCAGCTAGAGAGACCAATTTCGAGGAGGATCGAGATCAAATGGGTGACGCGGAACCACCACCTCAAAGACCTTTAAAGGAGTTGGGAACTCCGGGAGCTTATAGAGCTTCAAGCGGCATTGCTCCACCCGTTACTCAAGCCAATGACTTCGAGATTCGGCCCGCAATGATTAATTTGATTGAAAGGAGGCAATATAGTGGAGCAAAACATGAGAGCCCTCTTGCACACTTGAACGAGTTCGAAAAATATTGCAACACGATCAAGGTAAATGGGGTAACTCAAGAGTTTGTGAGACTAAAGTTGTTTCCTTTTTCTTTGATAGGAAGGGCTCTTGAATGGCTTGAGAAGGAGGTGAGGCCTAACTCCTTGAGAACTTGGGACGAGGTCACCACGGCTTTCTTAGGAAGATTCTATTCCCAAAAGAAGACGGCCGAGGCAAGAGCTTTGATCCAAGGTTTCCGTCAAAAAGCTAGTGAAACCATTTATGAAGCATGGGAACGATACAAGGAATATCAAAGGGAGTGCCCTCATCATGGCATTCCGTCATATCAAGTGCTTCAAATTTTCTATGGGGGTTTGAGCCCACAAGGAAAGACTAGCTTGGATGCAGGAGCGGGTGGCCCGATTATGAACAAGACGGAGGAGCAAGTCATAGAGATAATTGAGGATGTGGTGAGGCACCACATGGATTGGCAAGAAGGAGAGAGAGATTCTCTAAACAAGGGAGGAAATGCGGTTTACTCCGTTGATCACCTTAATGCCATCAACAATTTGACCTCCCAAATCGCCAACCTTGGAAAGGAGATGACGTCCATTAAGGCAAAACTAGAGACCTCTAGTTCAACACAAGAGCATCCCTCCCAATCTAAGGGGAGAGGTATGAATTCTAACTCTTCTCCCTCTACTTCTAATAACATGCCTCATGGATGTTTGTTTTGTGAAAATTGTGGGTCTTATGACCATGATACCTCTTCTTGTAATTATGATTTCCAACCCCAACCCCAATACGAAGATGGTAATGAAAATGAAAATGAACAAGTCAATGCCTTGTCTTATGATAATAGACATAGGAATGATAATCAAAGATACTTACCACCAAATAGAAGAGAACAAGGGGGGAATTCCTATAACCAAAGAGGAAATGATTACGATTACCATAATCAAAATCAATGGGGAAATAGGAACCAAAGGGACCAAAATCCCCAAGGTAACTACAACCAACAAGGTGGTTATGGTAACCATAATCATAATAATCAAGGAAACTATGGGAATCAAGGGCAATTTCACCAAGGAGGAAACTCTAATAATCGGAACAATTGGAACAACAATAATAATAGAGGTTCTTCAAATCAAAATGCGTCCAATTCGAATGTTAGAGGTAATAGGGCTTCCCAAGACAACCACTATGCACAAGCACCACATAGTAGGTCTAGCTTGGAGGAAATGTTGGAAAATCAAACTAAAATGTTCAATTCTTTCATGGCCTCAAGTGAAAAGAAATTTAGTGAAGTGATGACCCATAATAAAATGCTAGAGACACAAATTTCACAATTGGCCAATGCTTTGAAGGAAGGGACTAGCACTTCTAAACTACCACCCCAAGGACTAGATCCTAAGAGGCCTGTAAATGTTATATCAACAAGGAGTGGTAAAGTTTTGGAAGAAAGTGTTCCTAAAAAAAGCAATGAGAGAATGAACATGAGTGAGCCTCCTTTTAAAAGTGATTTTAAACAAGAGAGAGAGCAAAACCATGAGAATGAAAAGGAGAAAGAATGTGAGAAAGAAAAAGAATTTGAGAAAGAGAAAGATTTTGAAAAAGAGAGTGAAGAGAGAAGAGAAAAAGAGAGTGAAAAAGAAACCAAACAATTGCAAAGACTTCCATATCCCCATAAATTTGTGAGACACAAATTAGATGTGCAATTCGGAAAATTCCTTGAAACACTGAAGCAAATTCACCTTTCAATCCCTTTTACCGATGCTATCAAGCAAATGCCTAACTATGCTAGGTTTTTAAAAGACATTTTGAGTGGAAGGAGAAAGTGTGATGTGGTGGAAACGGTGAGTCTCACCGAGAATTGTAGTGCAATTATCATGAACAAGATGCCACCCAAATTAAAAGACCCCGGTAACTTTTCTATCCCATGTGCAATATACAAGATGCAAATTGATAATGCTTTGTGTGACCTAGGGGCTAGTGTTAGCCTAATGCCATACTCGGTATACCAAAGACTTGGGATAGGGGAACTTCTACCCACCAACATCACCCTACAATTGGCCGATCGCTCTATTAAATTCCCAAAGGGTAAGGTAGAGGATGTTCCTCTAAGGGTGGGGAAGTTTGTAATCCCGGTGGATTTTGTTGTGTTAGAGATGGATGAAGATGTTAACATTCCAATAATTCTAGGAAGACCTTTTCTTGCTACTTCGGGAGCTTTAATAGATGTTCAAAGTGCTAAAATTTCACTAAAAGTAGGAGATGAGGTGATAGAATTTGATTTGAATGAGAGCATGAAATATCCAAGCTCTAGTCTTGATAATTGCATGATGATTGATACTATTGATTCTATTGTAACTTCTATGCATGAGCACTTGCTCACTACTAACGATGCCCTTGAGAATGTCCTTTTGAACAAGGAAAAGATAGGTGACCAAAGCAAAGAGATGGCATTGTATGAAGAGATGCTTGAAGGAAGTACGGAACCAAGCAATGAGCAAGTGTGCATGGGAATCACAACACGTGATGCATTAGAAGTAGCTACCTCAAGAGAAGGTAAGGGTGTTCCAATGGTAGAGTTGAAACCTCTACCATCACACCTAAGATATGAGTTTTTGGGCCCCAATTCAACTTTTCCGGTTATTGTGAATTCTTCTTTGAACGAGTGCCAAACTCAAATGTTATGTGGTGTTTTGAGAGATCACCAAGGTGCTTTAGGCTATACCATAGATACCCTCAAAGGTATTAGCCCCGCTTTATGTATGCACCACATAACACTTGAGGAGGGTGCTAAGCCTTCCATTGAGAGGCAAAGGAAACTCAATCCTCAAATGGGGGAGGTGGTGAAGAAAGAAATCACCAAACTCCTTGATGCCGGCATCATCTTCCCCATTTCGAGTTCTAGATGGGTTTCCCCCGTTCATGTGGTCCCTAAAAAGGGAGGAATGACCGTAGTTGAAAATGAGAATGGTAATCTCATTTCAACTAGAACGGTGACTGGTTGGAGGATGTGCATAGACTATAGACGTCTAAATGCATCCACCAACAAGGATCATTTTCCTCTCCCTTTTATCGACCAAATGCTTGAAAGACTAACCAAGCACAAGTATTATTGCTTTCTTGATGGCTATTCGGGTTTCTTTCAAATCCCTATAAACCCGGATGACCAAGAGAAAACAACTTTTACTTGTCCCTATGGAACCTTTGCATACAGGAGGATGCCCTTCGGGCTTTGCAACGCACCGGCAACCTTCCAAAGATGCATGATGAGTATTTTTGGGGACATGCTTGAAGCCGAAATGGAAGTTTTCATGGATGATTTCTCGGTAGGGGGCCTTTCGTTCGAGGATTGTTTGTCCAACTTGGGCAAGTGCTTGACAAGATGTGAGAAGGTCAATTTGGTTTTGAATTGGGAGAAATGCCACTTTATGGTGGAAGAGGGAATTGTCCTTGGTCACAAGATTTCAAACAAAGGGATTGAGGTTGACAAGGCCAAAGTTGAAGTGATAGAGAAGCTTCCCCCACCAATCAATGTGAGAGGAGTAAGGTCATTTTTGGGGCATGCCGGGTTCTATAGGATATTCATCAAGGATTTCTCACAAATTGCTAGACCCCTAAATGCTCTTCTTCAAAAAGATGCCATCTTTATTTTTGATGAAGAGTGTCTCCAAGCTTTCAACAAATTAAAGGAGGCTTTAATCTCAACTCCAATTGTGCAAGGGCCAAGATGGGATTTGCCATTTGAACTTATGTGCGATGCAAGTGATGTTGCGATTGGAGGAGTATTGGGGCAAAGGATAGAGAAGAGGCTTCACGTGATTTACTACATGTCTAAGACTTTGAATGAAGCTCAACGGAACTACACCACAACGGAGAAAGAGTTTCTTGTCGTGGTTCATGCTTTTGAGAAGTTTTGGAACTACCTCATTGGTTCCAAAACTATTGTTTATACCGATCACGCAGCCATTAGGTACCTTATTGCAAAGAAAGAATCCAAGCCACGTCTTCTTCGGTGGGTCCTATCTCTCCAACAATTTGATGTTGAAATCCGTGATAAAAAGGGGGCCGAGAATGTGGTTGCGGACCATCTTTCCCGACTAGAGAATGTGCAAGCTAGTGGTGATGAAATCCCTATATGTGATGAATTGAGAGATGATATGCTTTACATCTTGAATGAAAAGGAGCTTCCTTGGTTCGCCGACTTGGTAAACTACTTGGCTTGTGGAGAATGCCCACCCAATTTCTCCAAGAATCAAAGGAAGAAGCTAAAAAGGGAAGCAAGACATTATGTATGGGATGATCCCATTCTCTACAAACGAGGAGTAGACGGTTTGCTCCGTAGGTGTGTCCCGGATGAACAAGTGCAAGGAGTGCTCAAGATGTGCCATTCCGATCCATGTGGAGGGCATATGGGAGCCAACAAAACTGCATTGAAAATCTTGCATAGCGGTTTGTGGTGGCCTCACATCTTCAAGGACGCTTGGGGATTTGTGAAGACTTGTGACCGGTGTCAACGAACCGGCAACATATCCAAGCGCAATGAGATGCCCCAACAACCGATTCTTGAGCTTGAGGTATTTGATGTATGGGGTATGGATTTCATGGGGCCATTCCCAAATTCTCATGGGAATTAATACATCCTTGTGGCGGTCGACTATGTATCAAAATGGGTGGAAGCCATTGCCTCCCCAACTAATGACCACAAGGTTGTCATGAAGATGTTCAAAAAAGTCATATTTCCAAGATTCGGTATTCCAAGGGCGGTGGTGAGTGACAATGGTTCACATTTTGTTCATAGTGCTTTTCAAAAGATGCTAAGAAAGCACGGGGTCCACCAAAGATTCGTCCTTACCTATCATCCACAAACAAGTGGACAAGCGGAAGTTTCTAACCGTCAAATAAAGCTAATCCTCGAGAAGACGGTTGCTAAGAACAGGAAGGATTGGTCAGAAAAGCTTGATGACGCTCTATGGGCATATAGAACGGCGTACAAGACCCCAATAGGCACAACTCCATATCGTCTAGTGTATGGAAAATCTTGTCATCTACCGGTGGAGCTTGAGCACCGGACCCAATGGGCGATCAAGAAGATTAATTTCGACTTGGCTAGCGCGGGAGAGCAAAGATGGCTTGATTTGCATGAGCTTGAAGAGCTAAGGTTGGAAGCCTATGAGTGTGCTAGCAACTATAAGAATCGCACTAAGGATTGCCACGACCGGAACATTGAAAAGAAAGCATTTCTAAAAAGCGATAAGGTACTCCTCTACAATTCTAGGATGAAATTGTTTCCCGGGAAACTTTTATCAAGGTGGAGTGGACCTTTTGTTGTCAAGGAAGTGTTTCCTCATGGAGCCGTGGAAGTTTGGGATATGGACGGCAAGAGATCTTTCAAGGTCAATGGGCATCGCCTCAAGCTTTATTATGAGGATGCTCATGTTGGTTTGATTGAGTCAATGCAATGCAATCTCATCTCTTGAATGTGTGAAGTACGTCAAGCTAGTGACGTTAAAGAAGCGCTTCCGGGAGGCAACCCGAGTTTCTAACCCTCCTCTATTCTATTTGCTTGATGTTTTCTTTTCTTCTTTCACAACTTTGGATTGATGGTTTTGCGTGTATTTGGTTTGTGTTGGTATTCTTGTTTGTCTTGCCTTAAAAAGGAATGCATTTTCCATATACCTTAGGCATGATTGTGTTGTATTTTAGTGTGTCTTGAAGGGAAGTTTTGTGCAAATTTTCAGATAGAGGGATTTAGGGGTGTTCGACCAAACTGCAACAAGGTTCGGCCGAACTTTGCAAAAGTTTGACCGAACCACCCAAGAGTTCGGCCGCTCCTCCCCTAGAACTCAAAATGGGCTAAAAACTGTCGAATTCTGGAAAATCAAAGAGTTCGACCGAACTTTTCATAAGTTTGGTCGAACCTATGCTGGTCCGACCGAACCTTCAGAAAGTTCGGCCGCTCCTGTTCTGGAAATCAAATTAGGCTGAATTCTGGCAGTTTCTGGAAAATCCAAAAGTTCGACCGAACTTTTAAAAAGTTTGGTCGAACTTATTATGGTCCGACCGAACCTCATAAGGTCCGACCGAACCTTTTTCGAGCTTGCCCAGAATTAAAAGGTTTGAGCCGCTGCTTTCTCACTCTTACTTCTTACTTTCGGCTCTCCCTCTCCCTTTTCTTCTCCTTCTCACCCTAATACTCCATAGTCACCCCTCCTTCAACCTCAAATCTCCATAAAAAATCACTCCTATCTTTTTCCCTCCTCACTTCATTTACATCCACTACTCAATTCCTACAATCTCCCATAAAATTCACTCCTTAAATTTTCCCTAATTTCTAGGGTTTGAGTGACTTGAAAACTTCTTGATTTCTACTTACTTCCAATCAATTGTGGTATGGTTATTCTAGCTTTTTGCAAGCTCATTTCTTCAATTTCTCTTTATTTTACCATGTTTTACATGTTCAAGTATGATATGTGGTATAATTGATATTGTTAGTCATGGCTTGTTTGATTTAAAATGGTTATTGGGATTTCCTTGTTGTAATTGGTTGGTTGTTGTTAGTAGAATTTGTTTCATGATGAATATGCATGTATGACTTGGGTTTTCATGATTTCAATTTGTTTGCTTGAATGTGTTAATCTTTCACTAGGTTGTTCATGCTACATTTTGATTGAGAAATTCTTGAGTTGGATGGAATTTTGTGACTATTACTCATTGTTCTCGGTTTGATTTCGATGAGTTTTGAGTGGATTTCATGAATTTTAGGGGACGTCATGCCCATTTTCGCCTAGGTTTTCTTAGGATTTGCATTCGATTGCCATAGGATTTTTAGCTCATGCCTTGGTTTATAAGTGTCCATTAATGCCTTGAATTGTATTGTTGCTACCGTCTACATCTATTTCACAACTCATGGCTTTTACTCTCATTGCACACACTTTTAATCTCGACGAGCTTCTTGTGCCCCCTTTTGGCTTTGAATCTTCCTAATGTTAATTCTTGGCGATTTTTGTAGATTCACAATGCATCTTTTTGGCAAAAGCAAGTCCAAGAGGAAGAGGACGGGTGAATCTTCATCGTCAAATTTTCCTCCTCCACCCGGCATCTATGATCATGGCATCATCGCTCCAAACAAACACTTTTGGGATGTCTATAAAACCCTCATAGACCGTCCCATTCGATCTACAAGGTTCTTCTGCGGGAACACCTTAAGAAAGCTTGGCATCATGGATGAAGTAGTCCGGCTCGCACAAAACTTTGGTTGGGGCGAGTTCATTGACCTCCACGCTCACACCTATGAGCGCGTCACATTGGAGTTCCTTGCTTCCCTCCGCAAGGAAGTCATTGAAGAAGATGATGAAGGGAATGAATCTCAAATTATTCTTCACTTTCGTATGTTCAACGAAGACCATTCCCTATTCGAGAGTGAGCTCAATGAGATCTTCCATTGGCAAGCAACCGGGATGCATCGGCCTTCCGATATGACCTCAATGTGTCGCATTCCCTATAATGAACAAGAATGGTGGCAGAGCATCTCCACCAAGCCCATCTTTCGCACTAACACCGCAAAGGTCAACAACATCATCCATATTGCTTTGAGATACTTTGCCCGGCTCCTTCAGTATGCCGTATTCTTCAAGGCAAACCTCGGCTCTATGGTGAAAGATGAGGTAGCTTGCCTTTTCTTGGCCGACAATCCTCAGCGTTTAAAGTTCAAATGCTCCACCACTTTTATCTCGAGATTGTTGGACACTCGAGATGGGCGGCTTGGTGATGAGATACACATGGGGGCATGATCACCCTCATTGCCCTTTCTTTGAATGGTGGAGCTTACAAGGACCAAATTGATTTGCTCCCCCATGTGCTCCAAAACAAAGAAGAAGAGGCCGTCGGCTACCCTCCTTATGCCTCTTTCTATTGTTGCTCTCCGCAACCAACGCTTCATCAACTACTCCACCCAGAATCGCAAATTATCCTCTTGGTAGATAATGGAGAAGAATGGTGTGTCCTCCCGGATCCTCCTCACACTTCGGTAGACCCTTCCAACCCGCTAAGGTGGAAGATTGCGCGAAAATTCATCCCCGATGAATTAAGGAAAAAACAAGCCCGCGGTGCAATCCCTCACCCTCAACCGGTCTACCAAGTGGAGCATAATTTCCCCCCCCCTAGTGGGGGAGGTGAGACATCTTCTTCTTCTTCCTCTTCTCCTTTTGATATGAGTGCCCTGCGTAGTACCCTCGATGGTATTCGTTTTGATAATCAGGCTTCTATTGAACAATGGGGGTACTACGCAAGGATGAACTATGATAGTCTTGTGCAAGCGGGCGTTCAAACGCCCTATGTTAACTATCCCTACCACCCGCCTCAAGAGGGCCCAGTTCCACATTGGGACACCTATGACCCTAACAACCCCTCCCCCAACACCTATGCTTATTGGGAAGGTCCTATCGACCCATCCCAACGTGTTGGTACCCCACCATACAACCCTTATCGGCCGGGTGGGTGCGACTACGCCTATGATCCGGCAAGTCCATCAACCCCGAATCCTTTTGATGGTGGTTGGGGTACCCAAGGGTGGCCCTATGAGCACTTTAACCAACCTTTCCATCCATCCATGGATCGCCCGGGGTTTGATTTCATGAACCCCCCTCAGGAACGGGAGGATAGAAACCCCAATGAGGGTTCTCTCCCTCCATTTCCCCCCCCCCGGACTTTCATGCCTATTCCTTTTGCTCGAGACGTGCAAAAGACTAGCGTGGGGGAGGATGTTCCTTTTGGTTGAAGTGTACATAGGAGGGTAGTGTGGTAGGATGGTAGCTTGTGCATATGGAGAACCATCACGGATAATGAATTTATTGTAGTTAGAGATGATTTTTGGTTGGTAATATTCTTATGATGATGATGATGTTAAAAAAAAAAAAAAAAAAAAAAAAAAAAAAAAAAAAAAAAAATGTTGTTTTTCCCTCTTCTCTCTTGATCCCAAAATCCAAATCCAAATCCCAAAATCCAAATCCAAAATCCAAATTTTGTAGATAGCTTTTTGTCAATCTTTTTCTTTTGTTTATAATTCTAGTCTTTTCCTTTTGTTCACTAACTTTTCTTTGTATAGTTGTAGTGTTTCTTTTCTTTTGGCTCACTTTCCTTGTAGCTTGAAAACGGAAGCACAAAATGATGGGATAAGGAGCAACTCAAGCTCCGGAAACCTTAGTGAGATCGCAATTTTGCCTTGTGTTCTATTTCAAGCAGCATTTGGTGAGATCTTTCCCTACTTTCCTTTATTTTTCTTTGTGTGCATAGTTAGTTTAGACTAGAATGGAGTTGATTGTTCGAGGTTGTTTGCATTTGATTCCACGGAATCTGGTGATCGTTGGTATTGATGCCGAACGATCTTTGTTTGTCGATTGAGAATTATATGTTTACTAGCCTCTTATCTCTCTTGTACTCCTTGCTTAAAAAAAAAAAAAAAAAAAAAAAAAAAAAAAAAAATGAAAAAGATTTTCCTTTTTATTCATGGCAAACCACGAAAAGCTTAGTTGTTTCATTTTCATTTCGAGCATAATAATGTTGACTCGTGTGTTTGAATGCTTTGCTTCTTGAGTGTTATAAGTTTGCATGCTTCGGGATTGCCATTGGTTGACTCTGGGACATGTTCATGCTAAGGTAGTTGTTCTAGAACTCGTTAGGCCCATCGAACCCAAATTCACTTGTTTGTGGTAAGAAGGTGTCTCATTAGGGGATTTGAAGCCCTAGAGATGGTTTTTGTAACCCGATGTGAGCTTTATTGTTCAAGCCTCCAACATTACTTGTATGAGCGGCGTAGGATCCTCACCAAGGCATGCTTAGATCTAGAACTTGGCGTCTGGCTCCCGAGATCGAGACCGAACTAACCTACAATGACAAAGGCATTCTTCCTTCGGTGACTATTTTGGGTTGCATTTGCCCTTACCATGTTGAATCTTCCCCTCCTTGATTATAGCACATTGCAAGCCCATGGCCCTTTTGTTTTACTTTCACCCTTAGAATCGTGAAGCTCAAGCCATGAGGGCTTATTGTAGTTTTGATTTGAAATTTGGAAGGGAATGGTTCTACTTGGAAAGTGAAGCAGTGTTTTTGTGAATATATGTTCAAGAAAAGCAAATGTAAATCCTAGAAAAAGCCTTTGAAGCTAAAAAAAAAAAAAAAAAAAAAAAAAAAAAAAAAATGTGACAAACGAAGGGTTGATGAATGAAGATGTAAGAGGAAAGCGAAAGCTCAAAAGTGTTTGGCATTATAGTTCAAGATTGTGGCAACGTAGTTTGAAAATTGGTTGATGATTGATTTTGAAAAAGAGGCTTGATCACCCTTTGCTTCACGGTTAGGCTAAGCACCAATTTCCAAATTCCTCCACACCCTTACCCCCTAGCCATCGTTATAACCCTTTCAATGCCCTGTTGACCTAGGTTGGTTGAGTCACTAATCGGTGGAGGGAGCTGGAACTCAAGCATATAGAGAAGGCATGACTTGGTGAGATGTCGGGTTCCCCTATTTTGCAGTGTTTTATCTTTGTTCCGGTTCCTTCGAGGAGTCACTTGATGCTATCTCCAAGGGCGGATTTGAATCTAGATGAGGGAACGCGGTAAGATTGTATGGAATGCGGGGGGAGTGGTGCATGTTTGAGTTCTCTATGCTTAGCATAACTTATCCTTCAATCAACTTTCGGCATCCCCTTGCATGCTCACTTCTACTACTCAGAAAGTTTGACACTCATTCATGTTTGTTATCTCCAAAAGCTTGATTTGGCTATGATTTGTGTTGGATTTGTTGTTTCTCTTTCCCTTGTTTTTGGTTTGTCTTGAACGCAATTTTGTAAGAGTTGTGGGGTATGCTCTCTGGAAACCCTCACGAGATCACAACTCGTCCTCATCGGCGACCTTGGGGTTTAAATGGCTTGTTGCTTTTGCTAAAAGCAATTTCGGTTTTTCTTTTGTTCCTTGCATGTTTGAATAACTAATTCTTTCTCCCTTGTTCTTTTTCCTTTGCTTTGCTCGAGGGCGAGCAAAGGCTTAGCGTGGGGAGTTTGATGAGTGACATTTATGTCACTCTTAGGGGTAGTATTTAGGTCTTTTTCCTCTTTTTTTCTTAGGTTTTTCACCTCATTATCCTCTTATGGCTTCTTTTTGTGTTGATGAAAAGTAATGCTTATTTTGATAATCTTTATGCATTATTTTATCATCCCCATGCTCTCGTGAACTTTGGTATCTTCTGCAGGTTCCGTGACGGTCCTATGCACGGTGGGAGGCCCCTGGCCAAGCATGGAAGCCATGGACAAAGGCAAGAGGAGCAAAAGGGAAGGAGAGGAAGCAAGAAAAGGAAGTGCAAGAGGAGGTGTGGCCGAACCTCTGAAAGGTCCGGTCGAACCTTGGTGTGGTCAAACTTTTCAAAAGTTCGACCGAACCTCCAGGGTGCAGTGAAGGCAGTGTCAAACCTGTTTTCAGCAATTTTGCAGGAGAGGTCGAACCTCAAAAGTTCGACCAAACAAGGATCAGGGAGGTTCGACCGAACCTACACAGGGTTCGACCGAACCTACCCTGAGTCCGACCGAACTTACCCAGAGTTCGGTCGGACCTTTTCCCGATCTCAGCCAATTTTGTACGGACTATTTAAGGTCCTTTTGTGATCGTTTAAAAGGAGGGAGAAGCAGGACAGTAGCCTAGTTTTCAGAAACCTCCCTTAGTTTGAAACATTCCTTAGGATTAATTTAGCTTAGTTTTCATCAAATCAAATCATTGTATTAGTGAAATTCAAGAATTATTCTCAAAGTTTGGCAATTTGTATTCAACATTTGAAGCTTCAATTAGTAATTTCCAACCTTCTTCCTTTTAATTTCAGATTTTATTTGGTATTTGCATGTTATTTAAATCTTCCTAGTTCTTGGTAATTTGTTATTGGATGATAGTTATTTCAATTGTTAACCACTTTTCCCCAATTATTGAAGTATTTAGAACCCTAATTCTTGATTGCATGTTGATAAACATGAGTTGTGAGTAGTCTTCTTGCTAGGGGTTGGGTGAAGCTCGACCTTTTGGGTTAACTATGCAAATGTGGGAGAAGCATTGATGTTTGAATTGCAATTAAATTGATTATATGAGATTGCTTGTTAGTTCCTCATGATAGGTTTAGCTACCCTTGACTAAGGAGCTTGATAGTATGATATGCCTAATTTGACATGGAAGTGTAAATTGAGTACGTCATTACTTATTGTAATTTGATTATGTATCGTCTATTGCTAAACTAATGAGGAATCTAAGTTTAGTAGTGTGAGTTGTTTTCTAATTGCATGAGGTTGATTTTACATATAGTCCTTGCTATATCTTGTCTATTTTACTCCCCGTTTACCTATTTGCCTTGGTTGAGTGGATCTCATTCCCTAGTATCTTTAATTCATTGATTTAGAACCATAGTTTGTTTGTCTTCTTGACGAACCCCAATTCACCAATTGACTTCGAGTTAGCTTAAGTGTAAAGATCTTTGGCAATCATATCCCGTTCCTTGTGGACCGAACTCTTACTTGTCATTATGCTTGGTTTGTAAGGTGTTTGTTAATAA